>NC_041389.1:650215067-650217691 GCF_002162155.2 Triticum dicoccoides
GGCTCGGGCGGGCCACGGCACGGAGGGACGGCGGCGGGCCACGTGGCGCGCACTGGTTGGCTGCGGCGGCGGGGCGGACATGTCCGGCTGCGGCCGGACGTGTCCGGTGGCGGCGGGAGGAAGAGGACTAGGGTTTCGGGGGGAATAGACCGCGAATTTCAAGGGAGGGGTGTTTATATAGGTAGAGGGAGCTAGGAGAGTCCAAATGGAGCACGGTTTTCGGCCACGCGATCGTGATCGAACGACCGAGAGCATGGAGGGGAGTTAGATGGGTTTTGGGCTACTTTTAAGGGGTGTTGGGCTGCAAAGAGAAAGGGGGGTTTCGGGCTACGCGGTTAACCGTTGGAGTATCAAACGACCTCCAAATGGCACGAAACTTGACAGGCGGTCTACCGGTGCTATACCAAGGCCGCTTGGAAAGACTCGGTTCATTCCAAAAATGTTTAACACCCGCTCACAATGAGAGGCAAAAGGGGAACGTCGGAGGGCATAGGAGCGCCGGATTGCAAAACAGACAACGGGGAAAAAGCTCGGATGCAAGAGACGAACACGTATGCAATGCAATGCACATGATGACATGGTAAAATGCAACACGTAAGCAAATGACATGACAACAACGGCGAATAACTGACAGACACCTGGCGCATCGGATCCGGGGCGTTACAACACTCCTCCACTAACAAGAGATCTCGTCCCGAGATCTTAGGACCGAGACGGAAGGGAAAAGGGATGAGGTGAAGCAAAAATTCCAAAGAAGAAGCAAAGAATCGAGAGCACTCGAGAAGAAGAGAGGAACGACGAGAATGACGAGAATCGAAAGCTCACGGAATCAGATAGACTATGAAACCACTCCGGTTAAAACGAGATAAGAAACGAATAAGACTGAAAGGATTAAGGCAGCACTCCGGTTGAACAAGGAAAGAATAGAACACGAACTTCACAAGATGGGATGGCACTTGACGAGATGAACAACGCAAAACCTCCGGAAGAGTTGGAAGAATGGAATGAAAAGAACTTAGAAGGAAGGATTGAATGGAGTTGTTGAGAAAATCAACAACGAAAGAATAAGCTTGTTGTGGACTTATGGATAACATCTCAAAATTATGAGGTGATCTCCGACCACAAGAGGAAAAGATTAAATATCTGAGAAGAACGGAGAAATGCAAAACTCCACTTCAGAAGAAAAATGAAGAATTAACTGCACTTCGAGACGCGAGAAGAACAGATATTTGCACTTCACCAACAAAATCTTGATGAACTCTTGAAAGAATGAATTAAATCATAAAGAACCACCATGAAGAACTCCGGTGACAAAAGATGATGAGATAGAATGAAGGAAGAAAGAATAAGATGAGCCTTGCGGTGATTTAGATGAAGGTTCCGACGAAATGGGGGAGGAAATTTGAACTCCGGAAAAGAATAGATGAAAACACTTGGAATTAGAATTTATTCCTCACGAACAAACTCCGAAGGAAAGGATTACTCACTTGGATGGAATAAGAATAAGATTTATTGTATGTTTATCCTTCATCAAATTAAATTGATGACCAACCATGGATTTTGCATACTACTTATTCTTCTTGAAAAAGGATTAAGGGGGAACATATCGCAAACTTGAGAAGGTCTTCATGAACCACCGGCAGGATTGAAAGAATGAATGGATTGAAATGATCATCAAAGAAAAAGAATCTTGAACGAACCACCGTAAGAATTCAAATTTGAATGACGAAAGAGAATGAATCACTGGGAATAATTAGAAGAACAAATATGTTAAAGGGGATTTAGATGCAAGAGAACGGGAAGATCATGAGCTGACTAAAGAACGCTTGAACGGAGCACCGGGATAATTAGAGGACGATAGCTGGAATGATGAGGGCGAAGAATTCTTCTGGAACGATGCCTCTGGTGAAAAGAAACGGGAAAACAACTTCTGACATACTCCGGGTTAAGAAAAGAATATCTGACCAACTGAAACAATTCAATAGGATAACAAGAAGCTAGAACCGTGAAACTTCGGGAGAACGGGCAAGATTTAGAGGAAAATCTCTTCTTCGATCTTCAAATGACGACGAGAAACAGCACCAAAATTATTGAGATACTCCAGAAGAACGAAAACCGAAAAGGTTGAGCCAACAATGAAAATGATTTGAAATCGATCTTGAAAGGCATGTGACTGATGGAAACCATTCTTACGTCACTCTTGAAAAGAATTTAAGAATAACTCCGGGGAAATTAGGAGAGTCAGGTAAGATCCTGGGAAAAGACCTGTGGGTTAGGGCCCACTGAAGAAAAAACACTGTTGGGAAGGGATGATGAACAGATAGATGAAGCACCAGAACAACTGAAATATTAGAATGAGGTGACAACCACGAATCAATTGGAACATAGACGAATCTCCTAAGATGTCTTGAGCACTCCGGAAGGATAAACTGGCGAGAGGCGAACGAGTAAGGAAAACACTTGAGCCGAGGGAAAGAATATGATCAACCCAAAAAACATGAATTGAGTCCACCGGAGAAGAGATGAAGAATGTCCACCGAGACGAGAATACACCAGTTGAAATAATTGTTGGAAGACTGAAGAACCTCTGTACGAATGAAAATTGATGCTCGAAAGAGACTCAG
>NC_041389.1:650218087-650224775 GCF_002162155.2 Triticum dicoccoides
AGGCTCCGGAAAGAAAAAGGGTGGGAGGGCGGGAAAACAAAAGCAACTTGGAAGGGGAAATCGACGAATATCTTGAAGAGAAAACACCGGTTAAAATCATTGAGGAAAAAGAGCAAAAACTTCGCACGAGTAGGATGGATACTCGAGTACGGGCTCTGGCTTCGAGAAGAAAAGGGGTGGGCGGGTGGGAAAGAAAACAACTGAGGATTGAACTCGAAGAAGAAGAGGCTCGAGTCGACTTGACGAGAAATGCACCGGATGAAAAGAGCTGAGAACCAACGATCGGAAAACCAACTGCGTGAACCTAAAGAAAAAATTGAAAGAGAAGAGGAGTAATTCAAAACACCTACGTCAAGATTCCTCACCAGAGCGACGAAGGGACTGAGGAGTAAAAAGAATTCCTACTCTCCGATATAACTAGACTCCGAAAACAGTTTATTCTAGACTCAACAACGGCCAAACTACATGATCAATCAAGGGGGGCTCCTAAGGTCGGTCGAGGCTCTGATACCAACTTGTCACACCGAATATGCGACCCTATCCAAAAGGAACTCGAAGGTCCCACCAAGGATAGACCCGCATATTGAAACGCTTTTGCAAGGTGGATATCATTACATCAACATTACATAATAGATGGGGATACATACATAAGGCATACAATGCCACACGAATACAACATCACAATACATAAGATCAACATCCGACTACGGATGAATCACAAACAGAAACTCAAACGACATCCACCCTGCTAGCCCAGGCTGCCGACCTGGAACCTATCCCCTGATCGAAGAAGAAGCAAAAGAAGAACTCCAAAACAAGCAAGCATCGCTCTCGCGTCATGATCATCGCACAACCTGTACCTGCAACTGTTGTTGTAGTAATCTGTGAGCCACGAGGACTCAGCAATCCCATTACCATGGGTATCAAGACTAGCAAAGCTTAATAGAAAAGGAAGGGGTAAAGTGGTGAGGTTGCAGCAGCGACTAAGCATATATGGTGGCTAACATACGCAAATAAGAGCGAGAAGAGAGCAAGCGGAACGGTCGTGAAGCTAGCAATGATCAAGAAGTGATCCTGAACTCCTACTTACGTCAAACATAACACAGAAACCGTGTTCACTTCCCGGACTCCGCCGAAAAGAGACCATCACGGCTACACACACGGTTGATGCATTTTAATTCGGATCTGGTGTCAAGTTATCTACAACCGGACATTAACAAATTCCCATCTGCCTATAACCGCAGGCACGGCTTTCGAAAGATTATACCCTGCAGGGGTGTCCCAACTTAGCCCATGATAAGCTCTCGCGATCAACGAAGGATATACCTTCTCCCAGGAAGACCCGATCAGACTCGGAATCCCGGTTTACAAGACATTTCGACAATGGTAAAACAAGACCAGCAAAGCCTCCCACTGTGCCGACAAATCCCGATAGGAGCTGCACATATCTCGTTCTCAGGGCACACCGGATGAGCCAGACGTCGGGTTGGCATAGACCCTGGTTGCCCAGGGGGCGCCGGACATCGCTCAGTTTGGACCAACACTTAGACAAGCATTGGCCCGGGGGGGCTAAAATAAAGATGATCCTCGGGTTGGCCGACCGAAGGGAAAGGTATAGGTGGTGGTGAGGCAAATGGTAAAACCAATGTTGGGCCTTGCTGGAGGAGTTTTATTCAAAGCGAACTGTCAAGGGGGTCCATAAATCACCCGACCGCGTAAGGAACGCAAAATCCGGGAACATAACACCGGTATGACGGAAACTAGGGCGGCAAGAGTGGAACAAAACACCAGGCATAAGGCCGAGTCTTCCACCCTTTACCAAGTATATAGATGCATTAATAATATAAGAGATATTGTGATATCCCAAACATAAATCATGTCCACCATGGAGCAATCTTCAACTTCACCTGCAACTAGCAACGCTATAAGAGGGGCTGAGCAAAAGCGGTAACATAGCCAAACAAAGGTTTGCATAGGAAAGGTGTCAAAGGTTAGAGGTTCATGGCAATATGGGAGGCTTGATGAGCAAAAGATAGGTAACGCAGCATAGCGATAGAACGAAGCAACTAGCATAGCAATGATAGTAGTGAGATCCAGGGTAGCGGTCATCTTGCCTGAAATCCCGCAAGGAAGAAGAACGAGTCCATGAAGAAGATGAAGCCACAAGACGAACCAAGCGTAGACGAACGAATCCTCACGATCGCAACGAAACAGGAACTAACAAGAAGAAGCACACAACATGGTAAACACACCACACAAGAACAAGGCATGATGCACAACAAGCATGATGCATGACAATACTACATGAATCTACTCATGGCAAGAGATGATGCAAACAAGAACAACACATCAAGGCAAGTTTAAATGAGGCCGGGAACAACATATAACAATTCCGACAAGTCCTCATATGCAAATTTCGAAGTTGGTCCAGATCTGAATAAACATTATGTTCAAGTTGTTAAATAGCAAGTTAAGATGCACCAAGATGATCTACACGAGATTCTAGTCAAGTTACATATAAAGTTCATTTAATTCGGAGCTACGGCCTAGAAGATATGAGCAAAACAAGTTAAACATGGCATTGATGCAAAGTTCATCCAAGCATCAAGCAAACACCTCAAAACAAGGATGCAACATGATAATATGAAACTACATGCAATTCTAAGCAAGTTCATAAAGAGCACACTCAAAACGGAGCAACGGTGCAACACTCACACACTATACAAGTTTAGCAACCATCTGTCCAAAACAGCAACTAGGCATATTGCAAGCATCAAAACAACATGATACAGTACCACAATATGAAAACAAAAGGCATCGGCATGATGTACAGGTAAAGCATAACAAAACATGAACACTGAGCTATTTCCAAAAATCACTAGAACATACTCAAACACACATGGCAAGATTGCAAACAATAATAATTCAGACTTTGCAGAAAATAACATCAGGTTGCAATGTTTAGAGCTATCAAACAACATGTTACAGGAACTTATCATGACAAACAAAGGCATGTCATGATACTACTAAATGCAAAGAACAAAAGTCCCTTACTGACCATGAGCCAAAAAGGATCAGAAGATATGATGGCACCCACGTAAACATGGCAAGTTATAAGACAGATTCATGCATGGCAGGAACAACGATAAGTAGGCATGTAGATGAGCTTGTACCACTCACTACAGAGCAATACATGGAATGGCAAGGCACCCAATAGTAAAAAGACATGTTTGTGAAGCTAATCATGGCAATAACAAGTTCATAGGGTGCATGGATCACTAGCAACAATCATGGAAACAACTGAACTTAATGTTAACAGGCTGACAGCAACATTATTTAGCAACTTTGGAGCAAGATTACAACAAGCTACAACAGGCTATAAATGCAACCAGGGCATGGGTAGTTAGAGCATAATATGTAGAACAAAACATATTTAGTGAACATCACCAGATTATGCATAGAATGACTAGTAGAAGCAGGTTTACATAGCATCACGAATAACAGATTCAGCCTAGCAAAACAGTAACAGCAAGTACACTACTTAACAAGCTCGATTCACTTACCACAAGTCATTGCATGACAAGATAAGCATAGCATCAGAAAGAAGACATGTTTATGTAACCATCCAAGGCAAGAAAAAGTTCATAGCATGCAAGGATCAACTACAACAACCTTGGCAAAATTGAATAACATGTAAACAATCTGCCAGGAAACATTTTGAAGCAAAAGTAGAGCACGAAAATGACATGCTAGACTACTCCATAATTGCAAACAGGGGCATGAATGGATAAACAATAACTATATGTTGAAAACATCCTTACTGAAGTATCTCAAAATATGCATGGATCTCTCTGTAGCATCAAGTTTACAAGGCATCAAAATAACAGCAGAACAGAGACTGAAATCAGTAACATCACGATGCCTAGTTTGCATGCTTGTGCTAGTCACCGCATTGATCACAAAAATACATGGTAAGCACCTATGTAAAAAAGACATGGCATAGATCAAAACACATGTAGACATCAACCTCATAGGATGCACACATAAATCATGGCAAAAATGATAAAAGAGCAAGTTCTGTTGACAGACAGCAGACAACATCATGAAGCACCCTTGCAACGATGATTCAGGCATCAAGATCAACTCAAATGAACATGATGCAATGGAATGAAATGAAGTACTCGTTGAGACGAACAATTTGACATATTATACGCACAAAACGGAGCTACGGATGCACAGATGTGATGCGTTGAACTTGGCATGATAATGTCAAAATAACAGGGACTTGGTGGAAATTTCACCTCCGCGGAAAAGTGGACGGGGACGTTCCGGGACGGAGAGATCCGGGACGGGCGGAGGCGTTTGGATGGGCGAGGTGGTGGATCTGATCCATCTTCACGGATCTGGCCGGAGAAGAGCTCCGGCGAGCTCTCCGGCGAGGGAGGCGCGGGGAGGAAGCCGGAGACTGGCGGGGCGAGGCGGAGGAGCTGCGGTGGCCGGCGGCCGAGGGCGACGTTGCGGCGCACCGGCGGGCGCGGCAGCGGACGCCGGCTGCGGGCTGGGGATGCGGCGGTGAAGACGGGCCGGAGAAGAGGAGCTCCGGCGAGGCGGATCGGGAGGCGGCGGCGCTCGGGCGACGTGGCGGCGGACCACGCCGACGGCGGAAAGGCGGCGAGGTTGGCAGGAGGGCGGCGGCGGCGAGGCGCGGAGGCGGCACCAGGCGACGATGGGACGGGCGACGGCGCGCGGGCCGCGCGGGCCCCGGATGGGCTCGGGCGGGCCGCGGCGCGTAGGGACGGCGGCGGGCCACGTGGCGCGCACTGGTTGGCTGCGGTGGCGGGGCGGACATGTCCGGCTGCGGCTGGACGTGTCCGGGGGCGGCAGGAGGAAGAGGACTAGGGTTTCGGGGGGAATAGACCGCGAATTTCGGGGGAGGGGTGTTTATATAGGTAGAGGGAGCTAGGAGAGTCCAAATGGAGCACAGTTTTCGGCCACGCGATCGTGATCGAACGACCGAGAGTATGGAGGGGAGTTAGATGGGTTTTGGGCCACTTTGAAGGGGTGTTGGGCTGCAAAGAGAAAGGGGGGTTTCGGGCTACGCGGTTAACCGTTGGAGTATGAAACGACCTCCAAATGGCACGAAACTTGATAGGCGGTCTACCGGTGCTATACCAAGGCCGCTTGGCAAGACTCGGTTCATTCCAAAAACGTTTAACACCCGCTCACAACGAGAGGCAAAAGGGGAACGCCGGAGGGCATAGGAGCGCCGGATTGCAAAACGGACAACGGGGAAAAAACTCAGATGCAAGAGACGAACACGTATGCAATGCAATGCACATGATGACATGGTAAAATGCAACACGTAAGCAAATGACATGACAACGACGGCGAATAACTGACAGACACCTGGCGCATCGGATCCGGGGCGTTACATGCTAGCTGGGCCACTACCCAAACCACTCACCTAAACCTAACATCAAAAGCCGGAAGCCCCAGCCGAGCCACATACCGGGTCTGGGGCACAATCCGGTCAGACGCACTCTTGTGTCGTCGCCGCCTTCTTCCACAAGTTCGTCTTCAGATTATACTGAGTCTTCTACTTTGTGAGGGCCACTTCTGCCATCGACGTCATCATGACGCCAGACAGCTACCTCCTCCTGCGCGAGTCCATCTCCGCGCATCAGACGCCGAGCCTCCACAACGCCATGCCACCGATCCCCGCCGCCATGAATGAGTGAGATGAAGAACTGCTCCACCATGGCAAGTACAAGGTGAGGAAGGGCGAGGTCGCCATCGGAGACACGACCGGAAGATAAGCACCGCAGTCACGAGACATGCCCGGAGCTGCGACGCGCTAAATCAGACGGGCCACCACTAGGAACCAGACAAGCTCGCCATGCACACCCAACATCCCCATGCCCAAGTCGGCGCCTTCAAGAAGGTGACGACGCTGTGGCGCCGCCGCCGCTTAGCCACCGGGGCTAGGGTTTTCACCCGGGCGCAGGGGAAGGGGGGAGGCAGGGGAGGTTTAGCCTCCGCGCTGCCACCAAGGAGGGAATGGCGTCCGGGACGCCATCGACGCCGTGACCGCCACCGGCGGCCAAGGGTTTCCCCCGGCCAAGCACCCTGCCGCCACCTCTGAACCAGACACAACATCAACAGGCGCGTGCACGCCGGAGATCCAGGCCGGCCGGAAGTCATGCAACACGAGCGAACCAGATCGCCTCCGATCTGACGAGGGGAGCCCGGGGCCTCCCCACGCCATGACCATCGCCCACCGGGACCTCGCTCCCCGCGCAGCCGAGGAGATCCGGCCTACCTCACCGACGAGCACTCCCCGCCGCCGGAGGAGCGCAGTCCGCCCCAGCAAGGCCGCCACCTCAGATCAGCCGGCGCGGATCTGACCAGAACAAGCACCGCCGCGAAGAACACTGCGCCGCCACCGGCCCGCGCGCTCCACCGTGACGTGCCGCCACCGGCCAGCAGGTCGCGCCACTCCGGACCGACCACCAGCGTGGGCCACCCGACGCGCCGGCCGCCGAGCTCCGCCGCCGCGCCCGAAGAAGCAGCCCCCCGCGGCCCCTGTTCCAGGCGAGGTTAAACGAGATCCCGCCGCCGCCGGCACCGCGCGGGCTTTGCCTGGCGGCGGGAGGAGAGGAAGGAGGTGGGGGCTGGGTTCGGCGGCGGC
>NC_041389.1:650225342-650370873 GCF_002162155.2 Triticum dicoccoides
AGCTCACGGGGCGGGAAATAAGTTTCATACACCAATAAGTAGAAGTGTAGAACCATAAGTGCATGGAGGAGGTTGGGCAATCCACGCACGCTTCAACGGTATGCTTGTGTATGTGGTGAGCATTGCATGACGACGTGTGCGCGTGGTTCGGTTCACCTTCCATTCCATCGGAGAACAAGTGAAAAATCTCTTTTGGTCGACCGGGTCTCCTCCGCTCTCCACCAACCAAAAATCTTGGTCACCCTCACCCTAGCTCGCACGTCAAGCCACTGTTGTTCGTCACTGATGGCGATGATGAACACACGACCAGTCGCCAAAGCACTAGGATTTGAAAGCGTCTTACAAAAAAGAATCTAGATGATTTGTCGCCAAACACCAACCGCGGCTAACAAATTAGCTAGGGCGACCGTGGTAAAAAAAAAGGCGTTGATAACGCGTGCGTGGATTCCGTGCTCCCGGTTGGACTTTGCACCAGTTAGTTCAGAAAATATATTCAAAGGACATGTATTTTAAAATTTCAAAAATAATAATCTTGAAACAAGTATGCCAATTACATATGGTACTAGCATACGATGCACATACAGATTTGCGTGTGAAAATGTGTTAGTTCATGTTCTTCAATCAACAAATGATATGGTGCCTGCTAGAAAAGCAGTTTTTCTGCACCAAATTTGTTTTTTTTCACAGGGCACAAAACTTCATGTAATTGCACCAAACATAAAGGTTTGTCTGTAACACCGTGTGTATTTTTCACTATTTTTGTAAAGAAAAAAGCAAAAGCTGGGAATTTTCTTTAGTCATGGCGTGTGCCCCCGATTAGTTACCGATGATGATGCACGGAAACTTCCAACAAGACATGTCCACGTCTCGGTACGAAATGAAGGGAGACTTTAGTGAGCTTTTGAACCCTTCAACCCCGGCCCTTTGACATTTGTTCCCTACCTCCATCCCAACTCTTCTCCGGGTTATATATACACCCATCCCCGATCATCGTGACCACAGTACCACAACACGTACGCACCAACAATCTCATCGGCTCTTTGAAAAGAAAACGTCTCGTTGGCAATGGCGCGCTCCAGAGTCTCGATCATGTCATCGCGGGTGCTCCTGTTGATCGTGGCCGTCGCCGCGCTCGTGTCCGCGTGCGCGGCGGACCCGGAGCCGGTGCAGGACTTCTGCGTGGCGGCGGCCACCAACGGCTCGGCCGACCACCCGTCGTACCCGGGGTTCCCGTGCAAGCCAGCGTCGGCGGTGGTCTCCGACGACTTCTTCTTCGCGGGGCTGGCGCGCTCGGGCGCCGCCGACGCGGCCGAGAGCCCGTTCGGGTCCAGCGTGACGTCGGGCAACGTGGCGGCCTTCCCGGGGCTCAACACGCTCGGCGTCTCCATCAACCGCGTCGACCTCGCCCCCGGCGGCGTCAACCCGCTGCACAGCCACCCGCGCGCCGCCGAGCTCGTGCACGTCGTCTCCGGCCAGATGCTCGTGGGCTTCGTCAGCACCGCCGGCACTTTCTACTCCAAGGTGGTGCGGGAGGGGGAGAGCTTCGTCATTCCGCGCGGCATGGTGCACTTCCAGTTCAACACCGGCAAGGAGTCCGCCAGGGCCGTCACCGTGTTCAACAGCCAGCTCCCCGGAGTTGTCCTCGCCGCGCCGTCGCTCTTCGGCGCTGACCCGGAGATCCCCGACGCCGTCCTCTCCAAGAGCTTCCAGGTCGACGGCGAGATCATCAAGCTCCTCAAGTCCAAGTTCCGGACTTAAAAAACGACGCACGCTTAATTTTGATTGGTTTATTGTTATTATACACTGTACACCAGTAAATACAAACACCTAAAGTTGTTCACTGTTTCATGTAATTTTGATTGGATATTAAATGCGTCAATAAAATTTAAGTTCAAATTCAGTTCAATTTAAAATCAAACTTTTACCTCTTGCTGACGGGGGCTATTTTTAGAGGTCTGAAAGTACAAGGACTTTTCTTTTTGCAAATACGAGGTGTAGTGCGAGCGAGTCAAGCATTGAGTACAAAACACCTCAAACGTAATAAAAATTATATCGAGGTCCATGGACCACCGAACGACCATTGCCGCCGCCAGAATGAGCCGTCAACGCACCGTTGTCGTCGCTCCCTACCGGAGCCGGCCTGACTTTGTCGACGACAGCCGGGAAGTCTTCGTGCACGTGCCCCTAAGGACCATTGCCCTGGAGCCGCAGTCATTGCCGATGAATTGATCTGAGGAACCTGACACCAAATATCGTCTCTTTGCGTACGCACGACAAGATACCCTAACCTCGCCACCCCAAGGAGCTGGCAGGCATCTATGCCGGAGCTCCGTCTAATCCGTCCCAACGAACGAACTTAAGGAGAATAGGAGGCCGAAAGACTGACTCGAAAACGAGGCGCCGCCATCCATCCAAACGCTGCCCCCATGAGGACTAAAATCCTACCAATCTACTAGCCTGATCTGAAACACCAGAAATCCCCTCTCCGCCACGGGCCTGAATCGACAGGAGGAGGGGAGGCGAATGCACGGACTCACCGGTGAAGATCGAGGGGAGAAAAGGCTTTCCCTAGTCGCCTTGCGAGAGGAGAAAGAAAAGATGTGGTAGTGCTAATTTTCTAACTCTCTTACACCATCCGATAAGTTTGTATTATATTTTTTTACAAGTAAGTCTATATTATATTTTTACAGAATTTTATGTCAAACATTTGATTTTACAAAGTGACCCCACATGTCAGAACCATGTGGCGTTTCTTTTGCGGGCGAACTTTGTATTACTTGTTGGAGAACGTAGCAGAAATTCAAAATTTTCTACGCAACACCAAGATCAATCTATGGAGATTCTAGCAACAAGAGAGGGAGAGGATGAGCATCTTCATACCCTTGAAGATCGCTAAGCGGAAGCGTTACAAGAACGCGGATGAAGGAATCGTACTCGTAGAGATTCAGATCGCGGTTGATTCCGATCTAAGCACCGAACAACGGTGCCTCCGCATTCAACACACGTACAGCCCGGGGACGTCTCCTCCTTCTTGATCCAGCAAGGGGAGAGGAGAAGTTGAGGGAGAACACCGACAACACGACGACATGGTGGTGATGGAGCTCGTGGTTCTTCGGCAGGGCTTCGCCAAGCACTACGGAGGAGGAGGAGGTGTTGGAGGAGGGAGAGGGCTGCGCCAGGGGAAGGGTGCGGCTGTCCTCTCTCTCCCTCACTATATATAGGGGGAAGGGAGGAGGGGGAGGTGCCATAGGGTTCCCTAGGGGAGGGGCGGCGACCATAGGGAAAACACTAGATGGGTTTTGGCGCCCCCACCCCCTAGGAAACTTGCCCCCCAAGCCGGGAGGGGCGGCTGACCTAGTGGTGGCGCCCCCACATCTCTTGGTTATGTGAGATGGGGTGGGAGGGGCGCTCAGCCCCTTAGTGGGCTGATGTGCCCTCTCCCCTTGGCCCATAAGGCCCCCCCAACGCTTGCCGGGGCCTCCGAAACCCCTTTCGGACACGCTGGTCATCACCTGGTACCCCCGGAACAATTCCGGACTCCAATACCCTTTGTCCAATATACCGATCTTAACCTCCGGACCATTCCGGAGCTCCTCGTCATGTCCGGGATCTCATCCGGGACTCCGAACAACCTTCGGTAACCACATACTATTTCCCATAACAACTCTAGCGTCACCGAACCTTAAGTGTGTAGACCCTACAGGTTCGGGAACCATGCAGACATGACCGAGACGCCTCTCCGGTCAATAACCAACAGCGGGATCTGGATACCCATGTTGGCTCCCACATGTTCCACGATGATCTCATCGGATGAATCACGATGTCAAGGATTCAAGCAATCCGGTATGCTATGCAATTCCCTTTGTCAATCGGTATGTTACTTGCCCGAGATTCGATCGTCGGTATCCCAATACCTCGTTCAATCTCGTTACCGGCAAGTCACTTTACTCGTTCCGTAATGCATGATCCCGTGACTAACTACTTAGTTACATTGAGCTCATTATGATGATGCATTACCGAGTGGGCCCAGAGATACCTCTCCGTCTTACGGAGTGACAAATCCCAGTCTCGATTCGTGCCAACCCAACAAACACTTTCAGAGATACCCGTAGTGCACCTTTATAGCCACCCAGTTATGTTGTGACGTTTGGCACACCCAAAGCATTCCTACGGTATCAGGGAGTTACACAATCTCATGGTCTAAGGAAATGATACTTGACATTAGAAAAGCTTTAGCAAACGAACTACATGATATTGTGCTATGCTTAGTACTGGGTCTTGTCCATCACATCATTCTCCTAATGATGTGACCCCGTTATCAATGACATCCAATGTCCATGGTCAGGAAACCATGACCATCTGTTGATCAACGAGCTAGTCAACTAGAGGCTCACTAGGGACATGTTGTGGTCTATGTATTCACACATGTATTGCGGTTTCCGGTCAATACAATTATAGCATGAACAATAGACAATTATCATGAACAAGGAAATACAATAATAACCATTTTATTATTGCCTCTAGGGCATATTTCCAACAGTCTCCCACTTGCACTAGAGTCAATAATCTAGTTCACATCACTATGTGATTGTAATGAATCAACACCCATGGGGTTTGATCATATCTCGCTTGTGAGAGAGGTTATTAGTCAACGGATCTGAACCTTTCAGATCCGTGTGTGCTTTGCAAATCTCTATGTCATCTTGTAGATGCAGCTACCACGCGCTATTTTGAACTATTCCAAATAAATGCTCTACTATACGAATCCGGTTTACCTCTCAGAGTCATCCGGATTAGTGTCAAAGTTTGCATCGGTGTAACCCTTTACGACGAACTCTTTTACCACCTCCATTTTCGAGAATATTCCTTAGTCCACTAGTTACTAAGGTTAAGTTTGACCGCTGTCATGTGATCCATTCCTGGATCACTCTTGTACCCCTTGACTGACTAATGGCAAGGCACACTTTAGGTGCGGTACACAACATAGCATACTGTAGAGCCTACGCCTAAAGCATAGGGGACGACCTTCGTCCTTTCTCTCTCTTCTGCTGTGGTCAGGTCTTGAGTCTTACTCAATACTCACACCTTATAACACAGCCAAGAACTCCTTCTTTGCTGATTATTTTGAACTCCTTCAAAATCTTGTCACGGTATGTATTCATTTGAAAGTACTATTAAGCGTTTTTGATCTATCCTTATAGATCTTAGTGCTTAATGTTCAAGTAGCTTAATCCAGGTTTTCCATTGAAAAACACTTTTCAAATAACCCTTTATGCTTTCTAGAAATTCTACATCATTTCTGATCAACAATATGTCAACAACATATACTCATCAGAAATTCTATAGTGCTCCCACTCACTTCTTTGGAAATACAAGTTTCTCATAAACTTTGTATAAACCCAAAATCTTTGATCATCTCATCAAAGTGTATATTCCATCTCCAAGATGCTTACTCCAGTCCTTAGAAGGATTACTGAAGCTTTGCATACTTGTTAGCATCTTTCAGGATTGACAAAATCTTCTGGTTGTATCACATACAACCTTTCCTCAAGAAAATCGTCGAGGAAACAATGTTTTGGCATCCTATCTGCAAGATTTCATAAATAATGCAGTCACTGCTAATATAATTCCAACAGAATCTTAGCATCGCTACGAGTGAGAAAATCTCATCGTAGTCAACTCTTTGAACTTGTCGGAAAACATCTTTGCGACAAGTCGAGCTTTCTTGATGGTGATACTTACCATCATTGTCTGTCTTCCTTTTAAAATTCATCTGTACCCAACAGCCTTACGACCATCAAGTAGTTCGTCCAAAGTCCACAATTTGTTCTCATACATGGATCCTCTCTCGGATTTTATGGCCTCTAGCCATTTGCTGGAATCCGGGCCCACCATCGCTTCTCCATAGCTCGTAGGTTCATTGTTGTCTAGCAACATGACCTCCAAGACAGGATTACCGTACCATTCTGAAGCAGTACGCGTCCTTGTCGTCCTACGAGGTTCAGTAGTGACTTGATCTGAAGCTTCATGATCACTATCATCAGCTTCCACTTCAATTGGTGTAGCTGCCACAGGAACAACTTCCTGTGCCCTGCTACACACTAGTTGTAGTGACGGTTCAATAACTATATCAAGCCTCCACCGTCCTCCCACTCAATTCTTTCGAGAGAAACCTTTCCTCGAGAAAGGACTCGTTTCTAGAAACAATCACTTTTGCTTCTGGATCTGAAATAGGAGGTATACCCAACTGTTTTGGGTGTCCTATGAAGATGTATTTATCCGCTTTGGGTTCGAGCTTATCAGGATGAAACTTTTTCACATAAGCGTCGCAGCCCCAAACTTTCAAGAAACGACAGCTTAGGTTTCTCTAAACCATAGTTCATACGGTGTCATCCCAAAACGGAATTACGTGGTGCCCTAATTAAAGTGAATGCGGTTGTCTCTAATGCTTAAACCCATAAACGATAGTGGTAATTCGATAAGAGACATCATGGTATGCACCATATCCAATAGGGTGCATTTATGATGGTCGGACACACCATCACACTATGGTGTTCCAGGCGGTATTAGAAACAATTTCCACAAGGTCTTAATTGTGTACCAAACTCGTAACTCAGATATTCATCTCTATGATCATATCATAGACATTTTATCCTCTTGCCACGATGATCTTCAACTTCACTCTGAAATTTCTTGAACCTTTCAATAATTCAGACTCGTGTTTCATCAAGTAAATATACTCAGAATCTACTCAAATCATCTGTGAAGTAAGAGCATAACGATATTCACTGCGTGCCTCAGCACTCATTGGATTGCACACATCAAATGTATTACTTCCAACAAGTTGCTCTCTTGTTTCATCTCACTGAAAAACGAGGCCTTTTAGTCATCTTTCCCATGTGGTATGATTTGCATGTCTCAAGTGATTCAAAATCAAGTGAGTCCAAATGATCCATCTGCATGGAGTTTCTTCATGCGTATATACCAATAGACATGGTCCGCATGTCTCAATCTTTTCAAAAATGAGTGAGTCCAAAGATCCATCAATATGGAGCTTCTTCATGCATTTTATACCAATATGACTCAAGTGGTAATGCCACAAGTGTGTGGTACTATCATTACTATCTTATATCTTTTGGCACGAACATGTGTATCACTACGATCGAGATTCAATAAACCATTCATTTTAGGTGCAAGACCATGGAATGCATTATTGAAATAAACAACCATTATTCTCCTTAAATGAATAACGTATTGCGATAAACATAATCCAATCATTTCTATGCTCAACGCAAACACCAAATAACAATTATTTAGGTTTAACACCAATCTCGATGGTAGAGGGAGCATGCGATGCTTGATCACATCAACCTTGGAAACACTTCCAACACATATTGTCATCTCGCCTTCAGCTAGTCTCCGTTCATCCGTAGCCTTTTATTTCGAGTTGCTAACACTTAGCAACCGAACCGGTATCTATTACCCTGGTGCTACTAGGAGTACTAGTAAAGTACACATTAATATAATGTATATCCAATATACTTCTGTCAACCTTGCCAACCTTCTCATCTACCAAGTATCTAGGGTAGTTCTGCTTCAGTGACCGTTCCTCTCATTTCAGAAGCACTTAGTCTCGGGTTTGGGTTCAACCTTGGGTTTTTTCACTAGAGCAGGAACTGATTTTCCGTTTCATGAAGTATCCCTTCTTTCCCCTGCCCTTCTTGAAACTAGTGGTTTTACCAACCATCAAAAATTGATGCTCCTATTTGATTTCTACTTTCGCGGTGTCGCGAATAGCTCAAGGATCATCATATCTATCCCTGATATATTATAGTTCATCACGAAGCTCTAGTAGCTTGGTGGCAGTGACTTTGGAGAACCATCACTTTCTCATCTGGAAGATTAACTCCCACTCGATTCAAGCGATTGTAGTACTCAGACAATCTGAGCACATGCTCAACGATTGAGCTTTTCTCCTTAGTTTGCAGGCTTAAGAAACTTGTCAGAGGTCTCATACCTCTCGACGTGGGCACGAGCCTGAAATCCCAATTTCAGCCCTTGGAACATCTCATATGTTCCGTGACGTTTCAAAAATCGTCTTCGGCGCCTCAATTCTAAACCGTTTAACATTACTGAATTATCACGTAGTCATCAAAATGTTTATGTCAGATGTTCGCAACATCCACATACGACGTTCGAGGTTCAGCACACCGAGCGGTGCATTAAGGACATAAGCCTTCTGTGAAGCAATGAGGACAATCCTCAGTTTACGGACCCAGTCCACATAATTGCTACTATTAACTTTCAACTAAATTTTCTCTAGGATCATGTCTAAAACAGTAGAATTAAAACGCAAGCTATGACATGATTTGCAAAGACCTTTATATTATGTTCAGGATAATTAAGTTCATCTAATGAACTCCCACTCAGATAGACATCCCTCTAGTCATCTAAGTGATACATGATCCGAGTCAACTAGGCCGTGTCCGATCATCACGTGAGACGGACTAGTCATCATCGATGAACATCTCCATGTTGATCGTATCTACTATACAACTCATGTTCGACCTTTCGGTCTCTTGTGTTCTGAGGCCATGTCTGTACATGCTAGGTCGTCAAGTCAACCTAAGTGTTTCACGTGTGTAAATCTGGCTTACACCCGTTGTATGCGAACGTTAGAATCTATCACACCGGATCATCACGTGGTGCTTCGAAACAACGAACTTTCGCAACGGTGCACAGTTAGGGGGAACACTTTCTTGAAATTTTATGAGGGATCATCTTATTTATGCTAACGTCGTTCTAAGCAAATAAGATGCAAAAACATGATAAACATCTCATGCAATCAAATAGTGACATGATATGGCCAATATCATTTTGCTCCTTTTGATCTCCATCTTCGGGGCGCCATGATCATCATCGTCACCGGCATGACACCATGATCTCCATCATCGTGTCTTCATGAAATTGTCTCGCCAACTATTACTTCTACTACTATGGCTAACGGTTTAGCAATAAAGTAAAGTAATTACATGGTGTTATTAATGACACGCAGGTCATACAATAAATTAAGACAACTCCTATGGCTCCCGCCGATTGTCATACTCATCGACATGCAAGTCGTGATTCCTATTACAAGAACATGATCAATCTCATACATCACATATATCATTCATCACATTCTTTTGGCCATATCACATCACATAGCATACCCTGCAAAAACAAGTTAGACGTCCTCTAATTGTTGTTGCATGTTTTACGTGGCTGCTATGGCTTTCTAGCAAAAACGTTTCTTACCTACGCAAAAGCCACAACGGTGATATGCTAATTGCTATTTACCCTTCATAAGGACCCTTTTCATCGAATCCGATCCGACTAAAGTGGGAGAGACTGTCACCCGCTAGCCACCTTATGCAACAAGTGCATGTCAGTCGGTGGAACCTGTCTCACGTAGGCGTACGTGTAAGGTCAGTCCGGGCCGCTTCATCCCACGATGCCGCCAAATCAAGATAAGACTAGTAACGGTAAGCATATTGAATAAACCAACGCCCACAACTATTTGTGTTCTACTCATGCATAGAATCTACGCAATAGACCTAGCTCATGATGCCACTGTTGGGGAACGTAGCAGAAATTCAAAATTTTCTACGCAACACCAAGATCAATCTATGGAGATTCTAGCAACACGAGAGGGAGAGGATGAGCATCTTCATACCCTTGAAGATCGCTAAGCGGAAGCGTTACAAGAACGCGGATGAAGGAGTCGTACTCGTAGCGATTCAGATCGCGGTTGATTCCGGTATAAGCACCGAACAACGGTGCCTCCGCATTCAACACACATACAGCCTGGGGACGTCTCCTCCTTCTTGATCCAGCAAGGGGAGAGGATAAATTGAGGGAGAACTCCAACAGCACGACGGCATGGTGGTGATGGAGCTCGTGGTTCTCCGGCAGGGCTTCGCCAAGCACTACGGAGGAAGAGGAGGTGTTGGAGGAGGGAGAGGGCTACGCCAGGGGAAGGGTGCGGCTGCCCTCTCTCTCCCTCACTATATATAGGGGGAAGGGAGGATGGGTAGGTGCCCTAGGGTTCCCTAGGGGAGGGGCGGCGGCCATAGGGGAAACCCTAGATGGGTTTTGGCGCCCCCACCCCCTAGGAAACTTGCCCCCCAAGCCGGGAGGGGCGGCTGCCCTAGGGGTGGCGCCCCCACATCTCCTAGTTACGTGAGATGGGGTGGGAGGGGCGCTCAGCCCCTTAGTGGTCTGATGTGCCCTCTCCCCTTGGCCCATAAGGCCCCCCAACGCTTGCCGGGGCCTCCGGAACCCCTTTCGGACACACTGGTCATCACCTAGTACCCCCGGAACAATTCCGGACTCTAATACCCTTCGTCCAATATACCGATCTTCACCCCCGGACCATTCCAGAGCTCCTCGTCACGTCCGGGATCTCATCCGGGACTCCGAACAACCTTCGGTAACCACATACTATTTCCCATAACAACTCTAGCATCACCGAACCTTAAGTGTGTAGACCCTAGAGGTTCGGGAACCATGCAGACATGACCAAGACGTTCTCCGGTCAATAACCAACAGCGGGATCTGGATAGCCATGTTGGCTCCCACATGTTCCACGATGATCTCATCGGATGAACCACGATGTCAAGGATTCAAGCAATCCTGTATGCAATTCCCTTTGTCAATCGGTATGTTACTTGCCCGAGATTCGATCGTCGATATCCCAATACCTCGTTCAATCTCGTTACCGGCAAGTCACTTTACTCGTTCCGTAATGCATGATCCCGTGACTAACTACTTAGTCACATTGAGCTCATTATGATGATGCATTACCGAGTGGGCCCAGGGATACCTCTCCGCCTTACGGAGTGATAAATCCCAGTCTCGATTTGTGCCAACCCAACAGACACTTTCGGAGATACACGTAGTGCACCTTTATAGCCACCCAGTTACGTTGTGATGTTTGGCACACCCAAAGCATTCCTACGGTATCAGGGAGTTATACAATCTCATGGTCTAAGGAAATGATACTTGACATTAGAAAAGCTTTAGCAAACGAACTACACGATCTTGTGCTATGCTTAGGATTGGGTCTTGTCCATCACATCATTCTCCTAATGATGTGATCCCGTTATCAATGACATCCAATGTCCATGGTCAGGAAACCATGACCATCTGTTGATCAACGAGCTAGTCAACT
Organism: Triticum dicoccoides; assembly: GCF_002162155.2. Taxonomy (NCBI): domain Eukaryota; kingdom Viridiplantae; phylum Streptophyta; class Magnoliopsida; order Poales; family Poaceae; genus Triticum; species Triticum dicoccoides. The sequence continues at coordinate 650,236,555 of NC_041389.1, forward strand.
AGAGGCTCACTAGGGACATGTTGTGGTCTATGTATTCACACATGTATTGCGGTTTCCAGTCAATATAATTATAGCATGAACAATAGACAATTATCATGAACAAGGAAATACAATAATAACCATTTTATTATTGCCTCTAGGGCATATTTCCAACATTACTCAAGTGGGATCAATGCCACGGTCTGCATTACAAAGGTCAATAACTTCCGACAAACCAGAGTTAAGCCAAACGATAGTTCTACTCTGAGTTCTAGCAAACTTAGCCAAAAAATCGCTAACACTATTCTAACTACGATGAACAAGACTAAATGTAGTTCTACGGAGGTTCCTCAGATGCTTGATTTCCTTCACCAGTGTAGAGAAGATCGATCTATCAGTTGACTCATCAATGATCATGCTCACAACTTGTTAGGAATCCATCTCCACATGAATAGGAAACTCCGTTCTCTGAAAGGCAAGTGAAAGCCCCTCCATACATGCACTAAGCTCCGCTTCCAAAGCGTTTCTATAGGAGAAAAGCTCCCTGCATGATGTGTAAATGATCTGACCCATATTATCCCGTAGTACCATACCAGCTCCTGCACTTCCATCAACTGACCAAGCACCAGCTGTGTTGAGTTTAGTCTAGCCCTCCATTGGCAACACCCATGGGATGCAACGAGGTGAAGGTGATACCACAAGTGGTTCATATAGATGATCATAAGAGACCATTGGCTTTCCCTTAAACAGATCCTTGTCGGAGTACTTAAGTGATAAGAGCGAGTCCAAGTAGCTCATCAGGAAACGCTTGGACACTTCCATCGACAACAAATCCTTGTTATGAGCCACTTCATTACGGTTATGCCATACCCGCCACAGTGTCATCATTATCATACACCTATCAATCTCAGGGAGTGGATGGAGCGCCTCCAATAGCCATTCAGTACCCGTATTTTTCATTTCCTCTAGCTGTGGCAAACGCCAAACAATTGACATGCATTTCCACAATTGCATTGCCAAAGGGCATTTACATCATCCATGAAATGTATCTTTCTCTTCTCACTCGCAGATTGGGCAGATTCCGCGAAGTTTCTAAGTTATGTTTATTCTTGTTTTGCCAAGTTGGGAGAGAGTGCACCGCTGCACGCCATGCAAAGTTTTTTACTGTTGGAGGTACAAAACTTTTCTGAATAACTTTCCATTAGGTCCGATGTCCATCCGGAGCTGAGCTCGAAGATTCCGCAGTAGATTTGTATGTCTCTTCAAGCCGCGGTGATGCTCTTATTTTTAGAATCTCCTGCACATCACATGGTAGGAAGGCTTTCCTGGAGCAGATTGTAATTCCATGATCCATTGTCGCGTAGAAGCTGTGACACAAAACGGTACCTGCATGTACTCTGAATGAGATTGGCCTATATGAAAAGGACCTAGGGATCCAAGCATCCCTCCATATATGCACACTCCTTCTGTTCCCAACTCTCCATATTAAACCTTTCTTGAGCAAATCTAGGCCGTGACTGATTGCAGTTCAAGTTGAGGAAGCATTGCCCGAAAAAACCGTGTCCTCCAGCTTGCTGTTTGGATAGTATTTACTTTTCAACAGTCTTGCACACAAGCTATTAGGCCTAGTTAGCAATCTCCAGGTCTGTCTAGCTAGAAGGGCCTGATTGAACAAGCGATAATCTTTGAACCCTGCACCACCCTTGCTCTTTGGTTGTTGTAATTTCTTCCAAGTTTTCCATTATACTTAACGTTGTGCTTTAGAGGCTCCCAAATAGAAATTCCTGACCATCTCTGTGAGATCATCACAAATAGTGAAGGGTAGTTTAAAAACTCCCATGATGAAAACTGGTGGTGCCTCAGCCATGGATTTGATTAACACTTCCATGCCAGGCTGGGCAAGATGTCCATCCCCCCATTGGATCAATCTCTTCACAAGTTGTGCTTCTAGGTTTTGAAACCGACCTTTAGACATTCTGCCATTAGGGGTTGGAAGCCCTAGGTACTTCTCCTCAAAGCTTGTAACTATCACATTTGGAACTTCTCAGACGTCGTCTTGAGAGTTAATCAGACATGCCTCCCCAAACATGATAGAGCATTTATTATAATTTAGTAGTTGACTAGTGGCATTTGATAGAAATCAAGGCAGGATTTAACTTGTTCAACTTGCGCCAGCGACGCCTCAAAGAACAAAAGTGTAGTCATCCTCAAACAGAAGATGTGAAATACCGGGTGCACGTCGACAAATCTTTATTGGAGTAATCAATCCCACTTCTACATTCTGTTTTAGAATTGCAGAAAGACCGTCAACAACGAATTGGAAACAAAAAAGGGGAGAGTGGATCACCTTGCTGAAGACCACACGATGGTGCAAATGAATCCAAGAGGGTCCCATTGGATCTGACAGAATATCTCACCGATGTGACACAAGTCATAATCCAGTCAATCCATCAATGAGAAAAACCTAGCTTTTGCATCACTTGCCTCAAGAAGTTCCAATCTACCCGATCATAAGCTTTTGACAGGTCAAGTTTGTATGCACAAAGGCTTTTTGTTGGATCTTTTTCCTGCTTGATATAATGGATGCATTCAAAGGCAATCAACGCATTATCAGTGATCATCCTGCCGAATACAAAGGCACTTTGTTCTGGTGAGTTAACAGCATCCAACAGAGGCCTCAACCTGTTCACAAGACATTTGGAGACCACCTTGTAAATCACATTACACAAACTAATGGGCCTAAATTCAAAAAGCTTTGTGGGATTAGCAATTTTTAGAATTAAGAAAATATAAGTATCAATAACTCCTTCCGGCATCACTCCGGTCCTGAAAAACCCTTTGACCGCCTTAACAATATTTTCCTGCAAAACATCCCAGTTGCACTGAAAAAATCTCGCTGGGAACCCATCTGGCCCCGGTGCCTTCAAAGGTCCTATCTGGAAAAGAGCATCAAATATCTCCTGCTCGGAGAAATCAGCACAACGCTTGTCATTTTCATTATCTGTTATTACCGCATGAAAGAGGTCCACAACCGTTGTGGCATTTAATGATGGATCAACTATGAAGATGTTTTTAATATAAGAGGTGGCCATGTTACACAAAGTTTTAGTGTATGTGAAAACATTACCATCATTGTCATGAAGCTCCCAAATTTTATTTTTCCTAGCTCTCCAAATCAACTTGCTCTAGAAGTATTTTGTGTTCCTAGTGCCCTCCTTGAGCCATGTGATACAAGACCGTTGTAGCCATAACATCTCTTCTTTATAAAGAAGTTCATTAAACTTGTCGGAAACATTTCTTATCTCCCGCTTGTCAGCATTTATTCTCATCAACTCCTCTAGCTGAGTATGCGATTTATTTATTTCCCTTGTGATATTCCCAAACCGATTGTTGCCCCATGATCTAAGCGATGCATGGTAGATCTCAGAGCATCATTAATCTTGCCCAATTTATCCATAGCACCAAAGGCAGTCCAGCCATTCTTTATAAAATCCGGTAACCCAACATCCCGCTCCCAAAAAATCTCATTCTTCTTGCCTTTGATCTGGGACTCTCCTGCTCCGTATAGAATTTCAAAAGGAGCGGCACATGGTCATAGCTGGGGGACGCTAGATGTTTTACAGAGGCATATGCAAACATGTTTCTCCATTCATTGGTTGCAACATTACGATCTAGGCGTACACGTACATTAGCAGAGGCTGCACGAATGTTATCATATGTATTAGGGACTCCAATAAGCCCCAAATCAACGAGTTCACATGTCATGAGCACATCACGGACGAATTCCACCATTTGAGCTTCAGGTCTAGGGGGCAAGGACATGTGCTCAAAATTCCACAAAGCCTCATTAAAGTCGTCAATAACCAACCACGGTAGATCCGATACTTGCTTCAAAGCCTACAACTTAGAGCACATCAAATGCTTGTTTTCCACTCGAGGTTCACCGTAAATATCTCCATTAATCGCCTGTCAATGAACCGATATGTCAATGAACCGAACATCTGTTCCCAAAATCGAAACCTGATATGATTTATGCCAAAAAAGAGCTAATCCTCCACTGAGTCCATTTCTATCAACACCCTCAAATCCTTGGAGCCCGAGGCGCCCTCTAATCCTCTTCATTTTACTTGCTTTTTTTCTCTAGTTTCACACAAGAAAACAAACATGGGGGAATGCGACTATACAAGTGTCGCAACATCACAAACTATCCGAGGGTTCCCCCCTCCCTGACAGTTCCAACTTAGTAGATTCATTGGGATGGGTGGTCCTCTGACGAGGAGGCCGCCGAAAGATTAACAGAAGAACTATCCACCGCCCCTCCATCTTCAACTCTCAATTTCTTTCGGTTTGCATTTTTCTGTGGTGTGCCAGCCAAATCATTCTTTCCAAGATCATCTTCTAAACCCTCAAATTGCTCTACCATCACAGCAGTGTTACCAACAGGTACTATGGCTCCACTATTGCCAGTTGGACCACTTTTTGGCAAGGCCAAGGTCGCCGAGTCCACCACTACCCTCTTTCCCAAACTCAGCAGGTCCTCCTTGTCCCCTACATGAGCAGAGATATTTCCATCGGCTGCCTTCCCCACATTCACATTCATTTGATTTCTCGCATTGAAGCGCCAGCTCTGTGTCATCAACTAACCATCTTTAGCTATATTTTCTACATACATCAATCCAGTCAGAGAAGAAAGTCCCCTAAGGCTATGACCTAGGGTTCCCTAGTCCCCCCGGCGTGCCGTCAGTGTGGGTTTCCCCTTGCAGCCGTCGACGTCCATCGGCGCTACCCCCTGTCCGCATGACCGTGTTCTGCATGCAGGCTTGCGTTCGCCCTCGAATATCTCAGATTGGAACTCGTCTGGTTTCCTGGAAATGCGGGAGACCGCCGGCATGGCTTCTTCTATGGATGCAAGTGCTGGTAGAGGAAAGGATTCAGCGTATTTGAGTGTTCTTTTGGAAACATTGCATCTAGAAGATGACAAACTTGACAATATAGTCTGGGAGGATGAAGCAGACGAACCTGAAGAGAAGCCCAAGTGGCTCGCGCTTGCTAGGTTTCTAACAAGGAAATCTTTTGGCTATGGGGCTCTGACTGCGGATATGAAGGCTGCATGGAACCCAACACGTGAAGTGATCTGGTGTAGAATTAATTCCAACATGTTCTCGATGCAGTTCCAGTGTTTGGCAGATTGGAACAAAGCAATGCACCAAGGACCATGGGATTTCAAGGGTACATCCCTTGTGATTGCTGAGTATGATGGGTTTAAAAACCCAGCAACGGTGAAGCTTGATAGGATTGAAACCTGGTGTCAAATCCACAAACTCCCGGATATGGTGCTGAAGCGAGAGAGATTTGTGAAGTCCATGGTTGGGCGTATTGGTGAAGTATTAGAACTACAAATAGTACTGCCTAATGGATTTGTGGGGGAGTTTGTAAGAGCACGGGTTTGGATAGATGTCAACAAGAAATTAACAAGGTTTGTGAGCTTTACTAAGGCGGGCGGAACTGAATTTTATCAACTCAAGTTTGAGAAATTGCCAGTTTTTTGCTATAAGTGTGATTTGCTTGGGCATTGGCACGAGGAGTGCAGCGCCAGAGAACACAATTTTGAAGAGATGGAATGGGGACCATTTGTCTTGGCTCCCAGAAGGGGGCGTGTAGGACGAGCTCGTGGCTCTGGTCGTGGTACAACCTGAGGATTTCGGAGAGGTGATTATTATTCTGGGGATGACCCAGATGGAACCTCTGGGAGAGGGCAAGGTGATGGAAGATCAGGGACACACTAGCACAAATGGCGAGTATAATGAGGAGCATGTGGCGTTGACTTGAGCATATACATTTTAGAAAAGGGTAAGAACAAGTTTGGCGTTTGGACTTGAGGTTTTCTTTGCGGGATTTTGGACATAAGATTACAAGAACAACAAAATTGCATTATTTATTCAGAGTAGCAAAAATTCATATTCAGATCCGTGAACGACTCATTGTTCTTGGTGTCATGTCCTTTGAATCCATGCTATTGCAGACCAGACTCGTCGTCATTCTCCGATGAGCCGTGCATCTGGAAGTTGCCTGAACGAGGCACTTTCATGCCATGTGTTGGAGAAATTTGACTATAGTGGGTTCTTCCTTCTTATTTTCCTGATTTGTTTACAACCAGATGAGAACACAGTGTCATCCTGTTGGCTAGGATAGCACGGATAGCTCACCAGGGCTCAAGCATGGAGTGTCCGTGGTGCTTAGAGTTTCTTCTATAAAAATATGTCTCCAAGGGTTAGTCCTGAATGGTCTCGTTTACAACCAGATCTAAACTATATTTGTGCTAATGTTCCGAAATACTCCCTCCATTCCTAAATATAAGTTTTTTTAGTTTTTAATATAAACTACATACAGATGTATGTAGACATAGTTTAGAGTGTAGATTCACTCATTTTGCTCCGTATATAGTCCATATTGAAATCACTAAAAAGATTTATATTTAGGAACATAGGAAGTATTCTAATAATAAACAATGACAAATTATACATCCACTCTGTGGCCACAACATGCTTTTATCGTCAATCTATAGATTTTTTTTCCAGCTTTGGATGCTTGGTTCAACATGAACTTGTGCCTAGTTCGGTCCTGCAAGGTTTGTTCACAACCGATGATGCCAAAAAAATGCAAGCAAGATTTGCTCCATTAGACCCTAGAAGTTCACTGGTTAACAAGTTGGAAGATATTCCCACAAAAAGAAAAGAAAAGGTTGGAAGTTCAAGCATTGGAAAAGACAGAAAATGGTGGTTCACCGAAACATGAACATACTGCCGTAATGATACATTTTTGTGTTTCCCTACATAATTTAGTTGTTCCCCTTCATTACGTATTACCACAGAAATATGGTATGTGGCAACACACATACCACAGAAATATGAAATCAATGAACTAAAATATGAATGCACAAATGACATTAGCGACGAACAAAGGTGTTCAATAAGAAAAGGTACAACTGGCATCCTCAGGATTAATTTACGTTGGCGAGGAAGTTTCCACTTGTCTATTCATTAGTCCGTTTGTACAACACACAACAATGGTGCAACGCTTGACCTCAACAATAAAAAGAATTGTGAATAAAGGAGCTCGCGGATCTTGTAGTAGTCCTCACACAGCGGACCCTGGACCACAATCCGCGCTGAGTACCCGTGCTACCTTGCAATGCACAATCATGCGTGTCACGGGCACACCAACTAAAACCTTACATGATCTAAACTAAAAGGCAGTTTATCATGCTTGATCTGGAGTATCTTTCATCATATCATTCGTTGTTCAAGGGTCGTGCCAACCATAGTTTGGCCCAAAAAAATTACGATTGATGAAATTCTTGCTGAATGTATAGCAACTCTACTAATTACTTTACCTGGGTAGAATCGCCAATCTTGCGTACGGTGATGTACTCCCCACACCGTAGAGCGTGAAGGAAATATTCCCTAGAGGCAATAATAAAGTTGTTATTTATATTTCCTTATATCATGATAAACGTTTATTATTCATGCTATATTAACCAGAAACTTGATACATGTGTGGATACATAGACAAAACACCGTGTACCTAGTAATCCTCTACTAGACTAGCTTGTTAATCAAAGATGGTTAAGTTTCCTAACCATAGACATGAGTTGTCATTCTCCTAATGGGATCACATCATTAGGAGAATGATGTGATGGACAAGACCCGTTAGCTTAGCATAATGATCGTTAAGTTTTATTGCTATTGCTTTCTTCATGTCATATACATATTTCTTCGACTATGAGATTATGCAACTCCCGGATACCAGAGGAATACCTTATGTGCTATCAAACGTCACAATGTAACTGGGTGATTATAAAGATGCTCTAAAGGTATCTCCAAAGGTGTTTGTTGGGTTGGCATAGATCGAGATTATGATTTGTCACTTCGAGTATCGGAGAGGTGTAGGACCTTGAGAAGAGGTGTCTAGAGGGGGGGTGATTAGACACTAAGTACCAAAGTTGCAGTTTTTAGCCTTCTTTAAAGTTTAAGTGGAGTTTAGGCACAAGTTTAACATTCACAACACATAGCAAGCAAGCATGCAAAGAGTTTATGAGCAGCGGAAAGTAAAGCATGCAACTTGCAAGAATGTAAAGGGAAGGGTTTGGAGGATTCAAACGCAATTGGAGACATGGATGTTTTTGGCGTGGTTCCGATAGGTGGTGCTATCGTACATCCACGTTGATGGAGACTTCAACCCACGAAGGGTAACGGTTGCGCGAGTCCACGGAGGGCTCCACCCACGAAGGGTCCACGAAGAAGCAACCTTGTCTATCCCACCATGGCCGTCGCCCACGAAGGACTTGCCTCACTAGCGGTAGATCTTCACAAAGTAGGCGATCTCCTTGCCCTTACAAACTCCTTGGTTAAACTCCACAATCTTGTCGGAGGCTCCCAAGTGACACCTAGCCAATCTAGGAGACACCACTCTCCAAGAAGTAACAAATGGTGCGTTGATGATGAACTCCTTGCTCTTGTGCTTCAAATGATAGTCTCCCCAACACTCAACTCTCTCTCATAGGATTTGGATCTGGTGGAAAGAGGGTTTGAGTGGAAAGCAACTTGGGGAAGGCTAGAGATCAAGATTCATATGGTAGGAATGGAATATCTTGGCCTCAACACATGAGTAGGTAGTTCTCTCTCAGAAATAGGGTGCTGGAAGTGTAGGTTCAGTCTGATGGCTCTCTCCATGAATGAAGAGAAGGTGGAGGGGTATATATAGCCTCCACACCAAATCTAACCATTGCACACAATTTACCAAACTCGGTGGGACCGAATCGTTAAACTTGGTCAGACCGATTTAGCAAATAATGTGACCGTTAGGGTTTTCGGTGGGACCGGAATGCAACTCGGTAGGACCGATTTGGTTAGGGTTAGGGCATAACGTAATCTCGGTGAGACCGATTACACAAACTCGGTAGGACCGATTTTGGTAATTAGCTAACCAGAGAGTTGGTTAGGCAAACTCGGTGGGACCGATTATCAAACTCGGTGGGACCGATTTTGATAATGAGTCAACCAGAAAGTTTGCATTGTAATCTCGGTAGTGCCGATTGCTCAAACTCGGTGAGACCGATTTCGATAATGGACATACACAGAGAGATTACAATCCCATCTCGGTGAGACCGAGATCCCTATCGGTGATACCGATTTGCCTAGGGTTTGTGGCAGTGGCTAAGACATCCAAACTCGATGGCGCTGGATAGAAAGAATCAGTGGGGCCGAGTTTGACTTTAGGTTTAGGACATATGTGTGGAAGTGGGAAAGTAGTTGAGGGTATTTGGAGCATATCACTAAGCACTTGAAGCAAGAGGCTCATTAAGCAACACCTCATCCCTCCTTGATAGTATTGGCTTTTCCTATAGACTCAATGTGATCTTGGATCACTAAAATGTAAAATGAAGAGTCTTGAGCTTGAAGCTTGAGCCAATCCTTTGTCCTTAGCATCTTGAAGGAGTTCCCACATCCTTTAGTCCATGCCACTCCATTGTTGAACTTATCTGAAACATACTAGATAAAAGTGTTAGTCCAACAAGAGATATGTTGACACTAATTACCAAAACCACCTAGGGAGCACTTGTGCTTTCGATCTCCCCCTTTTTGGTAATTGATGACAACATACATCAAAGCTTTAGATAAAGATATAAAGAATAGCAAGTAAAGCTTTGGAAAGACATGTAACAAGCATAGGCTCCCCCTACATGTATGGAATCATGTGAATACGAAATATAGAAGCATGTGATAGCATAACCATGATAGAGCAGGCAATGTGTTACATGTATCTTGGCCATATGCATCAGAGCAAAAAAATATATTAAAGGAAATACCTTCATGCCCATGAGTCCTTCTTGCAAACAGTATGTACATCAGCAAGAATTCCTCATACACATGATTGTGATGCATATACTTACCTTGTGGTCTTGAGTTGGCTTAGGATTGAATGAACCTGCACAAACAAGGTTAGATAACACAGGTACATCTACTAGCCAGAGCAAACAGAAGAAACTACAAGAATACCAAGACTGGGATGACATGTAGAGAGTGAGTACTGAGTACCACATTGGATTAGACATGTCCCCAAGAGTAAAGATATGCAATGAATTTAAATGATTTCTTTCCCTTAGATGTCTTGCTCCCCCTGAATCTAGCATAGGATACTGGGAGAAGATAGGGAACAGAAAATCAGAGCTGAAAGATATAAATGAACAGAGCTAATGCAAACTAATGCAAATAAGCACATATGAACATGTCTTTCCCCTCAAGAAGACATGTGGCATCTCTCCTCTTGAACACCAAGCATCTGGGATCCCTGAGAAATACATTCTACTAGTATTCTCTCCCCCTGGAGATCTCTCTTTCTCTCCCTGAAGGATCTCTCTCCCCCTATGAGATGTGATCTCTCTCTAAATAATAAGCTTTGATGTGATCTCTCTCTCCCCCTTTGACATCAATTTCCAAGAAGGGTTTGATAAAGATGTAATCTCTCTCTCCCTCTGGAATTTGTCGTGAATGGGTTTGATCCTTGAGTCACACCACAAAGCAATGATAAAAATGTGATGCTTGTAGAGGACAAGATTCATTGAGTGGAGCTGGACCAGAAGAAATATAGAATATGTGGCAAACTGTTTTTCCTGATGTGAAATCGGTGGCACCGAGTGGTATGCTTCGGTGGTACCGAAAATTTTCGGTTGGACCAAAAATAACAAATCGGTGTAACCGAGTTCATCACAGTGAAAACGCTTGTCACCTCAACTCACTAGACTAATAAGATCTCACAAAGATTTGCAAGGAATTAGATGCAAAAAATGCAGAGAAAACAAAAAGAAATCTAGATGAAGTTTTTTTTGAAAGGGGAAACAAATATGCATGAGACAAATGCAGAAACACTGAAGAAAACACAAGGGAACTTCATCTAGAGATGGTCGGCGATGAAGTCACCTATGTTAGAGTATATTGACTTAGGAGTCAAGTGAGATCACTTGATCATAGGCCATACTCATCGTTTAAGCTAAAAATGGGGTTGCCATTTTTCGTTTAAGCATCTTGATGTATTCACATCTTGTCGAGTTGCTTTAGCTCATGTCTCGGAGTAAAGCTTCTCTAAGATGCAATAACATACCTTGGTTGGTGGTGTTGTCCATGTAGTTGAACTTGCGTGGGTTGCTCAAGGTTGATGTAGCTCATCAAGAATTTGGAGCACCACTTGAAATTTGAGTCCATCTACCTACATGGGTTAGTTCTTGCAAGGAAGAGCACTTGTGTATCCAAAAATGACAATCATGAAACGTAACATAGAATTTGTCAAAGGATATGTTTGAATGGTTTCGTGCTTCCTTGTCTTCGACCACCTTTGTATAGAGACTTGGTGATGTAGAGATTGCTCAAGATGTGAGTAGGTTGCAATCTCATGGAGTTTGATTCAACCAAGTACCTACATGGGTTAGATAACATGCAAGATACAAATATATCCAAGACATAAGATTTTCATCATAAGAGAAATATCAAGGATTAGTCATAGGCTCATGTCTTGCATGTATCCAATGGAGTTTCTACTCCAAGTTTGAAGCATCAATGATGTTCAATTCTCCTCTTAACTTGCAAAACACTTTCTCATCAAGAGGTTTAGTGAATATATCTGCTAATTGCTTTTCGGTGCGAACATGCTTAAGATCAATGTCACCCTTAACAACATGATCTCGAATGAAATGATGACGAACTTCAATATGCTTAGTTCGAGAATGTTGCACAGGATTATGACCAATTTTGATAGCACTTTCATTATCACAAAGCAATGGAACATGTCTCACATATATCCCATAATCTTTAAGAGTTTGGGTCATCCAAAGTAATTGAGCACAACATGAACCAGTGGCAATATATTCAGCTTCGGCGGTGGATAAGGATACCGAGTTTTGTTTCTTGGAGGACCAAGACACAAGAGATCTACCAAGAAATTGACAAGTACCCGAAGTGGACTTTCTATCAACCTTGTCTCCGGCATAGTCCGAGTCGGAATAGCCCAGAAGATCGAAAGAGGCCCTCTTAGGATACCAAATGCCAAAATTTGGTGTATGGATTAAGTATCTCACTATCCTTTTCACGGCCTTAAGATGACATTCTTTAGGAGCAGCTTGATATCGTGCACACATGCACACACTTAGCATAATATCGGGACGTGAAGCACATAGATATAACAATGAACCAATCATAGAGCAATAAACCTTTTGATCAACCGGTTCATCGTCTTTGGTTAAGTCAAGATGTCCACTAGTAGGCATGGGTGTAGTCATACCTTTGTATTCTTGCATATTGAACTTCTTGAATAAGTCCTTGGTGTACTTTGTTTGCGAGACAAAAGTACCTTCCTTAGTTTGCTTGATTTGCAAACCAAGAAAGAATTTGAGTTCACTCATCATAGACATCTCAAACTTCTCCGACATTAGCTTCCCAAACTTTTCACTAAAATGAGGGTTAGTTGAACCAAATATAATATCATCCACATAAATTTGGCACACAAAGAGTTCACCATTAACCCTTTTAGTAAAAAGAGTAGAATCAATTTCCCAATTTCAAAGCCTTTTTCAATAAGGAACTTGGTCAAGCATTTATACCATGCTCTAGGAGCTTGTTTAAGTCCATAAAGAGCTTTGTGAAGTTTGTAAACATGATTGGGTTTCTTAGGTTTGACAAAGCCGGGAGGTTGTTTAACATAAACTTCCTCCTCTATTTCACCATTTAGAAAAGCACTTTTAATGTCCATTTGGTACAAGGTGATATCATGGTGATTAGCATAGGCTAGTAAGATGCGAATGGACTCAAGTCTAGCAACGGGGGCGTAAGTCTCACCATAGTCCATACCTTCGACCTGTGTGTAGCCTTGGGCGACGAGACGTGCTTTGTTGCGAACTACTTGTCCATCTTCATCTTGCTTGTTGCGAAACACCCATTTGGTACCGATGATGTTGTGGTTGTTGTCGGGCTTCTCAACCAATGTCCAAACTTGGTTCCTCTCAAAGTTGTGTAGCTCTTCATGCATATCATTTATCCAATCCGGATCTTCCAATGCTTCTTCGACCTTCATAGGTTCAATGCTAGAGATGAAAGAATAGTTTTCACAAAAGTTAGCTAAACGAGTTTTAGAGCGAGTGATTCTCCCGGTTTGAATATCATTGTAGATTTGCTCGACGGGATGGTCTTTAGCAATTCTTGCTCGAACTCGTGAAATCTTTTGCTTGGGTTTTCGTTGAACATCTTCTTCATCTTGTTCTTCTTCTTGGCCTTCTTCATTGTTGGCGTTGTCGTTCTCTTGTCGTGGTGGAGAAGGAGGTTGTTGACGTTCATCTTGATGCACTTCCTCGTTTTCTTCATCTTGGTGTGTCCCACTTGTGGATGCTTCCGTATCAACTCTTGGTTCACCTTGTCATGAAGTAGAAGCTTCCACTTGGACAGACGAGGTACTCTCCTTCACCTCCGTTGGACGGACCTTGACAATAGACAAGTCTTGGATTGCTTCCGAAGGATCTTTGTCTCCTACATCAATTGGCAATTGCTCTACTTGTGAGCCGTTAGATTCATCAAACTTCACATCTACCGTCTCTTCAACCTTTTGGGTGAAATTGTTGTAGACACGGTATGTGTGAGAGTTTTAGCCATAACCTAGTAGGAAACCTTCATGAGACTTAGGAGCAAATTTAGAACGACGATGCTTATCAAGAATGTAGCACTTTGAGCCGAATACTCGAAAGTATCCAACTTGGGGTTTCTTACCGGTGAGTAGCTCGTATGCCGTCTTGCCGAGTAGCTTGTGAAGATACAAGTGATTTGTTGCATGACAAGCTGTCTCAACCGCTTCCGCCCAAAAGTGCTTCGGCGTCTTGTACTCATCAAGCATCATTCTCGCCATTTCGATGAGCGTCTGGTTCTTCCTCTCAACAACTCTATTTTGTTGAGGTGTGTACGTAGCCGAGAACTCGTGTGAAATCCCTTCTTCATCAAGAAAGGTGTCCACATTGGCGTTCTTGAACTCCGTTCCGTTGTCGCTGCGAACCTTCTTGATCTTCACTTCAAATTGGTTTTGGGCCTTCCTAGCGAAGTTTTTGAAGATCTTCTGAACCTGCGATTTATCATCGAGAAAGAACACCCACGTAAATCTGGAAAAATCATCAACTATAACTAGACCAAACGAATTTCCATCGAGAGTCTTGTAAGAGTTGGGACCAAAGAGATCCATGTGAAGTAGCTCAAGTGGCCTCTTCGTGGTCATGATGTTCTTCACGGGATGCCTTCCTCCAACCTGTTTACCTGCTTGACAAGCACTGCAAAGTCTATCCTTATCAAAAATTACATCATTAACACCAAGGATATGATTCCCTTTAATAAGCTTGTCAAGGTTTCGCATACCAACATGACCTAATCGTCTATGCCATAACCAGCCTTTTGAGGATTTAGCAATGAAGCAAGTTTTAGGTTGAGCCTTTTTAGTGAAATCAACAATGTATAGATCACCTCTATGCACACCGGTAAAGAAAATTTTATGATTGTCTCAACGAAACACTTGGCAATCAATTTCAGTAAATAAGACATTGAAACCAAAGTCAGCAAGTCTAGATACTGAAAGTAAGTTGTATCCAAGAGATTCAACGAGCATGACATTTTGTATGGAGCTATCATGTGCGATGGCCACCTTACCGAGGCCAACCACCTTACCCTTTGAGTTGTCACCGAAAGTGACATACTTTCGAGGACTATCATTATCAGCAAGCTCATAAAACATGTCTTTATCTCCGGTCATGTGATCGGTACATCCACTATCAAGAACCCATTCCTTTCCTCCTGACATATATCCCCGAAGATTTGCCATAGACCAAAATGTCTCATTGCATCATCAAGATCGAAGTCACTATCATCATCCTCATCATAGTATCCATGTTCAACATCGTCATGTGGTGGATCAAATCCTAGAGAGGGTGATTCGTTAGAGTGATTTTGACAATGATCTTGTCTATGAATTTTTATAGCTTCGGAAATAATGTCACTAATAATACCAACATTTCCTTTGGCACGCATAAGGTTTGTAAGCTCAAATAGACGATCACCAAACATAGGATCACTAGTATTCATTTTACTCAAAGCAATAGACTTATGGAGAATTTCATCAAGATTTTTCAAAGAATAATCAGAAAATCATTCCTCAAGAAATTTCCATATAGTGTAGGCACACTCAAGAGTAGGCAGTTTTATAATCAGGTTTCTAGGCAAGCCTCTAGTGATAAGATTAACAGTTCTAACATTCCTTATCATGTCAATTGACTCATCATGGGTTGGATGCATAGGATCAACATAAGGTGCACAATGGCTAGCAATGTACTTGTTCAAATGATATTGATTGAAAATTACAAGCATCTCATTTTTCCACTCATGAAAATACTCTCCATTAAGAATAGGCACTCTATGTCTAAGACTCCCCAAAGTAGACTCATCCATCTTCCTCCAATGGTGATTAAACCAAGGCAATGGAGACCTATGCTCTGATACCACTTGTAGGACCTTGAGAAGAGGTGTCTAGAGGGGGGGGGGGGCGATTAGACACTAAGTACCAAAGTTGCAGTTTTTAGCCTTCTTTAAAGTTTAAGTGGAGTTTAGGCACAAGTTTCACATTCACAACACATAGCAAGCAAGCATGCAAAGAGTTTATGAGCAGCGGAAACTAAAGCATGCAACTTGCAAGAATGTAAAGGGAAGGGTTTGGAGGATTCAAACGCAATTGGAGACACGGATGTTTTTGGCGTGGTTCCGATAGGTGGTGCTATCATACATCCACGTTGATGGAGACTTCAACCCACAAAGGGTAACGGTTGCGCGAGTCCACGGAGGGCTCCACCCATGAAGGGTCCATGAATAAGCAACCTTGTCTATCCCACCATGGCCGTCGCCCACGAAGGACTTGCCTCGCTAGCGGTAGATCTTCACGAAGTAGGCGATCTCCTTGCACTTACAAACTCCTTGGTTCAACTCCACAATCTTGTTGGAGGCTCCCAAGTGACACCTAGCCAATCTAGGATACACCACTCTCCAAGAAGTAACAAATGGTGCGTTGATGATGAACTCCTTGCTCTTGTGCTTCAAATGATAGTCTCCCCAACACTCAACTCTCTCTCATAGGATTTGGATCTGGTGGAAAGAGGGTTTGAGTGGAAAGCAACTTGGGGAAGGCTAGAGATCAAGATTCATATGGTAGGAATGGAATATCTTGGCCTCAACACATGAGTAGGTAGTTCTCTCTCAGAAATAGGGTGCTGGAAGTGTAGGTTCAGTCTGATGGCTCTCTCCACGAATGAAGAGAAGGTGGAGGGGTATATATAGCCTCCACACAAAATCTAACCGTTACACACAATTTACCAAACTCGGTGGGACCGAATTGTTAAACTCGGTCAGACCGATTTAGCAAATAATGTGACCGTTAGGGTTTTCGGTGGGACCAGAATGCAACTCAGTAGGACCAATTCGGTTAGGGTTAGGGCATAACATAATCTCGGTGAGACCGATTACACAAGCTCGGTAGGACCGATTTTGGTAATTAGCTAACCAGAGAGTTGGTCAGGCAAACTCGGTGGGACCGATTATCAAACTCGGTGGGACCGATTTTGATAATGAGTCAACCAGAAAGTTTGCATTGTAATCTCGGTAGTGCCGATTGCTCAAACTCGGTGAGACCGATTTTGATAATGGACATACACAGAGAGATTACAATCCCATCTTGGTGAGACCGAGATCCCTATCGGTGATACTGATTTGCCTAGGGTTTGTGGCAGTGGCTAAGACATCCAAACTCGGTGGCGCCGGATAGAAAGAATCAGTGGGGCCGAGTTTGACTTTAGGTTTAGGACACATGTGTGGAAGTGGGAAAGTAGTTGAGGGTATTTGGAGCATATCACTAAGCACTTGAAGCAAGAGGCTCATTAAGCAACACCTCATCCCTCCTTGATAGTATTGGATTTTCCTATAGACTCAATGTGATCTTGGATCACTAAAATGTAAAATGAAGAGTCTTGAGCTTGAAGCTTAAGCCAATCCTTTGTCCTTAGCATCTTGAAGGAGTTCCCACATCCTTTAGTCCATGCCACTCCATTGTTGAACTTATCTGAAACATACTAGATAAAAGTGTTAGTCCAACAAGAGATATGTTGACATTAATTACCAAAACCACCTAGGGAGCACTTGTGCTTTCAAGAGGTATCTCTGGGCCCTCTCGGTAATGCACATCATAATAAGCCTTGCAAGCAATGTGACTAATGAGTTAGTTATAGGATGATGTATTACGGGACGAGTAAAGAGACTTGCCGGTAACGAGATTGAACTAGGTATGAAGATACCGACGATCGGATCTCGTGCAAGTAACATACCGATGACAAAGGGAATTACGTATGTTGTCATTGGGTATGACCGATGAAGATCTTCGTAGAATATGTAGGAACCAATATGAGGATCTAGTTTCTGCTGTTGGTTATTGACCGGAGAGGTGTCTCGGTCATGTCTACATAGTTCTCGAACCCGTAGGGTCCGCACGCTTAACGTTCAATGATGATATAATATTATATGAGTTATGTGATTTGGTGACCGAATGTTGTTCGGAGTCTCGGATGAGATCACGGACATGACGAGGAGTCTCAAAATGGTCGAGAGGTAAAGATCAACATATAGGACGATAGTATTCGGACACTGGAAGTGTTCCGGGGGTACCGAGTATGTATCGGGTCACCGGAAGGGGTTCCGGGCATCCCCCCGGCAACTACATGGGCCTAATGGGCCAAGAAGGGGATAGACCAGCCCCTAGGGGGCTGGTGCGCCCCATGTAGGCAGAAATAGGGGGGAAGGAAAGAGGAGAAGAGGGAAAGGAAGGGGAGGGATTTGGCCTCCCCATTCCTTCTCTCCTCCCTCCTCCTTCCTTCCCCCTCCGGATGAATATGGAAGGGGGAGGCCGAATTGGGAGGCGCCCAAGTAGGATTCCTCCTACTTGGGCGCCCCTTGGCTACCTTTCCTCCCCTCCAACCTAAATATATGACGGGGGCACCGCTAGAACACACAACATTGATTCCTAGCCATGTGCGGCGCTCCCCTCCACAGTTTACGCCTCCGGTCATATTCACGCACTATAAAAAAAATACACTTCCGTGATGATACGTGTTTTTCATAGTAGGTCACGTTTTTTGTCATGCATGTACATCCATGACGATTTTATGACAGAATCAAGATAGTCATACCTGTGCTGTCGTAGAAGTGTTCCATGACATTACAAAAATTATCATCACGAAAGTGTCCACTTCCATGACGATAAATCGCGCGTCACAGAAGTGCTTTCGTCAAGGGTACCTGGCACATGGCATCCACCATAACGGAACGCCGTTAAGCTATCGGGTCAGGTTTGGATCCGATAACCCGTTAACAGCCCCGACCAATGGGGATTTTCCACGTGTAAAATCATCATTGGCTAGAGGAAACACGTGTCGGCTCATTGTTAGGAGAGATGTCATCAACTCATTGGACAGAAGGCGCCTATGATACGTCGACACGTGGCATGGCCCAATAGAGGCCCATTCCTGTGAAAATGCCGACCCGTTTGACTTGGTCAAATGGTGGCGGGCCGGCCCATGGAAAGCCTGTTAACGACATGTTCACATGTAGCCCATTTACAACGCGCTAACCCAAGGCCCGTTGCGCCCTATCCAAATTAGGCCCAGTAGCGTCATCTGGGCCATCCAATATGATTCTAGCCCGTTTTCACTTCTCTCCCATGTATGGCCCATGACGTCTTTCGGCCCATATGAGGCCCTATGTAACTCTTGGCCTATTAACGACCCGTGGTGAAACTGGCCCGTAATGAACAGTGTATCACTTTACACCCATTAACGGCCCATGGTGAAACTGACCCGTAATGAACAGCGTATCACTTTATACCCATTAACGGCCCATTATTCCATTGGGTCGTTCCCAGCCCATGTCATCTTTCGGCCTTCTTAGAGCCTATTCTTGGGCTCATTTCCAGCATTCGTTTACTTACAACCCGTTACTATCATTTTCTGCTAGTGGGCCAAATTCAGCCCGTGGTTACAGTCGGCCCGTTTGTGGTCCGTTAATACGTTAGGCCGTTTTCATAGCGTCATCAAATACGGCCTATTAACGATGGCCCGTTATGGTCAGACCATGAACGGACGATTCCAACTCTAGCCCGTTTACGGCCATATTGCGGTTTGTTTGGCCCATGTTTGGCCAATCGATCATACGACCCGTATAAGGCCCATTGATGATACGACCCGTAGAAGGCCCATTGTTTCTATGACCCGTAGAAGGCCCACTGTTTCTACATCCCATAGAAGGCCCACTGTTTCTACGGCCCGTAGAAGGCCCACTGTTTCTACGGCCCATAGGAGGCCCAATACTACAGTAAATATTAGCCCATGGTTATTGTGGCCTAGTTTTAAAAAATAGGTTATTGCAGCCACTTGCAAACCGCGGAAAAAGAACTGCACTGACTACAAGCAAACAAATAAACAAGACAACAAGGAAATAAATAAGCAAGCAACTTATGCTAGGCTATCACGGCTATTACACATATTACATCCACTGGGCATCAAAGTTCGCCACCAGTGCAAATATAGGGAACAAAGTAGCATATAAACGCCGCACCAAAACAAGTCCAGAACTGAAACCACTTCAGAGGAGTTCAAGAAACAATATCCTGGGTACCCATAATGCTGGAAAGATGCTTAGCAAGCTTATTAACTTTCTCTTGTTTGGCGCTTAAATCCTCCAGCGCTTGCTGTTGTACAAGAAAGTACACATCTGAATTCTGCAGGGACTTCCTCAGTCCTTCGGTTTCTTGCCGCAGCACAGCTGACTGATACCTTTCAGCTTGTAGCTCAGACTGAAGAAGCCGAAGTGATTCAAGCAGCGAGTTCGAAGAGCTTGTGCCAGCGGTACTGGCCAGTAACTCGAACAGTACATCAATGCAGGACTGTGGGTTTTTCTCACTGTCTACAAGATTGTTTTTATCACCTTTCTTGGAGACCAACAGGGCTGTCTCACTATCTTGAACCTTATCTGCATTACTTTCTCTAACATTGCATAGTGGGGTGCTCTTCTCCAATATTTTGTTTGCATACTACAAGAGAAACAAGCAGACACATCACAGGTTTAGCTTGTAGTATACGAAACTCATTTTGGTAAACCGGTTCAGTAGTAAGGTGGACAGGATAACAGCATGATACAAACATATATCTATGTACTATGGTCACTGTATTGTCCATATCATTCTAGTTTATGTCCCCTAATCAAGATAGAGACACAGTTCAACTCATATATTTTTAAGACACATCAACATAGACAGAATATAAGTGTGAGAAACTACACATCATTGGCACCACTTGTAATGTGCATCACATGAGAACATAATTATATATACAACTTAAACTGAAATCAACATAGAGCAAGAAGTTAGAACAACAATCCAGTTGAAGAAATAGGTTTAAAACATACCTGTTGCACCATTGGAGTTTCAACTGGATCTTTCAAATTTGAAAGTAGTTGGTATGAGTAAATACAGTGATGCAACAGCAAAGGAGTATGGACCATAGCTACGGAATCTGACCTAAGAACAGTTGCTCTTCTGCTTTAAACGTGGAGTTTGCGTTAGCTGTGGTGGTCTTTGTGCTTTGGGCACTGCAGTAACTTTACAAACTACTCGTGTGGGGGTACTCTATGCTGGACATGGTGCTTTGTCAACTATAAGTGGGTTACTATCCGCTGGGGTTGCGGTTAGATGGGTTGTAGCTGGTTCTCTGCCCAACGGTGTAAGTGTGCAATCTGGAAGAGTCTCGATTATGTGTGGTGGGGCTAGTTTGTGGGCCAGTACAACCATGGTTCTATCTGCATCGATGGGTAGCATTGTCTTTTGTGAAGAACGGGTTTTTGCTCCCTTAGATACTGCCATCACCCCCTCCAATTCAAATGACTGATAAACAAGAAAAGAAATTGAACGTACAGACATTGTAGGATAGATAGATGTGGTGATTCACATATATGTTGTCTAACCAAACATGACATCATGACACAATTTCACATATATGATGCCTAACTAAACATGATAGCATGACACAGTTTTAGATATATGATGGATAACTTAACAGGATATAATGGCATAATTCAACATATGATGAGTACCTAAACAGGATGACATGACAAAACTATATGATGTCTTTCTAAAATAGGTTGGGATGGAATAATTCACATACATGTTGTCTAAGTATACATGATGGCATGATATAATTGACATAATTGATTCATATACTAAGCAGCTGGCACTCACATGTATGATCTCTAAACTAAGCAGATGGAATTCAATATTGTGCATATGATGTCTAAACTAAGCAATGCAAGACACCATATGCATCATATGAGAAATATAAACATTTTAACTTAGAGCATACACCTCAGGTGGGATATAGGACTGGTCATCTGTCTCTGAATCCTCCTCTGAGGAGCTCCCTGTAACCATCAAGATATATGCTTCAATAGGTACCATTGCCTGCTCTGAAGACCTTGTTTTCACTCCAGATTTTTCCATAACCGGCTCAAATGGCTGATACACATGAAGAGTAGTTCAATATACACATATTGTCGACAAATGAAATACGTAATGAAAAAAAAGATGGCATGAGATAATTCACATATATGATGCCTGGCACCATGGCGGTGCATAATTCACATATATGATAACTGGCTGAAAAGCATGGCATTGCATAATTCACATATCTGATATAGAAAGCAAACATGAGGCATTCACACAAAGCATGTCTAATCTAAGCAGATGGCATGGCAATGCAAGACACCATATGCATGATATGAGCAATATAACCCAGCCAAGTTAGACCTTGTTTTTACTCCAGATTTTCCCATGACCAACTCAAATGGCTAATGCACATGAAGAGTAGATGAATGTATAAACATTGTTGACAAATGTAATACATTATGGAAAAAATATGGCACGATATAATTCACATATATGATGACTAGCTAAACAGGATGGCATTGCATGATTCACGTATATGATGCCTGGCTAAAGAAGATGGCATTGCATAATTCCCATATACTCCATCCGTTCCTAAATATTTGTCTTTTTAAAGATTCCAAATGGACTACAACATATAGATGTATATAGACATATTTTAGAGTGTAGATTCACTCATTTTGTTCCGTATGTAGTCACTTGTTGAAATCTTTAAAAAGACAAATATTTAGGAATGGTGAGAGTATGATATAGAAACCAAACAGGTGGCATTCACACAAAGCAAATCTAAACTAAGCTGATGACATATAAGATGTATAATGTAAGCAATGCAAGGCGCCATATGCATGATATGACCAACATTAGCATGCCAGGTTAGAGCAAACACCTCAAGTGGTAAACAGGCATGGTCGGCTCCTTCTGAATCTCCATCTGAACAGTTATCTTCCTCTGGAATACAATCTGGAAATGTAGGAGGGGGGCACTTCGCCCACCATGGAGGGGCATCTGCATGACATTATATTCCCACGCAACGGTCTTCTCTTTTTCTCTACATGTTCAGTACGATTGTGTACAATATCTGACATGCATAATAATAAAAAATAGTTAGATTTTGTAAGGCCTAAGGGGTGCATGCAAAAATCAAGACTGATGGTAGCAAATGAGTGGATGGATCCAAAACTAATGATAGCAGGTAGATTATAGCTTCAGTTTAAAAAGATAGACAATGGATCATCTATTGTTTGTTGTCCACCCAACATGAACCACATAGAAGACCCCAGATGAACCAGATAGTAGACAAATACTATTCGTTGCTGGCTCGATATGAGACCCATGGGCATTTCAAAACTCAAGTTTGAACGATAAAGTAGCAGGTAATAATAACCGATGTATAACGTAAGCAGACACGAAAGACTGCGACCTCTCTTCTGGAACTGTGTAGTCCTCAGGTTCATCTACTTAGTCGATGATGGTAATGCAGTTGGCGTGGCTGCCGGCAACGGGGAAGATGATCTGAGGTGGCGAAAGAAAGTCTGCATGGGGGATCTCTGCTGCAGTGAACGCTTCTGTCGATGGTGCACCTCAGGTGGGGTGGATGACGGCACGGCAGGAGCAGGACATAACACATAGAGTTTTCTTTGACGCCTATCTAAAAATGAAGTAAATCTGTAAGGGCTCCTTAGAATGGGAGGATTCTATAAACGCAGGGATAGGGAAAACACATGAATAGGATAGGAGTGCACGTGCAAAACAGAGCATTTGGAAACATAGGATTTTAGTCAACCTGGGTGTTTGGTTCACATGAATTGGAAGAACACAGGAATGGAGAAACATGGTCAAATTAAAGTCAAACCACATGAAAATGAAAAAAAATTAGAATCTTATTATGCCAGTAATGCAATTAGTTCTGTTCTTCATGCATATTAATTTGAAAAGGACGTCCAAGTGAATAAAATTCCTACGTTTTTTCTTTGAAAGAGACATCAAAGGAAAAAATCCTCCAGTTTTGCTTTGCTCCACTCCTTCTAACAGATTAGCACGAATAGTAGTTCCATAGAAAAGGATCCCTAAGGGATCGACATGAATGCAGAGTAACAAAGTGATGCGACGAGTGTGCAACCTCTTTGGCATAGCCTTGTGGACCTCAGCATCATTGGGTTGGACGTGGAGGATGGTGATGATGCTAGTGTGACTGCCGGAGGCGGGGAAGAAGATCCGAGGCCTCAGGAAACGGTGCCGAGGGTACTGCTCCGCTGTGATGGACGGTTCTGTCATTGGGGCAGCTCCACTAAGGTGTACGCCGACGAGGCTGAAGCAGGACAAGACAGACAATGTTAATCTGCAGTGGGACCCTAATATCATCTGCAATAGATGATGTAAAATACATCACCAAAAAGTGCTAGGTGTAAAACGCATAAGCCGTGCCACGGCCGCTCCGACAGATGCTGTAAGTACTGTTCACTCTGAACTTAATTGAAGAAAATGAACTTTACAGTCGAAACTGAATTTTACTGTCGAAACTGATTGAACTAGTAACAGAGCATTGCAATAGATGTTTAGGGCATTCAAGCACTAGTAGCAGAGAAGCGGTGATCTAAATCAGCAGACGCTCGAGCAGGTAACGCACTAGCAGAGAGAAAGTCGTGCAGTAGCACCGCGAGCGAGTGCTAAAGCAGCAACTACTATAGCTGCCAGAGGTCGTGCAGCAGCAGCAGGAGTGCAAGCGAGAGCAAGAGCAGAGCAGCAGCATGAACGAAAGCAAGAGCAGTGCAGCAGCGCGACCGACAGCAAGAACAGAGCCGCAGCGCGAGCGAGAGCCAGAGCAGCTGCAGCTGGTGCCATTGTGGAAGTCGCCGCAGAGGAAGCAACGACATGGGGGAGAGACGCCGTGGATGATGTGGCTGGCAACGGTGCCGTTGATGGAGACCCGCCATGTCTGCTCGGTATCGAGCACCGGCATCCCCGTGAGATCGAATAAAAGATAAAATGCAGTGGTGAGTGCAGAACCTCCTTTGTGGCGCTGAGTTGGCCTCGGCTTCATCGGAAGAATTGGTGAGGGTACTGCGGTTCCGGTGGGGCAGGTCAAGACGACGCCGTGGGGATTGAGGTGGCGCGATAGACGAGGCGAACATCGGGGCAGCTCCTTGGAGGTGGAGGACGGGGCGGCTGATCCGGCGGGACGACGAGATCGACAACGGATCCTCATCTGGTGCGGTGGATGAGGGCGACGAGCTGTTGCGGTGGACGACGTAGTCGGGGAAGAGTCTCCGGCAGGGCGGCGGTTGGGAGGCCGACGGAGGAGTGTGGGGTTTCGCGTGTTTTGGCGGCCTCGGTGTACGAATGGGGGGGCGAAGGGGGAGGGGGAGCCAAGCTTAGGGACGCGCTTGTCCGAAATGTCGAGTAAGTTACCAGCATACCCCCACCGGTTTTGACACCGCGACGTGGAGCTTCATTTCCGGCTGAGGGGTAGAAGGGGGATTTCATTTGTCTAGGCTGCGGGACCGATTTCGGATGAGGAGGGAGTTCTCGCGTGCGTCCAAATTTCAGGATAACAAGGCGTGGCGCGGGTTGGAGAGGCGGGAGATTCAAAGCAGGTGAGACAAAAGATACTCGAGCTTGAAAATTTTGGGATAACAAGGTGCGGATTCCTTGTTCGGCAGAACAAACTTAACGTGTAAAAAAACAATTCATACAAGAAATAAGAGAGTCATGTCCCCTTTTACTATATTTCTATAGATGCCATTGAAAAAACTACAAGAAAAATGTAAAAAAAATCAGGAGAACAAGATTACCCTACACAATACCAAATCGATTCGCACTTCCCTCAACAATAGCAAAAAACGAATCAATTCCCACCAAAGAAAGAGTAATGTCCCTTTTTATATGATTACAAATGCCAGGATCTCAATTTCAATTTTTGAATCCACGTTATGTTGAATTCGAATATATCGTTAGGTGACCTTGCGGTTTATAATTGATGTAGTCGTACATTTTGATCTTCCATCATATATGAACATTTTACTCCACCATGTGAACATATATATTGTCGTCTACCATATGGACTAAATTTGAATCAATTTTCCTTATTTGAATACGATTGTTGTGAAGTTATACAATAATTTAATATTATCTTGATAACAAAAAACACGCATATAGCAGTAATCATATTTCACTATGAACTACATGTACCATACACTCTCCAATTCAAATATTTGTATCCATTTTATGTTGAATTCAAATCATAGTACATTATTGGTCTAGGTAGCGAGATGTTCGGGATAATCTAAACCCTGTTTTCATATGTATAATTTTTGGCTGAATTGGGACAAGTTTTGGTATAAGCTTCTTGCAAAACTGGACATTCTCTCAACAAGCCTCGTGGTTCCGAGAGGGAACGTGTCCCCTTTATGTGCGAAATGATATACGCTGCCTCCCCCCTGATTTTCTTTGTAGAGGCAACATAGAACTATATGAGTGCCCTGTTAAATTTTGGAATTATTTCGGGTTCATTTGGCCTTTTTATACATTAATTGAGTTTCTGGGCTTTTAATGTGCATAATCTAAATATGAATTGCATGCACATGCTCCGGTGCACCAAAGTGGGTTGAAAAATCACATGTGTGTCCTTGGTTGAATTTCTAGGTCCCATGGAAGAAATGAGAATGAAATTCAAACATCTGGGCGTCATGACTCGGCTGAGAACATCGAGAAACTTAGATTTTAAATTCATGTAAATCCAAAACTTGCATGTAAATCATGAAACTTGGCATGGTGTCATGTCATGGCACTAACATGTTGTGGTAAAAAATTGGGTCGATTTGGAAGCTCGTGGTTCTAAGAGGGAACGTGCCACCTTTAAGTGTGAAACGATATACGCTCCCCCCTTGAGTTTCTTAACAAAGGCAACATAGAACTACATGAGTGCCCTGTTAAATTTTGGAATTATTCTGGGTTCGTTTGTCGTTTTTATACATTAATTGAGTTTCTGGTCATTTAGTCTGCATAAGTCAAATTTGAACTACAAGCACATGCTCTCGTGCACCAAAGTTTGTTGAAAAATCACATTTGTGTCCTCGGGTGAATTTTTAGGTCCCATGCAAGAAATGAGAATAAAATTAAAACATCTGGGCATCGTTGCTCGACCGAGAACATTGAGAAACTTGGTTTTAAAATTCTTGTAAATCCAAAACACGTATGAAAATCATGAAACTTGGCATGGGTGTCATGTCATGGTACCACCATGCTGTGGTAAAAAAATTGGCCGAATAGGAACAGATTTTGGTATAAGCTTCTTGGAAACCAAAGCTTCTCTCAAGAAGGCTCGTGGTTCTGAGAGGGAACGTGCCATCTTTGAGTGCGAAACATTATACGCTGTCCCCCTTGAGTTTATTTACAAAGGCAACATAGAACTACATGAGTGCCGTGTTAAATTTTGGAATTATTTTGGCTTCATTTGGCCTTATTTACACATTAATTGAGTTTTTGGTCATTTAATGTGCATAATTCAAATTTGAACTACAAGCACATGCTCCCGTGCACCAAAGTTGGTTGAAAAATCACATTTGTGTCCTCGGGTGAATTTCTAGGTCCCATGCAAAAAATGAGAATAAAATTCAAACATCTGGGCATCGTGGCTCAGTCGAGAACATTGAGAAACTTGGTTTTAAAATCATGAAACTTGGCATGGTGTCATGTCATGGTAGTACCAGGCCGTGGTAAAAAACATTGGCCGAATAGGAACAAATTTTGGTATAAGCTTCTTGCAAATCAGAGCTTCTCTCAAGAAGGCTCGTGGTTCTGGGAGGGAACGTGTCACCTTTGTGTGCACAATTCAAATTTGAAATACAAGCACATGTTCCAGTGCACCAAAGTTGGTTGAAAAATCACATGTGTGTCCTTGGGTAAATTTCTAGGTTCCATGCAAGAAATGGGAATAAAATTCAAAATTCTGGGCGTCATGGCTGGGTTGGAAACATTGAGAAACTTAGTTTTTTAATTCCTGTAAATCCAAAACACGCATGGAAATAATGAAACTTGGCTTGGTGCCATGACATGACACCAACATGTTGTGGTAATTTTGCAGTCCGATTTGCAAAGGCGCACACATTAACAATCAACAAAGTCATTTTGGAACAAGTGCTGTCACGTTACAATTGGAAACACAAGTATTATTGAAACCGTGGGCGTTCTACTTACTAGTACCATCCGTGCCGCCACGCGTCCCCATTTTTATTAGCTAGGAGGTGCCGTGCAGGGTAGCTATTTGAGTACGAGAGGCATGCGATCAGACCCCTGCGCGTGCTTATCGGGAGGAGAGACCTTTGACCTCCATCTGCCGTCCACCTCTCTCCCAAATTCTCCATTAATGGCGCCCGAGCCTCTGTTTAATGGCGTGGCTATGTCTCACTCGACTGAGATTTAAGAGAGAAAAAAGAAAATCTGAAAGCATGGATCTTGATGTAAGATCCGACGGACCTATATAGCATCTACTGCGACTTATAGCAAGAGTGATGAATATATAAGGACGATTAATTGTCTTACATAATTAGAAAGATAATAAAAAAGCCACATGCAGCTACGCCCGAAATACACAAGGGCAAAAGAAGAAGGAAGACAAGGATCTGGCTCGCTGATCTCTACTTTTTTGATGCGTTGCTGCAGGCCACGGGAACTAGTCTCCGCGGCTAGCGGTGATGAGCTCTTTCGTGTCCTCAATACGCTGCTTGAGAACATCCACGGATTCCTCCACCAACCTGTGGCGCTCGTTGCGGAGCATGTCATTCTCGTCCATAAGTTTCTTGACGATGACGATGGTCCTCTTCAACAAGGCACTGGTCTCCTCCTGCTGGTCTGCACTTCGGACGATCTTCGCACTCAGCAGGTCGCGCTCGGCCCGGAGCCTCTCATTGCCCTCCCTTAGTTGCCGGATGACGCCGGTAGCCTGTTCAAACGAGGCTTTCATGTCATCCTGCAACCTCGCCCAGCCGGAGATCTGATCCATCTGGCTATGGACGATCGCATGCATGCGCCTATAACAGTCGTCGCCTGCCCGCGAGAAATTTTCCAGGCCGCCGCGGCGTGGCGGGACATCTTTGCTGCATTCATGGCGCGGCGGACATCTCTGCTGCTTCCGCGGCGCGGCCGGACCAGTCTACTGCATCGACAGCACGGTGGGACCTCCGTGCTGCTTCAACGGCGCGGCGGGACCTGTGTGCTGCTACTTCCGCGCGGTGGGACATGTCGGCTGCTCTCGCAGCGAGGCGGGACATCTCTCGTGCTTCTGCTTCCATGCTCGCCTCTCCCTGGTGGCGATCTCTCGACCCAGAACTCACGCTGGCCATGGTAGATGCAAGGGAAGGATGTTGAATGACTTGTTTGTTTTTGTGGATGAGGAGTTGAGGAGGAATGTGCATTCATCTTGGCATACTAGTATTTATAACCGAGTACTAATACGCTCCTAAGTGGGAAACCGTTTAGGTTGTGATCGGTGTGAACATGTTTGCAATTCAATATAGCGTGGTACTAATACGCTCCTAAGTGGGAAACCATTTAGGTTGTGATCGGTGTGAACAGGTTTGCAATTCAATATAGCGTGGAGTAATTTGGAATGTGACGAGACGCAAGCTCAAAATTTATTGACGGTTCTAGTTTCGAAGTGCGGCACTATTCCCAGATGTAGTTCTTTTTCTACTCCCTCCTTTCCGGTTTATAGGGCTTATCTCAAAATTTTAGTTTTTCCATTTTATAAGGCTCAATTTGGTTGTTCCCCATCACATGTTCAGATTCCAAGGTGCATTAAATCATTGCATGCAAGTATTAAGAGAAAATTGACCAATGCATGTACTTTATGCATGCATGCATTGCAATTAATGCATTGATAAACATAATTTTTTGAGAAAAACAAGAGCATTAATTAGGTGCTTTTGAAAACTACAAAAAATATTCCACCACTCACCATCTTAGTTGGTGAGATTTTTGAATTAAGCCCCATAAACCGGAAAGGAGGGAGTACTGCTGTGTACGTGCAATAACTGGCACCATCGTATTCATATCGTACGGTTAATGGGGCGTTCGACAGGAATAGCCGCGTGGCGAGCTCTAGGCTAGTCTTTTTTTAGATGCATTAAACCTATCTCCTGGGACTTCTCGCACGCACCATCGTGCCACCCACAAAAACTTGTACTCTGAGTTTAGTACATTATACAGGAAGAGAAGAGGTGCACGCACACACTCGTCCTCTCACACACACGTCTATTTTTTCTCGAAAAGTAGGATAATGACCCCCGGCCTTTGCATCTGGGAGTCACACACGCATCTGTAGCTACGAATTGTAGTGTTCTCAACCATCCGATTGGCTCTATCATGGATGTACATATATACTAAAACATGTCTAGATACATCTATATTTTGACAAATGGAAGGCATGTATTGTGGAACGGAGGGAGTGCTTGTCATCAAAATGGATAAAAAGGGACGTATCTAGAACTAAAGTACGTCTACATACATCTCCTTTTATCCATTTTGATGACAAGTAGTACTTCTTACCCAAAGGAACTTTATATCCAACAGACACAAAATATCCGTTCGACTGTTGGAAATTACTGATCTGATGTCGAAGTAATTGCTGCATCGCCCCCAAAACCCACCATTTCTTAAGCTAAAGTAGACCGAGGTAATCCCTATATTAGCATATTACTAAGATAAATAGAAGGCACTGTAGAAATATTTAGGACGTGAGCTTGTCAATCTGAATGTGGAGGACACCAGCTTAGCCCCGGCCAGCAGCTTGGGTGGAACTGTGAAGAAGGTCAGCTCCTGCACGTCGACGTTGCCGGGATCCTTGCTGCTTCTCACCTCCATTTCCACCTTGACGGCGTCGGTCGTGCCTTTGGGCTCCCCCGGCGGGCCGTTCGCCCACAGCTTGGCCACGTAGTGTGGCAGTGGGGATGCCCCCGCTCTGATGTAGATGACCGACACGGTGATAGGCACGCCGATGTCGAGCACGCCGCCGACCAAGAAAAACACGCGACCGTCCTCCTCCGCGAAGAGCAAGAGCTGTGGCTTCGACAGTGGCACTTGCAGTTGGAGCACCTTGCCATACTAGATCCTGTGCACGGGCATGGGATGCGCGGTGCTAATGTGGTGGTAGAGCGCCGGCGGCGGGCCTTCGTAGCCGCGGACAGGCACGGGGCATTTGCAGCGCGTGAGCAGACACACGCTCTGGTGATCGGCGAGCTTGTGGTAAGTGACGTAGAGCCCACAACCTTCCTGCGGGCACTCCACCCTCACCGACGAAAGGACAGAGTCCACTGCCGTGTTCCACACGTCAAAGCCACCGCTGCACTCGCACTTTTGGCACTGCCGTTGGTTCCCGGGGCGCTCGACGCTGCAGTCCGCGCAGGCCAGGTGCCCTCCCTTGCACTGCAGAAATCAATCGAACAACACATCAATCAAGAAACCTACACCTTGCTCAATCAGCCGAACGGACGAGGTGTATTCGAACCTCATACACTGGAGGCGTCAAGCGGCGGAGGCACAAGGGGCAGCGGAGCACGGTGAGGTCCATCGAGACCTTAGAGAGCTCCATCGTCGGGTCCTGTTCGGTCTGCATGATCTCGCCCTCCTCGTGCACAACCATCTCTCGACTTTGGCCGGGGCATTACAAAGCTTTACTGTCAGATATTTTATACTACTTCAAGGTGCATTAAATCAACACATGCAAACATCAAAAGGAGAGTCACGGCATGCATGCATGCGCTGTAATTAATGCATCGGTAAACGCAAATTATTGAAATATATCGAGTGCAGTGCTTTGATTTGTCGCGTCAACTCGTACATCAACAAGAAGTTTGATTATACTCTCCCTCATGGACTTAACTTCACCTGCCTTTGGCTGTATGACAGGTTGGCCACACACCTATCGGGCCTACCTATCATACACGCAAAGGCAGGAGCGTCCCTCCCTCGCCCATGAGCGTGGTGGCTGGCAAGACTGGGAGAAGCTTTCGCTACACGCTCTCCCTCCCGCACGCGGTGGACATGCAGCAGTTCAGTCGGTGTCAGATGGCTAGAAGCGTACTGTAGTACTCCTCCAGTGTAGTAGTACTCCATCATTGATCGACTTCCCGAAGAGGCGAAGAGCCAAGCGCAGCCCGGACGCTCGTGTGGCAGTTTCATGTGTAGACTAGTCTAGGATAGCGTGTATCGTGCCTGTAAGCTTAAAATAGTTGGGGTCGGCTCCATGCTATCTGGCCGTCTCGAAGTTTTTTTAAAAAATTTAAAATAGTCTTCTGGCCCTACCTGTCACCCGAGTGATTGTAGTTTGCACGCTCATCTGGTCAAGATAGGAATATATATTTTAATTTGTTTTTTCCGAAAAGGGGGGATTCTCCGTCCTCTGCATCAGTATGACGCATACGACCACATATATTTTAATTTGTGGTGGGTAAATGTTAGAGGTTGCAGCAAATATATTGTACACTGCGGGTCTTTCAGCCAAGTTTAGAGGCAAGCATGTGGGGCCAGTGCTATGATGTGTTGCGTCAACTCGTACAACGAGGAGAACCTTGATTTTACTACTACATGCCTTCTCCCTCGCCCATGCACGCGGTTGCTCGCAAACGAGGACAGGCTTTTGCTTAGTAGTACTTCTACAACAAGCTATCCGTCCCTCTCGTGGTGGACGGACATGCAGCAGTGGATTCGACACTGTAGAAGCAGTAGTAGTAACATCATTAATCATCTTCTCGAAGAGGGGAAGAGCCAAGCGCAAACCGAATGTTGCAGTTGCGAAGATTGGAGCACGCATATAGCCAGGCTCTTGCATGAGACAAAATTGCTATGTGAGCCCACTATTGTACTAGTACGTACAACTACTTGCTAGTATAGCCCTGTAAACCAGAAAAGAGTATTTACCCTTCTAGAGATTTCAACAAGTGACTAGACTACACCGAGACAGAGTACATATGGAGCAAGATGAGTGAATCTGCACCATAAATAAATATGTACTAGTTCTATCGTTTTCCTCTCCGTAGTGCACAATGTTGAGTATACTGACTAGTCTCTTTTTGACACGCATTTATGTTTTTTGACACAGTACAAATGCAAGCGCTCATATACACGCACATACACTCACCCCTATGAACGCACACATGCACGACACTATCATCTTGAAATTTACGAAGTCACCATAGGCACCTCGTCGTCGACGGGTCCATAGGTGCTTGAATGTCAAGGAGGGAGAGGGTTAGCGGTTCTCGAGACGTTGAACGGTCAATGATGCATCCTCAATTACATGCAGAGGGAATTAATTGGAGAAGCAGAATAGAGCCAGCACGATGTGAATGCAACAGAGTTTGGACTCTCATATAATAAAGGCACCCCACCACTCCAATCCATGTACTCCCATGTCTCTGCGCAACACTGCTCACTCCAATCCAAGACCAAGTGACTAGAAGCCACAAGCACCTATAGAGGCGATGGACGCGAGCGGTAGTCGGCTATGCCAAATCATCCAAGGCGCCGGCCTGCGGCCCCGCACCATGCAACATTTCCAGACGGTGTGGGCGACCACCGACATCGTAGCCCTCACCGACGCCGGCTTCGCCTCTCGCATGGACGACATGATGGTCAACTCCATCCGCAAGTTCACCGCCGTCAACAAGCGCGCAGACGACCTTGCCATACTACTCCAGCCCACGCGCCCAGGCTCCTCATGGCCTGCCACCCTCATCGTCCTCCATAGTGATGAACTCTTTCAAGCCCTGGTGGCCCTGCAGGCGCTGGAGGTCGCGATGAAGAATGTGCACCTCGAGGCCGCGCTCGCCACGCAGCACCTCACCATGCAAGAAACCGTCGACCTGCACATCCACGTCTATGAGGAAATCGTCTACATAGGCCACTACAAGGCAAGTGAGGACAGAAAGACGTTGGCCTTCTTCCAGCGGCTAGAATCTTTGGACGCCATTGTTCAGAAGCACGTCAATCTGGCCACGAAAGCCGCTGCTACTTAGGCACCGTTCGGTGGGATGGCGCCCTGAGTCGAGGAGGTGGACGTCGTCGATGGATGCATCTGTTCTTCTTGCCTCCTGTAACCAGCACTGCATCGCCTCGTGGCCTTAATGTTTTATTAGTATAGTACTCCCTCCGCTCCCAAATATAAGTCTTTCTAAAGATTCCAGCAAGTGACTACTACATACGGAGAAAAGTGAGTGAATCTACACTCTAAACTATGTCTACATACATCTGTATGCTGTATTCCATTTGAAATAGTATCTAAAAAGGCTTATATGGGAACGGAGGGAGTATATGGCATTTTTATTCCAGTCGTAACGTTTTCACTGTGAGGTGGGGCCGCAGTTGAGCAAACCCACCCCGCCCACCGGGCGTCGGCCGAGTTTAGAATTAGAAGAGAGAAACGAGGGAGGAGAGCTACCTGTAGCACAAACACTGTTGTCAGATGGGACTCGTGTATATAGAATAGGAGTACTGAGCACTCGTGCCTCTTTTTTTGTGTGGGAAAAATTAGTCGTATGTCTAGTACCACTAGTTGGGTGCGTGCAACCTATAGCTGTCATCACTTTAGGTCTCCTTTTTGAATCGTAGCTACGCTTCATAGTACATATTTTTTCACGCATTTATCCTCCTATATGTACTCCTAGGCTATTTCCACGTGCTCCCATTCGCCGACATGTGGGACATAGAGCATCTGGGTCGTAGTGCATGCACGACTCAGAGCATATGCCGGGGTAATTTACATTTCAGACCTCACGAATTACATGCAAACCCCCCGCAGAAGACTAAATAAATGAATGAATTACTACGTGAAACCGGACTATTTTCATAGAAACCGGAGCACGTTCATTAAATTTTGGACATAACACGTTTATAAAAAATGACCGGACTTAAACCAGTCTAAGGGCCTCTTTGATTTTTCCCGCAAAAAAAGAGCCTCTTTGATTCGCAGGATACTGAAAACACAGGAATGGGGAAAGTATGATGGCGATGAACCGAGACGAGGAGAACTCTATCTCAGTTAGAGGTTAGAGTTAGATTCTAACCCTGAACTAACTCTAAACCAAAGAGGTGTCTGGATGGCAGGGTTAGATTGACAATAAATGCTCTTTCTCAATCATTTGACTACTTTGGACCCTATTTCCTTCCGGATTTGGTGTGGCCGGCTCTTCTGTGGCCTCCTCCCGCTGACAATTGACATAAACGAACCATCTATACAAATCAGGCATGCAAAACATGATAATTTTTACTTTATCCATACAAATGAGATATCCCACTTGAACATACAAGTCGTCAATCAAGCTTCACAAAATAAAAAAACACTTCATGAAATAAAGCATGACCTAACTCATCACGGAAGTCATGAGCCCGGAGCCCCTCACGCATCGAGGGAGGAGCTCTCCATCGTCGCTCTGGAGGAAGGCTCTATAGAGCCCAAGCCCCGGGAACCCCTCTGACGCTGGCGCTTGTGAGTTGAGGTTGACACCGGCATGGGTAGCAGGGCCGCTTGCTGCCGACTGGGAACTTAATCTTTGGGCCTCTAGAAATAATGCAAGCTTGTAAGTAAAATACCTAGAAAGGTGAACTGAATCTTTGGGCCTCTAGAAATAATGCAAGCCTGAAACTGAAATATCTAGAAACGTGAACTGAATCTTTGGGCCTCTAGAAATAATGCAAGCCTCAAATTGAAATACCTAGAAAGGTGAACTGAATCTTTGGGCCTCTAGAAAGATTTATTACCTCCTCAAGCAGCATCAAACAATTCCATGCGTGCACCGCAAATCTATACCAAGTTTGATTAGGATCTACTTTTCCAAATCAGAATTAGCGCTAGAGCAAGCAAGATCAATGATATGGCCGTGAGATAGAGAAGGAACAAACAAAATCACCCCTATCGCGACCTCCCTGGTAGATGTGCCGCCGCCGCGCACGACAGAGGGAGAAAAAGGACTGGTGAAGGGGGAGCAGGGCGACCTTCGAAGGCCGTAGGGAGAGGGCGGCCGGAGTAGGGCGGCGGAGGCCGGAAGGAGAGGGAGGCCAGAGGAGAGAGAGGGCGAGCGGCGCTTGGGTGGGTGGCCTTATGGGGAATAGAGAGGAGTCGTGCGAGAGGGGGGAGAGCGATCTGGTGCGGGCATGGGAGATTTTTTTAGTTCTCTTTTAGTGGGCCCGAGGATAACTAACCCAATTAGAACCTATCCACCGGGCTAGTTTTTTTAGCTGGGTTAGAGCAAACTAGCTCTAACTAACCCCTCTTGTTTCGATAATTTGAGGCTATTTCAACCCAAACTAGCTCTAACTCAGGGATCCAAACAAAGAGGAGTGTTACTGTACATGCTACAATGTGGACCATAGCACATTGTTTTTTATGGCCATATCACCACATTGTTTTCTACTGCTAGTTCATTGGGCTACCGTGGTTTGCACTCCTGGTTCACTGGGCTGCCGTGGTTCGCACTGCTGGTTCACTGGGCTTCCGTGGTTCGCACTGCTGGTTCACTGGGCTGCCGTGGTTCGCACTCCTCCGACCTGAGTAGTAGTAGTACTAGTATATACCGCATCATTCTTTTCTCCTTCTTACTACTCCGACATGTGGGAGAGCCAGCATGCGGGTCGACATGTCATGCACCAGATTAGAGCGCGGAATGGAAGGGGGGCATCACCCCGGTTGGAGTGCCAGTAATTCATGACTATAGTGAGTGGTCATATCACAAGTCCTTCCAGAAGTAATGCGCCGTCAAATCGCACAGCCCGACCTTTCCAGCAGTATGTTTGAGAATCCGCCACTCGCTCACCCTCCTCGCCTCTCTGTCAAACCACCTACCCGAAAACTGCCGTGTACTGCCCGGGAATAGCCCCGCCCTCAACTTTTAACTACACGAAAATAGTTCGAGCTTGTTCATTCTATATAAATACAATACTTACTATATGTTTATTCACCCGTGGGGTTGTTCAATGATTGGAGGGGCTGGGAGCACAAGTGAACAATACTGTAGTACTACTAGTAGTAAGTAGGAGTCATACAGTAGTCACCTTAAATAGAGAGTTTCTTTTCTTTCATGCCACGTACACAAATTGAAACGCTTGTTGTGGAGAGAAAAAAGATAACCACTCCACTATATATGTACGCAGGGGCCTGAGCGCTTGCTTTATTAGGGTTGCTCTCTTCATTCTCTCATCCTCTCCAGATATAAACAAGACAGCGGTAGCGACATTTTCTCTCTGCTCACCGCTGGTCACAGATCCGACCGGATCCCTTCGGCCGGTGTGTGTAGAGGACTAAAAGGTGCATTATTCACGTGGTCATCGCCGCCGAGGGAGGAAACCCACAGCTGCCGGAGGGTCCCGATCCTCTGCCCGTGCCGTTCTCTCGGACACAGCCTTCTTCCTCCTTGCCGTATTGTCCGCATATCCGATCTGCCGCCGCCGACATCCCGGCGAGCCTCAGGTATAAGTTCTTCGAAAGCGGCCTTGCTCTACTGCCCCAGCTCCCCACGTGTCTGCATGTGCATCTTTTTCTACTCCCATCACCTCTTCCAAAGCCACCTAAATTTTTAGTATTATTAGAGGTAAAGCTACTTCATGCATTCAAATCTAGGGCTTTGTTCAAACAACGAAGAAAGGGGGGAAAGTTGTAGCATGAATCTAGGACTTGATGCAAAGAGGAAATAATATGGTGAAAGTAGTAGAGACCGGATGCCCAACTGGTCTCTTGGTTGAAAAGGGAAATAATGGGAAAACGCAGTACAAACTGGATAAGGAATAGATCTATTATTGGTTCAAAAAAGGATAGAAAGTGGCGGCTGGTGGACAAGTCAACAGAGTATGCCAGGATTAGATTTGCTGCCATCACATAGTAAAAGGTCTCCAGGATTAGATTTGCTACCCTCACATAGTAAAAGGTCTCAGGATTAGATTTGCTGCCCTCACATAGTAAAAGGTCTCCAGGATTAGATTTATTGCCCTCACATAGTAAAAGGTCTCCATGATTATATTTTCTTCCCTCACATAGTAAAAGGTCTCCAGGATTAGATTTGCTGCCCTCACATAGTACAAGGTCTCCAGGATTAGATTTGCTGCTCTCACATAGTACAAGGTCTCCAGGATTCGGTTTGCTGCCCTCACATAGCATGAACAAACTCGGCATCACCACTTTATGCCTCCTTGTAGGTACATTGTGCTGATGCGTCCACTATCGCATGTCCTTATACCAACCTTTTGCTGTTGTTAATGTAAGGGCGCATGTAAAATGAAGCGACCACACTATTACCTTAGGGACATGTCTAACCAGTGTTATTGTTAATCTAATGCCTCCAGTGATAAGATGCAATTAAACTGTGTTACAAATGGCACTCCTGCTGTTTTCCCTAGTATGATAAGTAAGTTGCTCCTTTACGCTGCTGAGTGTCCTGGTGTCCCCATGGTCCCATGCCCTTAAACGAACTCTTTAGCTACTGTTGATTTACTGTGTTTGTTAAACAAGCAATGCCACCATTAAAGTAATCCCATATTTGAGGAATCTCATTGTTGATCGTAATGCTTCTGGTAACATGAAGCATTGCTGACGTTTTAAAATTTCTACTGTCCTTGCGTGTTTGGCTTGAACATAATTAAGATGCTTCTTTTCATTTTGTATAAGTTTCATATATTCTTATTGACCAGCAACTGTTTACTTTCTATATTTTTTTGTGCAGATAGGGATATCCATTTCACCTTGTTGCTATTGTGACTTTTGGTGAACTACACAAAACACTTTTTTTGGAATGAGTGTCTTGTGCAGTTCAACTAAAATGTCACGTGGGCAGCATCTCTCAATTTCGGTGGAACTGCACAAAATGGTGATTGGAGTTTCCAAAATCTCCGTCAAGTTCTGCTGGTAATCTCATGCAACATTTTATTAGTCTTTGCAAGATGGAGCCATCACTGTCACCACAATGGCACTTTATTTTAGTGGAACTCCACTAAAGGATAAGAAAATTATAGTTGCACATTACATGAGCCGGACAACCAACCTTAATGTTCCTCAATTTTAGTGCAACTACTAAAGAAGAACCTGTCAGCTCACAAGAGCAAGTACTTCTTGCTAGCTGAATGATGCAATCTTTGCTTCATTTCAGGTGAACTACAGAAAAAGGCGCATGAATTGAATCATGGAACTCTAGGTAGACCTCATCCTAGTGGAGCTGCAGGTTGAGTGTCATGACCAGTTTTCCAATAAAACATTTATTGAGAAACCGACCTTTATATAGACCAGTATAGGAAAGATCTCCTTACTAGTAGACAAATCCTTGGTACAGAAATCCAGAAGTACTAATTATTATACAAGATTGAGCTGAGGATGCTCAACAATATATTACAAGCACGCCAATATTGTACATAGAGGCGGATACGACACAAGGGTATGGTGGCATACTACTGACTCGTAATAAAAGTGGTGGTGGATATGTCACAGTGATGTGGGTGACATGATTCCTAATCTTACAGCTCATCGAGCATCGGAGTGAGGCTCGATGATTTTATTCGGGTAGCGGAAGCGTATATGATACAAGTAACCAAGTCCAGGATCGCACGGGACTGACTGTGACTCCTCTAGGCATCGGACTCGCTATCGTACTCTTCATCCATAAGATCGCCTTCGTCAACATCTGGCCAAATCAACAAGCTAGGTGAGTACTTTGAATGTACTCGCAAGACAGTTCAGACATAAGATATAACAAATGCAAACATGATGCACATGAGCAGTTAGCAATGCACACTCAAATAATAAATTTGCACGGCATGATAAATCAAAAGGAAGTCAGGCGGTAGTCCTCCCGAAATCCCAATAAAATAACTGAAAACCAATCGGGTGTCTGAAGCGACGCCTCGAAAGGTAAAAATAAATTAACATGCCGCAGTCGGGCGTCTGAGCAACACCACATAAAGGGCTTATATTGAGATGTAAATGATAGTGCGTGCCACAGTCGGACGTCTACGCGACATCTCGAAAAGGGCTTATAATGAAAGTAAATAATAGTGCGTGCCACAGTCGGACGTCTGAGCGACATCACATAAAGGGCTTTACCAAAAGTAAATAACAAGAGTGCCACAGTCGGACGTCTGAGCGACATCACATAAAGGGCTTATATCAAAAGTAAATAACAAGAGTGCCACAGTCGGACGTCTGAGCGACATCACATAAAGGGCTTATATCAAACGTAAATAACAAGAGTGCCACAGTCGGACATCTAAGCGACATCACAGAAATGGCTTATATTTCATCATTCGTACTCATTAAAATTCATGAAGTTAAATCACTCCAGGGAAATACTCAATACATAATAATAAATGGGTTAGTCCATCCAGAGGAGTAATCATTCATCCGGATTTAACACTCATGTTGTTCACCGGAGGTTGACACTGAAACTGATACTGAGACTGACATAGATAAATTGATTATAGTCCTTGACTATAGATACAGTTACTTGAATGATTTGTGACTCTGCAGAGTTTGTACTATTTAACCACAGCCAATGGATGCCAGTAGTCACAGCAGACTACTTCCGTTTACGGTATTTCAGAGGAAACTCATCTAACTAGTACACACCCATTCCACATCCCGATACCAGGAGTCACCCTAGGCATCGTTCAAGAAAAACTTTGAGACGGGGAGGCCACAACCTCGAGTAGCATGGGATCAAATTTATATTGCGCGCTGTAAGGGTGCCCCCCTCTCAGTCCCAACCGGAAACACCCATGCCCCCTGACCAGATGACTGGCTTTAATCCAGGGCCATGGAACCCTCATCCCGGCCCCTCTATTTGGTGTGTACGAGGAAAGAGGTTTGCAACCTACTAAACCATATTCTTTGAAGAAAACATGTGGTAGCACACAAAAAGGGAACGGACGGTAACGTGACTTGATCCACGTTAACACTGGAGTTGAACGGTTTGGCATAAGACTAGCATGCTTCAACAATACCATCTTACCACCTCTAATGTCACCACATGATCAGCTTATCTCCCATCAAATACGTATCGAGTTTTGAAGCTCACTTGTAGTTACTTTGCATGCAATATAACAATTACCGATGCTCATATAAACATGCCATGAAATAACTACTCAAGCAAACATGCAAAACACTCATCATATCAAAGGTTCAAACATGCTTGCCTGGTTCGGAGTAGTTGGAGTCTACCTCGGTGAAGTTCGCGGTTCCGTCACCTCCGTCGGTATCTACGGCATAAAGAAACCGCATACTAACGTAAATACCGTGTGTGCACAAAAAGTGTTCCAAATATTTTTTAATTGAATCTGATAAAAAACTATACAGAAAACTAAAGATGACAGAAAAAGAATCAAATCAAAACCACCTTTTGTTTAAAAGTTATTAAGGTTTTGGTCCAGGGACTCATCTGTAATGAAACAGAAAGTTTCCAGGGGGTAGTTTATAAAAACAGAAAACGCTTCGATTAGAAACATGCCAGCCCCAAAGGAAAAGGTATTCTGCCTGAAGGCATTTTCAGAAAACGGTTCAAAAAGAAGAACACGCTGACGAGGGGGTCCCACCCGTCGGGTTTGAATCTTTAAAACAGAGTCACCGACGCCTGAGGGCTGCGGTGGTCGCCGGCGGCAATCCACGGCGAGGTAGGGAGAAAGGAGGGTACCTACGGGTTACTTGAGTCCTTCCACACCTGTGGGTGGTGGAGTTGGTCGATGGAGAGCACCACGTCGACGGTGTCCACAACTCTGGCGGACGGTGGTTCGGGTGTTGGTGGATCTTGCCAGGGAGGGCTGCAAAGGTCAAATTGGGGCTCGCGTTAGAGCATTGGGTGGAGTAGGAGGCGACTGGAACGGTCTGGACGGTGGGGGTGGTCTCACCTGAGTGAATCACGTCGGAGCCCGAGGCGGATCGGGGCGTCCGGAGTCGAGGAAGGAGACCTCCTCGGGGTCCTCCTAGTGGCTAGGTGGGGCTCTGGTGAGGTGCAGGAGGGGTGCTGGGTCGAAGGTGAGCTCGAGGCTCCCTTTTATAGCCGATCCGAGGAAGTGGCCGTGAACGGGATAATGCCGGCGATGGTTACAGTGTGGCAGTGGTCGGTCAGGTGATTAAGGGGGCTAGGCATCATCGCGATGGTCTACTGGTTCCGTTCAAGTGCTAAGCTTGGCCTGCCTTGGATGGTACTCCAAGTTTCTGACGGAATGGCTCACGAAGCTCGGCAGCGGCAGGGGGCACGCTCTGCGCTGCTCAGGCCACGACGACGGTGCCGCAGCATGGACAGGCTAGCAGACAGCCACGTGGAGGCTTAGGGTGGCTTGGGCGGTGCTGGACGGCGCCGAAAGGTGGTGCTGGTCCCTGCCGGCCGCCACGGGTGGCTCTGCCACCGCAGAAGTTGCCGGCGTCGGTGAGGCACGCCGCCACCTACACCTGCGCCTGTCCAAATGAACATGCAGCGCTGTGGATAAGGAGGGGGAACAGGGAGCAAGGCGCCACTGCAGTTACTGGCAAGATCGACGTCGCGCTATGAAGAAAATGACACTGACGGCCGAATTGAAACTCTGAAACTCTGAATTTTACTGAATCTGAACAACAACAGTGCACGCCAGGTGTTTGATGAAATATTTTTGGCATGTGGAAAAGTTTTCTGGAGCTGATCTTTGGTGAGGTGGCCTCTCAATGCATCAAGGGGTGGCCTGATTTATCCCAGAATTTTTGGAGAAGAAAAATATTGAATTTCACCAAAAATGACAAATCTAGCCCTAACTTGCAGTGATCAAAACTTGAAAAATTTGAACTGTGGAAGAGTGGATCTTGATGGATCTAGGTTGAGGGTGCTAAGGACTAGTCAGAGGAGTTTGTTTGGGATCAAAACTCAAGAGCAATCTGGTACTTCCTTTGTAAATCACCTAGGTACAAAATAAAAGACAGAAATAGTTTTGGGGATAAAATAAATAGAATAAAAATCAAAAATGGGTTGATTTGCTAGGATTGGATATTTGACTTGACCCAAAGTGGAGGGAGGGGGTTTTGGAAGAAAATTTTAACATGAGTGTCAGTGTCAAAACCGGCGGATCTCAGGTAGGGGGTCCCGAACTGTGCGTCTAGGTGGATGGTAACAGGAGACAAGGGACACGATGTTTTTACCCAGGTTCGGGCCCTCTCGATGGAGGTAAAACCCTACTCCTGATTAATATTGATGATATGGGTAGTACAAGAGTAGATCTACCACGAGATCAGAGAGGCTAAACCCTAGAAGCTAGCCTATGGTATGATTGTTGTTCGTCCTACGGACTAAAACTCTCCGGTTTATATAGACATGGGAGAGGGCTAGGGTTACACAGAGTCGGTT
The DNA here is from genome assembly GCF_002162155.2 of Triticum dicoccoides. Classification (NCBI taxonomy): domain Eukaryota; kingdom Viridiplantae; phylum Streptophyta; class Magnoliopsida; order Poales; family Poaceae; genus Triticum; species Triticum dicoccoides. Next base: position 650,279,472 of record NC_041389.1, read on the forward strand.
ACAATGGTAGGAGATCTCCATATCGTATCGCCAAGCTTGCCTTCCACGCCAAGGAAAGTCCCATCCGGACACGGGACGAAGTCTTCAATCTTGTATCTTCATAGTCCGGGAGTCCGGCCAAAGGTCATAGTTCGGCCATCCGGACACCCCCTAATCTAGGACTCCCTCAGTAGCCCCTGAACCAGGCTTCAATGACGACGAGTTCGGCGCGCAAATTGTCTTCGACATTGCAAGGCGGTTTCCTCCTCCGAATACTTCATAGAAGATGTTGAATACAAGGATAGTGTCCGGCTCTGCAAAATAGTTTCCACATACCACCGTAGAGAGAATAATATTCGCACAAATCTAATCTGCTGACGTATTCCGTAGCGTGACATCATGCCATAGCCAAGCCTTTATTCAAATCGTATTACTGTCCCACCTCAGCACGTTTAGCGAGGCGATTTCCTTGGCACGTCTTGTCGAAGCAGAGATCGTGTCCCCTTATTCCGGTATTCTCATCAATACGGGCGTGGGTAACCCAACCGCGCCATTAATCGCGGCGCTTGGGAGATAAGCGAGTTTTACTAGGCTGGTGGGGGCACATAGTTTCGGCCGCCCATATAAGGGGATAAGAATCCATCCTTTCCATCTACGCCTTCCTCCTCCTTCGCTTATCCATTCCTGCGCACTCGAGCTCTAGCGCCCAAGTCCGCACTTCCCACCTCAACCTTCTCCAATCATGTCCGGAGCGAGAGGCAAGTGGATTGCCTCCTCCGTTACGGAGGGGCAAATCAAAAAGCTGAGGAAAGCCGGATACTTGTCCAACGACATCGCGCACCAGCTCCTAGATGAGGGGCATCTCATCCCCACCCCCAGGCCCCATGAGAGTGTCGTGTTTCTCCCCCATTTCCTCCGCGGACTGGGCTTTCCTCTTCACCCATTTGTCTGGGGGCTCATGTTCTACTACGGCCTGGATTTCCACGATCTGGCCCCGAACTTCATCCTCAACATCTTGGTGTTTATCGTCGTGTGTGAGGTCTTCTTCCGCATCCAGCCCCACTTCGACTTATGGCTGAAGACCTTCAATGTCAAGCCGAAGGTTGTGGGCGGCCGACAAGCGGAGTGCGGAGGCGCCATGGTGGGCAAGATGGCCAACGTCACATGGCTCAAGGGCTCCTTTGTGGAAACCATCAAAGGGTGGCAATCGGGGTGGTTCTACATCACCGAGCTGCGTGACCCCGAATGGGCAGCGGCCCCGAGTTCTGATCTGGCATCCCCACACGGCTCACCTCATGGAAAGAGACAGGCTTGTCGTGGGGTAATCCAGAAGAGGAGACCGGACTCCAAACCTGCGTCCAGAACCTGATGGACAAGAAGGTTAAACTCGTCAACGTAGTCTAGGTCATGCTCTTCCGTCGGATCCTCCCGTGTCAACGGTGGGCTTTTAATCTGTGGGAATTCGACTCGGCCCAGCACCAAACTCTGTCCAGGCTCTTTGACACAACGCACGAAGATGCTTGGAAGGTGCTTTTCAAGAGCTCCGAGGTTCACCCTCCCACTACCGAGGATCGCGGATTCTGCGCGAAGCGCCAAGCTAGCGCGGTAAGCTTAGTTTACCCATTACAGGGTACTTGTTTTCATAGTTTGACTCTATGCGGGATCTAAACTCCCATTCCTTTAACATGACTGGCAGAAAAAGGCCGGACATATCGATTGTTCGGCTCCTTTGCTCGAAGGCCCAACAGACGCATGCTTGATGAAGCTGCTGGTCCCGGCACCTCACGTGGTGCCGGAGAAGAAGGCCAAGAAGAAGGCCACGGGAACTCGAAGGAGCTCCCGGCGCCTGGTGGTGTCGGACTCATCGCCCGACGACCCCAAAGCACACTCCTCCTCCGAAGACGAGGAGGAGGAAGAAGAAGCCTCTCCCCCTCCAACGGGGGAGGAAAGAAAAGGAAGGCCGCCCCAACTGGGGAGGCCGGAGGGTCCAAGAAGGGGAAGACCCTTCTCCCGGACTACGCCTCCGACGCCGACGATGGTGGAGAGGAGTGGCCGTCCAGGGCCAAGCCCTTGGCCAAATTGCAAGTATCCGGATACCAGAATAATTCAGAGTGTTCCTTTATTTGCACAGTACCTTCTGACGCCGAATATAATCATGCAGTCTGCCCAAGGCTGAGCTCGACGATTCATCGAGCGGCTCCCTGGATTCATCGGACGTGAATAGTCTTTCACTCAAGACTGCTACCTCCCCCCGCCCAACGGACGATGCCGAGGTGGTGTCCCAAAAGGGGCTAAACCAGGAGGAGGTGGTCCCGGTGGCCCCGCAAGGCGACCTCCCGGACTCCAGGCCCAAAGGGGATAAAACCCCGGAGGGATCTAAGTCCGGCCCTGGGCCAGACACCGCACCGGAACCGTCAGTGGTTCCGGAGTCCAGCAGGCGGCCCCCTCGCAAGAGGGGCAAGCCTACGACGCCGGCGGCCTCCGTCCAACCGGAGGCGCCGGACAATTTGCTGGAGGTGCTTAACGGCGCCTCCATCGACAAGGAGCACCGTACTGTTATGAGTGCGGTGATCCAGAAGGTTCAGTCTGCCAAAAGCGGGCTGACAGAAGCCTGTGCCAGCCTTTTAACAGGCTTTGAGGTATGTGTTTAAAACATGTAAAAATGTTACTGCATAGACAGTAGCCCCTGATGCCCAGTTTGGTGTTTGGAAAGAAAAGCCGGACTGAGGATCTAAAAAGATATACACAGGAGTCTAACATAAATTTGTCAATATGGGAATGCAGGTCGTGCTGCTGACCTCTGCCGCACTGACTGCGGAGGTCGATGCATTGAAGCAGAGCCTCGAGCGGTCCGAGAACGAGCTCGGCCTTGCCAAGAAGCAGCTCGAGGACAAGGAAGGTAGGTAGTACCTTATGTAAGGGTATATAAAAAATACATGGTTGCAAATAGTGATAGGACCAACGTGAATGTGACAGGGGCCACAACCGAGGTGGTGACCCTGAAGGAAGCGCTGTCCAAGGCCGAAGATAATGCAGCCATGGAGCGCACCGAGCGAGAGAAGCAAGAGGCGCGGGTGGCGGAGGTGCGGCAAGAGCTCAATGCTCTCGTGAAGAAACACGACAGTTTAGAGCTTGACTCAAAGACGCGAGAGTCCGAGCTTGCCTCGGCACTTGAAAGTGCCAAATCTGCCAAAGCCGAAGCCCAAAAAGCCCTCCAGGAGATTGAGGCAATGAAAAAGATAGCGGCGGGTAAGGCATTCTTTATGCAAAGCAAGCATGTGAAAGTGAATTACGTGTTACTTACCTGAATCCGGAGCTCTCCAGGAGCATTCGCAGATCTGCCCGCAGCGTGTCCGACCCCGCCGCATTCTACTGAGCCGAAGAAGGGAGCTCGATGGAGAAGGTGTTTTGGTCCCAGTATGCTGAGCCCGGACGCCCGGTGCCCTTGAGCGACCAGCTGAATCAGCTGGTCGAGCTCCATAAGGTGGCCGAACAGGCCATGAAGGGCCTTATAGGCCGGCTGTGGCCTGGGGAGGTCCTGCCTGAGAGCTACTTCAGGCTGGTGAGGCGGCTGGTGGATGCCTGTCCGCGGCTTGAAGTCATCAGGCGCTCCGTATGCATCGAAGGCGCCCGTAGGGCTCTTGCCCGTGCTAAAGTGCACTGGGGCAAGCTGGATGCTGAGAAGCTGGTAACAGAAGGGCCACCGGAGGGGAAGGAGCATCGCAGGCCCGAGATGTATTATGAGGGCGTCCTGAAGGGTGCCCGCCTTGTGGCGAATGAATGTACCAGGGATGTAATTTTTGAGTATACTCGCTCGTGTTTATCCTGTGCGCTGAAAACTTGTTCATATGCGCTAAGCAATGCTTTTTGAATTTAAAATATTACCTTTTGTGCGGCCGTTTATTAAATCTGAGAGATGCAAGTTGTCGGCTTCTACCCCCATGCCGCGAGTGCTGGGGTGTTCGGGATAAACCTGAGCGCTCTTGTGCCCATTCTTGGGTCCTTCGAGGGAGGCGCTCAACACAATGAACAAGGCAATCAGACTTATAATGCTTTATCATCTAACTTAGCCATAGAATTCTATAATTTTAAATTTCGGCGAAGCCCCTAGTATTCCGAAGACCGAGTTCGGGGCGCTATCCACGCCTAGGCCGGACAAAGCCATCTCCGCGTTCTAAGCGGCATAAGTCTTTCAGGACTCAAAAAACCTCGTGAACAGCGACCGGCTCTCGCCCTATCATGACGGTCAGTTTTAGCTTTCTCTACTAAGGTGTTAACCCAGCTCAACTGGGGCAAAATCGCAGTAGTTCTCCCAGCGCTACCTTAGCCGATATAGCGGAACGTAAGGTACCAAAACATGGGAGCCGGGCAAACCCAACTATTGACCCAAGACATGATTCAGAGCCGATGCATATAATGCTATAAGTTCGGGGTGCCGCACTCATGAGAGTGTTTGGTCTTCTCACACCGTATTTTGGGGAACTTAAGCCCCTGGTGTATTGGCCGTACCAAAGTGTACGGCTGCATAATATCATAGCTGAACATATGTACATAAAAAAATGAATGCAATAATAGACAATAGCTATGTATTGTTTATTAGAGGGCTGCTATGAAAGCAGAACGATACAAATAGTGCGATAAGCAAGAGATGGGATTATTTGACATGTCCCCCTCGAGGGGCAAGCTACGAGACTGTAAGTAAGACAGGTATTTAGCTCGTTATAGAGACCACCTGGACGTTCCACGTGGCTTGCTGTCTCCCTGGCTGTTGCATCGTGTGTTCGGAGATTGTACTGCCGGACAGGTCTTCCGAATAGTGGAGTCCTGAAAGTAAAAAAAGAAAAATCACAAAAATCGGGAGCCCCTAGTGCAGTTGAGACGCATTCTGGGCATGCCGTGGTTGTGCCCCTCCCCTTATGCCCATGGTATTTCCAGAGCGTAATTATGTACGCATGGTACTAGTTCGCAATCTCGCGAGGGTTGGGGTTGGGGCCGCACTGCTATGCTAGCTCGGAACGTGCTAGACAGTCTTGTTGTAGGTTACTCCGGGCGCGCTTGACAGTGTCCGGACGCTTAACAGCCGGACTGGAGAATTGCCTTGAGAGGCTACTTTGTACTTCCGCCGCGAGGGCCACCATGTGCTCCTCTGTTCGGAGAGAGCGTTCGATGTTTCCATTGACCGTAATGACTCCGCGAGGGCCTGGCATCTTGAGCTTGAGATATGCGTAGTGCGGCACCGCATTGAACTTTGCAAATGCAGTTCGTCCGAGCAGGGCGTGATAGCCACTGCAGAACGGGACTATGTCGAAGATTAACTCCTCGCTTCGGAAATTATCCGGGGATCCGAAGACCACTTCGAGTGTAACTGAGCCTGTACAGCTGGCCTCTACACCTGGTATGACGCCTTTAAAGGTCATCTTTGTGGGTTTAATCCTTGAGGGATCTATGCCCATTTTCCGCACTGTATCCTGATAAAGCGGGTTCAGGCTGCTGCTGCCGTCCATGAGGACTCTAGTGAGGTGAAATCCATCAATGATTGGGTCTAGGACCAAAGCGGCGAATCCGCCATGACGAATGCTAGTGGGGTGGTCCCATCGATCAAAAGTGATCGGGCAGGAGGACCATGGATTGAACTTTGGGGCGACTGGCTCCAACGCATATACGTCCCTGAGCACACGCTTCCGTTCCCTTTTGGGGATGTGGGTTGCGTATATCATGTTCACCGTCCGCACTTGTGGGGGAAATCCCTTCTGTCCTCTGTTGTTCGGCGGCCGGGGCTCCTCCTCGTCATCGCTATGCAGCCCCTTGTATCTGTTTTCGACACTTAACTTGCCTGCCTGCTTGAACACCCAACAATCCCTGTTGGTGTGATTGGATGGTTGTTCGGGGGTGCCGTGTATCTGGCACGAGCGATCTAGTATCCGGTCTAAACTGGACGGGCCCGGAGTATTTCTTTTGAATGGCTTTTTCCACTGACCCGGTTTAGAGCCTCTGAATCCGGCATTAACTGCCATATTCTCAGTGTTGTCGCCGTTAATGCGGCTGAGGGAGTCCTGGACTAGGGGGTGTCCGGATAGCTGAACTATCATCATCGGCCGGACTCCAAGACTATGAAGATACAAGATTGAAGACTTTGTCCCGTGTTCGGATGGGACTTTCCTTGGCGTGGAAGGCAAGCTTGGCGATACGGATATGTAGATCTCCTACCATTGTAACCGACTCTGTGTAACCCTAGCCCTCACCGGTGTCTATATAAACTGGATGGCTTTAGTCCATAGGACGAACAACAATCATACCATAGGCTAGCTTCTAGGGTTTAGCCTCCTTGAGCTCGTGGTAGATCCACTCTTGTAACACACATCATCAATATTAATCAAGCAGGACGTAGGGTTTTACCTCCATCAAGAGGGCCGGAACCTGGGTAAAACATCGTGTCCCTTGTCTCCTGTTACCATCCGCCTAGACGCACAGTTCGGGACCCCCTCCCCGAGATCCGCCGGTTTTGACACCGACATTGGTGCTTTCATTGAGAGTTCCTCTGTGTCGTCACTGATAGGCTCGATGGCTTCTTTGATCATCATCAACGACGCAGTCCAGGGTGAGACCTTTCTCCCCGGACAGATCTTCGTATTCGGCGGCTTCGCACTGCGGGCCAATTCGCTTGGCCAACTGGAGCAGATCGAAAGCTACGACCTGGCCGTCAGGTTAGATTTGGAAGTTTGAACTTCACAACTGACATCCGCGGGGACTCGATCTTCGATGGATTCGAGCCACTGCCAAGCACGCCGCACTGTCATGACATGCATGATTTAGCTCTCCAGCCGAACAGTACCCTGGAGGCCGCACTCGAGTCCGCTCGAATCTTCAATTCGGAGCCGGCTGCGCAGATCTAGGACGGATGGCTAGACACCGCCTCGGGGGCTGCAACCTCTACGGTGATAGAGCCGAACACTGACCTTGTCCCTCATGAAGCTCGTGACTCCGAGGTGCCGGACTCCTTGCCGGACTCCGAACCTCCCGCGCCCCCTCCAATCGGATCTGATTGGGCGCTGATCATGGAGTTCACCGCAGCGGACATCTTTCAACACTCACCTTTCGGCGACATCTTGATTTCGCCAAAGTATCTCTCGTTATCAGGAGAGCCCTGGCCGGACTGCGGTGAGGACGGTTGGGATGCGGACGACGAAGAAATTCAAAGCCCACCCACCACCCACTTGGTAGCCATTGTCGACGATCTAACCGACATGCTAGACTACGACTCCGAAGACATCGACGGTATGGACGACGATGCCAGAAACGACCAAGAACCAGCACCCACCGGGCACTGGAAAGCCACCTCATCATATGACATATACATGGTGGATATCCCAAAGGATGGGAATGTCGAAGGAACAACGGAGGATGACCCCTCCAAGAAACAGCCTAAGCGCCAGCGTCAACGGCGCCACTCAAAATCCCGCCACAGCAAGAATGAAGATTCCGGCACCGGAGATAATAATACACTGGACAGTGCCGAAGACAACCCAGTCCAGCAAGATCCAGCGCAGGAGGACGGAGACGCTAGCCCTCATGAGAGAGCGGCAGAAGAAGAGGTAGAGGATTATATGCCTCCCTCCGGAGACGAGGCAAGCCTCGACGACGATGAATTCGTCGTGCCTGAGGATCCCGTCGAACAAGAGCGTTTTAAACGCATGCTTATGGCTACGGCGAACAGCCTCAAGAAAAAGCAGCAACAGCTTAGAGCTGATCAAGATCTGCTAGCCGACAGATGGACTGAAGTCCTCGCGGCCGAAGAGCATGAGCTTGAACACCCCTCCAAAAGCTACCATAAACGCAAGCTGCTCCCCCGATTAGAGGAGGAGGCGTATGAGCCCGCATCACTAGGAGACAATACGGCTGACCGACCACCCCGTGGTCGCAACAGAGAGGCCTCTAGGCCCTTCACTAGACCCGTACCCCGGCATCGCTCGAAAAGCACAAGTCCACAGGGGAACACTCCGGACTTGCAAGGTATATTGGAGGATAGGGCAAGACAATCAAGATCGATCTATGGATCGCGTGGGCGGCCCATGATACGTGACGACAACCATCGCGCCGGACACAGTAAGTCCGGCCGGGCCGAACAAAATAGACAAAGCTCTTTCGAGCTCCGTCGTGATATCGCCCAGTACAGAGGCACCGCACACCCACTATGCTTCACAGACGAAGTAATGGATCATCAAATCCCCGAAGGGTTTAAACCCATGAATATTGAATCTTATGATGGCACAACAGACCCCGCGGTTTGGATCGAAGACTATCTCCTTCACATCCACATGGCCCGTGGTGACGATCTTCACGCCATCAAATATCTCCCCCTCAAGCTTAAAGGACCAGCCCAGCATTGGCTTAACAGCTTGCCAGCAGAGTCAATTGGGAGTTGGGAAGACCTGGAAGCCGCATTCCTCGATAACTTCCAAGGCACGTATGTGCGGCCACCAGACGCTGATGACCTAAGCCACATAATTCAGCAGCCAGACGAATCGGCCAGACAATTCTGGACACGGTTCTTAACCATGAAAAACCAAATTGTCGACTGTCCGGATGCGGAGGCCCTTGCAGCCTTCAAGCACAATATCCGCGACGAGTGGCTTGCCCGGCACCTGGGACAGGAAAAGCCGAAATCCATGGCAGCCCTCACATCACTCATGACCCGTTTCTGCGCGGGTGAGGACAGCTGGCTAGCGCGCAGCAACAACCTCAGCAAAAATTCTGGCAGTCCGGATATCAAGGACCGTAATGGCAGGTCGCGTCGTAACAAAAACAAACGCTGCATTAACGGCGACAATAGTGAGGATATGGCAGTCAATGCTGGATTCAGAGGCTCTAAACCCGGTCAACGGAAAAAGCCATTCAAAAGAACTACTCCGGGTCCGTCCAATTTGGACCGAATACTCGACCGCTTGTGCCAGATACACGGCACCCCCAAAAAGCCAGCTAACCACACCAACAGGGACTGTTGGGTATTCAAGCAGGCAGACAAGTTAATTGCCGAAAACAATGACAAGGGGCTGCATAGCGATGACGGGGAAGAGACCCGACCGCTGAACAATAGAGGACAGAAGGGTTTCCCACCACAGGTGCGGACGGTGAACATGATATACGCAATGCACATACCCAAAAGGGAGCGGAAGTGTGCACTCAGTGATGTCTACGCGATGGAGCCAGTTGCCCCGAAGTTCAATCCATGGTTCTCCTGCCCGATCACTTTTGACTGAAGGGACCACCGCACCAGCATTGGTCTTAGACCCAATCATTGATGGATTTCACCTCACCAGAGTCCTGATGGACGGCGGCAGCAGCCTGAACCTGCTTTATCAGGATACAGTGTGCAAAATGGGCATAGACCTCTCAAGGATTAAACCTACCAAGACGACCTTTAAAGGCGTCATACCAGGTGTAGAAGCCAATTGTACAGGCTCAGTTACACTGGAAGTGGTCTTCGGATCCCCGGATAACTTCCGAAGCGAGGAGTTAATCTTCGACATAGTTCCGTTCCGCAGCGGCTATCATGCCCTGCTCGGACGTACCGCGTTTGCAAAGTTCAACGCGGTGCCGCACTACGCATACCTCAAGCTCAATATGCCAGGCCCTCGAGGAGTCATCACGGTCAACGGAAACACTGAACATTCTCTCCGCACGGAGGAACATACAGCGGCTCTCGCGGTAGAAGTACAATGCAGCCTCTTAAGGCAATTCTCGAGTCCGACCGTTAAGCGGCCGGACACAGCTAAGAGCGCCCGGAGTAACCTACAACAAGACCACCTGGCACGTTCCGAGCACGCGTAGCAGTGCGGCCCCAACCCCAGCCCCTGTAAAATGTCAAGACAGGTCCTTCGCATACACCATTACGCTCTAAAGATACCATGGGCATGGGGAGAGGGGCGCGACCACGATAGTCCCAAACTGCGGCTCAACCACACCAGGGGCTCTCAAGTGTGTCATTCTTTTTTTCTTTTTCCTTTTTATTTTTACCGACAGGACTCCGTTCGTCAGAGGCGCTGTCCGGCAGTAGACCTGCCGAACTCACGATGCAACAGCCAGGGAAGAAGAAAGGCTACAGCGAATATCCAGGTGGTCTCCATTACGAGCATTAAATCTGTTTTATGCACCATTCCGCAGCCTACCCCTGGAGGGGGACATGTTTAACAGTCCCATCCCTTGCTTATCGCACCATTTGTATCGTTCTGCACTTACAGCAGTTTTTCTTGAAAAAGTAATGCATCACCTTTTTGCTTCCAATAGCATTTCTCTTTTATACATATGTTCATTTGTGACATGTCGCATCCGTACATTTTGGTACGGCTAAATACACCAGTGGCTTATGTTTCCCGCATCATGGTGTGATAAGTCCGAACACTTTCACAAGTGCGGCACCCCGAACTTATAGCATTATATGCATCAGCTCCGAATCATGTCTTGGGTCAATAGTTGGGTTTGCCCGGCTCCCATGTTTTGATACCTTACGTTCCGTTGTATCGGCTAAGGTAGCACTGGGAGAACCACTGCGATTGCGCCCCAGTTGAGCTGGGTTAACGCCTTAGTGGAGAAAGCTAAAACTGACCGTCATGATGAGGCAAGAGCTGGTCGCTGTTCGAGAGGTTTTTTGCGAGTCCCTAAAGACTTATGCCGCTTAGAGCGAGGAGCCGGTTTTTGTCCGGCCCAGGCGTGGATAGCGCCCCAAATTCGGCCTTCCGAAGACTAGGGGCTTCGCCGAAATTTAAAATTATAGAATTCTATGGCTAAGTGAGAGTGTTCAAGCATTATAAGTCCGGTTGCCTTGTTCGTTGTGTTGAGCGCCTCCCTAGATGGACCCAAATATGGGAACAAGAGTGCTCAAATTTATCCCGAACACCCCAGCACTCATGGCATGGGGGCTGAAGCCGACGACTTGCCATCTCTCAAATTTGATAAACAGCCGCACAGAAGGTAATATTTTAAATTAAAATGCGTTTCTTAGCGCAAATAAACTAAGTTTTCAGCGCACAGGATAACAAAATGCGAGTCTACTCAAATATTACATCTTTGGAGCACTCACCCGCAATAGTGCGGGCGCCCTTCAGCACACTCTTATAATACATCTCGGGCGTGCGGTACTCCTTGCCCTGCGACGGCGGGTCCGTCACGAGCTTCTGGGCATCCATCTTGCCCCAGTGCACCTTTGCGCAGGCAAGGGCCCGACGGGCACCCTCAATACAAGCGGAGTGCTTGATGACTTCAACCCACAGGCACGCATCCACCAGCCGCCGCACCAGGCCGAAGTAGCTCCCAGGCATGGCCTCCTTAGGCCATAGCCGAACTATGAGGCCCTTCATGGCCTATTCGGCCACCTTGTGAAGCTCGACCAGCTGCTTCATCTGTCGCTAAGGGGCACCAGATGTCCGGCCTCAGCATACTGAGACCAGAAGACCTTCTCCATCAAGCTCCCCTCCTCGGCCCGGTAGAATGCGGCGGCATTGGATACGCTGTGAGGAAGATCTGCGAACGTTCCTGGAGAGCTCCGAATTCAGGTAAGTAACAGGTAATTAACACTCACATGCTTACTTTGCATGAAAAATGCCTTACCCACCGCTATTTTCTTCAATTCCTCGATTTCTTGGAGGGCCTTGTAGGCTTCGGCCTTAGCGGCTTTGGCACTCTCAAGAGCCGTTGCAAGCTCAGACTCTCGAGTCTTCAAGTCAAACTCCAGGCTCTCATGTTTTTTCATGAGATCTTGGAGCTCTTGCTGTACATCCGTCACCGGCGCCCCCTGCTTCTCTCGCTCGGTGCGCTCCGCGGCCGCATTGCGTTCGGCCACGACCACCGCCTCTTTTAGGGTCGCCACCTCGTTAGTGGCCCCTGCAATAACCACGTTATCCTTGTCATTCTTTTTGCAACCAAAATCCTTTTCTGTAAGGTACAATTTTAATAAGGTGTTACTCACCTTCCTTGTCCTCGAGCTGCTTCTTGGCACGGCCGAGCTCGTTCTCGGACCGCTCGAGGCTTTCCTTCAAAGTATTGACCTCCGCAGTCAGTGCGGCAGAGGTCAGCAGCGCAGCCTGCAATCCTATATTGACATATTTTTTATGACTCCTGCGTATATCTTCTTAAGATCGTCAATCCGGCTTTTCTTTCTGAACACCGAACTGAGCATCAGGGGCTACTGTCTATGTGGTACTATTTTACATATATCAAAATTCTTACCTCAAAGCCTGTTAGAAGGCTGCTGCAGGCTTCGGTCAGCCCACTCTTGGCGAGCTACACCTTCTGAATCACCGCACTCATAACAGTGCGGTGTTCCTCTTTGATGGAGGCGCCACTAAGCGCCTCCAGCAAGATATCCAGCGCCTCCGGTTGGACGGAGGCTGCCGGCGTCACGGTCTTGCCCTTCTTACGAAGGGGCCGCCCGCCGGACTCCGGAGCCACTATGGGATCCGGAGCCGAGTCCGGTGCAAAGTCCGGGAGGTTGTCCTACGACACCTCCGGGGCCTCCTCCTCCTGGCGGGTCCCTTCCTGGGATCCCACCTCGGCATCATCCGTGTCACGGGGGGTGGAGGCGGTCCGAAGAGAATCCATATCCGACGCACCTAAGGACCCGCTCGACGAAGGGGGAAGATCGTCCTTGGTCGGACTGCAGGGTTGTATGCGGCATTAGAAAGACATTGTGTGGCAAAAAATAAAAACCATGAAGTTATTCGGGAGTCCGGATACTCACGATCTCGCCAGGGGCTTGGCCTTGGAGGCCAGTTGAGGGAGTTCTGGACTAGGGGATGTCCGGATAGCCGAACTATCATCATCGGCCGGAGTCCAAGACTATGAAAATGCAAGATTGAAAACTTCGTCCCGTGTCCAGATGGGACTTTCCTTGGCGTGGAAGGCAAGTTTGGCGATACGGATATGTAGATCTCCAACCTTTGTAACCGGCTCTGTGTAACCCTAGCCCTCTCCGGTGTCTATATAAACCGGATGGCTTTAGTCCATAGGACGAACAACAATCTTACCATAGGCTAGCTTCTAGGGTTTAGCCTCCTTGATCTCGTGGTAGATCTACTCTTGTAACCCACATCATCAATATTAATCAAGCAGGACGTAGGGTTTTACCTCCATCAAGAGGGCCCGAACCTGGGTAAAAACATCGTGTCCCTCGTCTCCTGTTACCATCCGCCTAGACGCACAGTTCGGGACCCCCTACCCGAGATCCGCCGGTTTTGACACCGACATTGGTGCTTTCATTGAGAGTTCCTCTGTGTCGTCACCGATAACTCGATGGCTTCTTCGATCATCAACGACGATGCAGTCCAGGGTGAGACCTTCCTCCCCGGACAGATCTTCGTATTCGGTGGCTTCGCACTGCGGGCCAATTCGCTTGGCCAGCTGGAGCAGATCGAAAGCTACGCCCCTGGCCGCCAGGTCAGATTTGGAAGTTTGAACTTCACGGCTGACATCCGCGGGGACTTGATCCTCGACGGATTCGAGCCACAGCCGAGCATGCCGTACTGTCACGATGGGCATGATTTAGCTCTGCAGCCGGACAGTACCCTGGAGGCCGCACTCGAACCCTCTCCGATCTTCGACTCGGAGCCGTCTGCGCAGACCAAGGATGGATGGCTAGACACCACCTCGGGGGCTGCAACCTCTACGACGATAGAGCCGAACACCGATCTTGTCCCCCATGAAGCTCGTGACTCCGAGGTGCCGGACTCCTTGCTGGACTCTGGACCTCCCGCGCCCCCTCCAGTCGAATCCGATTGGGCGCCGATCATGGAGTTCACCGCAGCGGATGTCTTTCAACACTCACTTTTCGGCGACATCTTGAGTTTGCTAAAATATCTCTCATTATCAAGAGAGCCCTGGCCGGACTGCGGCCAGGACGGTTGGGATGCGGATGACGAAGAAGTTCAGATCCCACCCACCACCTACTTGGTAGCCACTGTCGACGATCTAACCGACATGCTAGATTACGACTCTGAGGACATCGACGGTATGGACGACGATGCCGGAGACAACCAAGAACCAGCGCCCACCGGGCACTGGAAAGCCACCTCTTCATACGACATATACATGGTGGATATCCCAAAGGATGGGAACGACAAAGGAATAGCGGAGGATGACCCCTCCAAGAAACAGCCCAAGCGCCAGCGTCAGCGGCGCCGCTCTAAATCCCTCCATAGCAAGAATGAAGATTCCGGCACCGGAGACAATAACACACCAGATAGGGCTGAAGACAACCCACTCCAGCAAGATCCAGCACAGGAGGAGGGGGACGCCAGCCCTCATGAGAGAGCGGCCGAAGAAGAGGTAGAGGACTATATGCCTCCCTCCGGAGACGAGGCAAGCCTCGACGACGACGAATTCGTCGTACCTGAGGATCCTGTCGAACAGGAGCGTTTCAAACGCACACTTATGGCCACGGCAAACAGCCTCAAGAAAAAGCAGCAGCAGCTTAGAGTTGATCAAGATCTGCTAGCCGACAGATGGACCGAAGTCCTCGCAGCCAAAGAGCATGAGCTCGAACGCCTCTCCAAAAGCTACCCCAAACGTAAGCTGCTCCCCCGATTAGAGGTGGAGGCATATGATCCCGCTTCACCAGGAGACAATACGGCTGATCGACCACCCCGTGGTCGTGACAGAGAGGCCTCAAGGCCATTCACTAGACCCGTACCCCGGCATTGCTCGAAAAGCACAAGGCCACAGGGGAACACTCCGGACCTGCGAGACATATTGGAGGATAAGGCAAGACAATCAAGATCGATCTATGGATCATGTGGGCGCCCCACGATACGTGACGATCATCGTCACCCCGGACACAGTAAGTCCGGCCGGGCCGAACACAACAGACAAAGCTCTTTTGAGCTCCGTCGCAATATTGCCCAGTACAGATGAGGTAATGGATCATCAAATCCTTGAAGGGTTTAAACCCGTCAATATTGAATCTTATGATGGCACAACAGACCCCGCGGTATGGATCGAGGACTATCTCCTCCACATCCACATGGCCCGCGGAGACGATCTCCACGCCATCAAATATCTCCCACTCAAACTTAAAGGACCAGCCCGGCACTGGCTTACCAGCTTGCCAGCAGAGTCAATCGGGAGTTGGGAGGACCTGGAAGCCGCATTCCTCGATAACTTCCAGGGCACATACGTGCGACCACCAGATGCAGATGACCTAAGCCACATAATTCAGCAGCCAGACAAATCAGCCAGACAATTCTGGACATGGTTCTTAACCAAGAAAAACCAAATCGTCGACTGTCCGGATGCCGAGGCCCTCGCGGCCTTCAAGCATAACATCCGTGACGAGTGGCTTGCCCGGCACCTGGGACAGGAAAAGCCGAAATCCATGGCAGCCCTTACATCACTCATGACCCGCTTCTGTGCGGGAGAGGACAGCTGGCTAGCACGCAGCAACAACCTCAACAAAAATTCTGGCAGTCCGGATATCAAGGACCGTAGTGGTAGGTCGCGTCGCTACAAAAACAAACGCCGCATTAACGGCGATAACAGTGAGGATACGGCAGTCAATGCCGGATTCAGAGGCTCTAAAACTGGTCAACGGAAAAAGCCATTCAAAAGAACAACTCAGGGTCCATCCAATTTGGACCGAATTCTCGACCGCTTGTGCCAGATACATGGCACCCCTGAAAAACCAGCTAACCACACCAATAGGAACTGTTGGGTGTTCAAGCAGGCAGGCAAGTTAATTGCCGAAAACAGCGACAAGGGGCTACATAGCGACGACGAGGAAGAGACCCGACCGCCGAACAATAGAGGACAGAAGGGTTTCCCCCCACAGGTGCAGACGGTGAACATGATATATGCCACGCACATACCCAGAAGGGAGCGGAAGCGTGCACTCAGGGATGTATACGCGATGGAGCCAGTTGCCCCGAAGTTCAATCCATGGTCCTCTTGCCCGATCACCTTTGACCGAAGGGACCACCCCACCAGCATTCGCCATGGTGGGTTCGCTGCATTGGTTCTAGACCCAATCGTCGATGGATTTCATCTCACCAGAGTCCTGATGGACGGCGGCAGCATCCTAAACCTGCTTTATCAAGACACGGTGCGCAAAATGGGCATAGACCCCTCAAGGATTAAACCTACCAAGACGACCTTTAAAGGCGTCATACCAGGTGTAGAAGCCAATTGTACAGGCTCAGTTACACTGGAAGTGGTCTTCGGATCCCCGGATAACTTCCGAAGCGAGGAGTTAATCTTCGACATAGTCCCATTCCGCAGCGGCTATCATGCCTTGCTCGGACGTACCGTGTTCGCAAAGTTCAACGCGGTGCCGCACTACGCATACCTCAAGCTCAAGATGCTAGGCCCTAGAGGAGTCATCACGGTCAACGGAAACACTGAACACTCCCTCCGAACAGAGGAACATACAGCGGCTCTCGCGGTAGAAGTACAAAGCAGCCTTTTAAGGCAATTCTCGAGTCCGGCTGCTAAGCGGTCGGACACAGCTAAGTGTGCCCGGAGTAACCTACAACACGACCACCTGGCACGTTCCGAGCACGTGTAGCAGTGCGGCCCCAACCCCAGCCCCTGTAAAACATTAAGACAGACCCTTCGCGTACTCCATTACGCTCTGAAGATACCATGGGCATGAGGCAAGGGGCTCGACCACGATAAGCCCAAACTGCGGCTCAACCGCACCAGGGGCCCTTAAGTGCGTCGTTTCTTTTTCTTTTCCTTTTATTTTTTACCCACAGGACTCCGTTCGTCAGAGGCCCTGTCCGGCAGCAGACATGCCGAACCCACGATACAACAGCCACGGAAGGAGAAAGGCTACAACAAAAATCCAGGTGGTCTCCTATGAGCATTAAATCTGTTTTATGCATTATTCCGTAGCCTACCCCTGGAGGGGGACATGTTAAACAGTCCCACCCCTTGCTTACCGCACCACTTGTATCGTCCTGCACTTACAGCAGTTTTTATTTGACTAAAGCAATGCAGCACATTTTTGCTTCTAATTACATTTCTATCTTACACATATGTTCATCTATGACATGTTGCATCCGTACGTTTTGGTACGGCCAAATACACCAGGGGCTTATGTTTCCCACATTATGGTGTGATAAGTCCGAACACTTTCACAAGTGCGGCACCCCGAACTTATAGAATTATATGCGTCGGCTCCGAATCATGTTCTTGGGTCAATAGTTGGGTTTGCCCGGCTCCCATGTTTTGGTACCTTACGTTCCGTTTTATCGGCTAAGGTAGCACTGGGAGAACCACTGCGATTGCGCCCCAGTTGAACTGGGTTAACGCCTTAGTGGAGAAAGCTAAAACTGACCGTCATGATGAGGCGAGAGCTGGTCGCTGTTCGAGAGGTTCTTTGCGAGTCCCTAAAGACTTATGCCGCTTCGAGCGAGGAGCCGGATTCTGTCCGGTCAAGGCGTGTATAGCGCCCCAAATTCGGCCTTCCGAAAACTAGGGTCTTCGCCAAAATTTAAAATTATAGAGTTCTATGGCTAAGTGAGAGTGTTCAAGCATTATAAGTCTGGTTGCCTTGTTCGTTGTGTTGAGCGCCTCCCTAGATGGACCCAAAAATGGGAACAAGAGCGCTCGAGTTTATCTCGAACACCCCAGCACTCGTGGCATGGGGGCTGAAGCCGACGACTTGCCATCTCTCAGATTTGATAAACAGCCGCACAGAAGGTAATATTTTAAATTAACATGCGTTGCTTAGCGCATATGAACGAAGTTTTCAGCGCACAGGATAACAAAATGCGAGTCTACTCAAATATTACATCTTTGGAGCACTCACCCGCAATAGTGCGGGCGCCCTTCAGCACACTCCTATAATACATCTCGGGCGTGCGATGCTCCTTGCCCTCTGGTGGGGGGTCCGTCACAAGCTTCTGGGCATCCATCTTGCCCCAGTGCACCTTTGCGCGGGCAAGGGCCCGACGCGCACCCTCGATACAGGTGGAGTGCTTGATAACTACAACCCACGGGCACGCGTCCACCAGCCGCCGCACCAGGCCGAAGTAGCTCCCAGGCATAGCCTCCTTAGGCCACAACCGAACTATGAGGCCCTTCATGGCCTGTTCGGCCGCCTTGTGGAGCTCGACTAGCTGCTTTAGCTGGTCGCTAAGGGGCACCGGATGTCCGGCCTCAGCGTACTGAGACCAGAAGACCTTCTCCGTTGAGCTCCCCTCCTCGGCTCAGTAGAATGCGGAAGCATCGGACACGCTGCTGGGAAGATCTGGGAACGCTCCTGGAGAGCTCCGAATTCGTGTAAGCAACAGGTAATTAACACTCACATGCTTACTTTGCATGAAAAATGCCTTACCCGCTGCTATTTTCCTCACCGCCTCTATTTTCTGGAGGGCCTTGTAGGCTTCGGCCTTAGCGGCTTTGGCACTCTCAAGAGCCGTTGCAAGCTCAGATTCTCGAGTCTTCGAGTCACGCTCCAGGCTCTCATGTTTCTTCACGAGATCCTTGAGCTCTTGCTGTACCTCCGCTACCCGCGCCTCCTGTTTCTCTTGCTCGGTGCGCTCCGCAGCCGCATTGCGTTCGGCCGCGGCCACCGCCTCTTTTAGGGTCGCCACCTCATTCGTGGACCCTGCAATACCCTAGTTATTCTTGTCATTTTTCTTGCAACCAAATCCTTTTCTGTAAGGTACAATTTTCATAAGGTATTACTCACCTTCTTTTTCCTCGAGCTGCTTGTTGGCATGGCCGAGCTCGTTCTCGGACCGCTCGAGGTTTTCCTTCAAAGTATTGACCTCTGTAGTCAGTGCGCAGAGGTTAGCAACACAGCCTGCAATCCCATATTGACATATTTTCATGACTCCTGCGTTTATCTTTCTAAAGATCCTCAGTCCAGCTTTTCTTTCCGATCACTGAACCGAGCACCAGGGGCTACTGTCTATGCGGTACCATTTTACATATATTGAAATTCTTACCTCAAAGCCTATTAGAAGGCTGCTGCAGGCTTCGGTCAGCCCGCTCTTGGCGAGATGAAACTTCTGAATCACCGCACTCATAACAGTGCGGTGTTCCTCTTTGATGGAGGTGCCGTTGAGCGCCTCCAGCAAATTATCCGGCAGCTCCGGTTGGACGGAGGCAGCCGGCGTCGCGGTCTTGCCCTTCTTACGAAGGGGTCGCCCGCCGGACTCCGGAGCCACTATGGGTTCCTGTGCTGAGTCCGGTGCAAAGTCCGAGAGGTTGTCCTGCGACACCTCCGAGGCCCTCTCCTCCTGGTGGGTCCCTTCCTGGGATCCCACCTCGGCATCGTCCACATCACGGGGGGTGGAGGCAGTCGGAAGAGAATCCATATCTGACGCCCCTAAGGACCCGCTCAACGAAGCGGGGAGATCATCCTTAGGCGGACTGCAGGATTGTATGCGGCATTAGAAAGACATAATGTGGCGGAAAAATAAAACCTTGAAGTTATTCGGGAGTCCGGATACTTACGATCTCGCCAGGCTCGGGAGTTGGGATAACTTGCCCTCGGGCAGGCAGCCTATGCGAAATCTCGTAGGTTAAATACCTGGCGTCTCTCAGCTTTAGCACGTCCTCCTCCGTGATGGAGGAGGGCATCCACCGGCCTCGTAGATCAGGACCGTACATTGTCGAGGATCTAAGGTACCTGAATTTGGAGCCCTGGGTGTTGGAACTCAGGGAGAGGGGCGGATTCGATAGAAGATTGAATAAAAAAATGGGCCTTGGTCTCATTATAAAGAGGAAGAATACCAAGAGCCGTCCCCGTGACCGTTTAGAACCCGCCTTCGATGGAGGGGGCGTGGCAACGGGCGCGGTTGGGTTACCCACGTCCGTATTGATGGGAATCCCGGAATAAGGGGAACACGACCTCTGCTTCGACAGGACGTGCCAAGGAAACCGCATTGCTAAATGCGCTGAAGTGGTACGATAAAAATGTTTCAAATAAAGGCTTGGCTGTCGTGTGACGTCACGCCATGGAAAACGTCAGCAGATTGAACTTGTGTGAATATTATTCTCTCTATGATGGTATGTGGAAATTATTTTGCAGAGCCAGACACTATCCTGGTGTTCACAATCTTCTATAAATTATTCGGAGGAGGAACCCGCCTTGCAATGCCGAAGACAACATGCGCGCCGGACTTGTCGTCATTGAAGCCTGGTTCAGGGGCTACTGAGGGAGTTTCGGACTAGGGGGTGTCCGGATAGCCGAACTATCATCATCGGCCGGACTCCAAGACTATGAAGATACAAGATTGAAGACTTCGTCCCGTGTCCGGATGGGACTTTCCTTGGCATGGAAGGCAAGCTTGGCGATACGGATATGTAGATCTCCTACCTTTGTAACCGACTCTGTGTAACCCTAGCCCTCTCCGGTGTCTATATAAACCGGATGGCTTTAGTCCATAGGACGAACAACAATCATACCATAGGCTAGCTTCTAGGGTTTAGCCTCCTTGATCTCGTGGTAGATCTACTCTTGTAACCCACATCATCAATATTAATCAAGCAGGACGTAGGGTTTTACCTCCATCAAGAGGGCCCGAACCTGGGTAAAAACATCGTGTCCCTCGTCTCCTGTTACCATCCGCCTAGACGCACAGTTCGGGACCCCCTACCCGAGATCCGCCTATTTTGACACCGATACCAGTCCTCGTTGTCGTCACTGGCGTTGGCAGAGCAGTCCGGGGGAAGAGTTTTTCCCTTCTTGGACCCTTTGGCCTCCCTCGTTGGGGGGGCCTTCCTTTTCTTCTCTCCCCCCTCTGGGGGAGAGGCTTTCTTTTTCTCCTACTCACCTTGGTGAGAGGAGTCGGCCTCGGAGTCGTCATCCGATAACACCTGAAAACGGGAACTCTTCCGAGTCCCCGTGGCCTTCTTCTCCGGCACTACGTGGGGTGCCGGAGCCAGCAACCCCATTAGGCGGGCGTCCGCTGGGTCCTCTGGCAATGGGGCCGGACAGATAGTCCACTCGGCCTTTGCCAGCCAGTCCTGTCAAAGGAAAGGGAGTTTAGATCCCGCATAGAGTCAAACTATGGAAAACAAGCGTCCTGTAAAGGATAAAATCGCTTACCTCGTAAGCCGGACGCTGCGAGCTGAATCCATGATCTTCGGTAGCGGATGCGGGAGCCTCGGCGCCCTTGAACAACACCTTCCAAACATCTTCGTACGTAGTGTCGAAGAGCCCGCTCAAAGTCTGGTGCTGCGTCGGATCGAACTCCCACATGTTGAAGCCCCGTCGTTGGAACGGGAGGATCCGGCGGATGAGCATGACCTGGACCATGTTGACAAGCTTGAGATTCTTGTCCACCACCTTTTGGACACAGGATTGGAGTCCGGTCAGCTCCTCCAAATCACCCCAAGTCCGGCCACTCTCTTTCCAAGAGGTGAGCCATGTGGGGATGCCAGATCTGAATTCGGGGGCCGCTGCCCATTCAGGGTCACGCGGCTCGGTGATGTAGAACCACCCCGATTGCCACCCCTTAATGGTTTCCACGAAAGTGCCCTCCAGCCAAGTAACGTGGGACATCCTGCCCACCATGGCGCCTCCGCACTCCGCTTGGCTGCCCTTCACAACCTTTGGCTTGACGCTGAAGGTCTTGAGCCACAAACCGATGTGGGGCTGGATGCAGAGGAAGGCCTCGCACATGACGATAAACGCCGAGATATTGAGGATGAAATTCGGGGCCAGATCATGGAAATCCAGGCCGTAGTAAAACATGAGCCCCCGGACAAAGGGATGAAGTGGGAAGCCCAGTCCGCGGAGGAAATGGGGAAGAAATACTACCCTCTCATGGGGCCTGGGGGTGGGGATGAGCTCTCCCTCGTTGGGGAGCCGGTGCGCGATGTTGCTGGACAAATATCCAGCGTTGCGCAGCTTCTGGATCTGCCCCTCCGTGACGGAGGAGGCCATCGACTTGCCTCCCGCTCCGGACATAGTTGGAGAAGGTTGAGGTGAGAAGTGCGGACTTGGGCGCTGGAGCTCGAGTTCGCGGAGTTGGATAAGCCAAGGAGGAAGAAGGCGTAGGTAAAAGGGTTGGATTTTTATCCCCTTATATGGCCGGACACAAACATGCGTCCCCACCGGCCTGATAAAACTCGCTTATCCTCCAAGCGCCACAATCAATGGTGCGGTTGGGTTACCCACATCCGTATTGATGGGAATCCGGAATAAGGGGAACACGATCTCTGCTTCGACAAGACGTGCCAAGGAAACCGCTTCGCTAAATGCGCTGAGGTGGTACAATAAAAACAATTCTAGTAAAGGCTTGGTAGTGGTGTGATGTCATGCCGCAAAATACGTCAGCAGATTGAACTTGTGTAATATTATTCTCTCTACGGTGGTGCGTGGAATTTATTTTTGCAGAGCCGGGTGTTCACAATCTTCTATAAATTATTCGGAGGAAGAACCCGCCTTGCAATGCCGAAGACAACATGCGCGCCGGACTCGTCGTCGTTGAAGCCTGGTTCAGGGGCTACTGAGGGAGTCCTGGACTAGGGGGTGTCCGGATAGCCGAACTATCATCATCGGCCGGACTCCAAGACTATGAAGATACAAGATTGAAGACTTCGTCCTGTGTCCGGATGGGACTTTCCTTGGTGTGGAAGGCAAGCTTGGCGATACGGATATGTAGATCTCCTACCATTGTAACCGACTCTGTGTAACCCTAGCCCTCTCCGGTGTCTATATAAACCGGATGGCTTTAGTCCATAGGACGAACAACAATCATACCATAGGCTAGCTTCTAGGGTTTAGCCTCCTTGATCTCGTGGTAGATCCACTCTTGTAACACACATCATCAATATTAATCAAGCAGGACGTAGGGTTTTACCTCCATCAAGAGGGCCCGAACCTGGGTAAAACATTGTGTCCCTTGTCTCCTATTACCATCCGCCTAGACGCATAGTTCGGGACCCCCTACCCGAGATCCGCCGGTTTTGACACCGACAGCGGCGCTTGTGCTTGTTGCGACGCGACCTGCCATTGTTGTCGTTGGTATCCGAATTACCAGGGCTCTTGGTCATGTTATTGCTACGAGCTAGCCAGCTGTCTTCTCCCGCGCAAAAGTGGGTCATGAGTGTCGTAAGGGCTGCCATGAATTTCGGCTTTTCCTGTCCTAGGTGCCAGGCCAGCCATTCGTCTCGGATGTTATGCTTGAAGGCTGCGAGGGCCTCTGCGTCCGGACAGTCGACTATTTGATTTTTCTTGGTTAGGAACCGTGTCCAGAATTGTCTGGCCGATTCCTCTGGCTGCTGAATTATGTGGCTTAGGTCATCGGCGTCTGGTGGTCGCACATAGGTGCCCTGGAAATTGTCCAGGAATGCGGATTCCAGGTCCTCCCAGCAACCAATTGACTCTGCTGGCAAGCTGTTAAGCCAATGCCGAGCCGGTCCTTTAAGCTTGAGCGGGAGGTATTTGATAGCGTGTGGATCATCACCACGGGCCATGTGGATATGAAGGAGATAATCCTCGATCCATACCGTAGGATCTGTTGTGCCATCGTATGATTCGATGTTTACAGGTTGAAAACCCTCAGGGATTTGATGATCCATTATTTCATCTGTGAAGCATAGTGGGTGTGCGGCGCCTCTGTACTGGGCTATATCACGACGTAGCTCAGATGAGCTTTGTCTGTTGTGTTCGTCCTGGCCGTATTTGCCATATCCAGCGTGACGGTTATCCTCACGTGTCGTGGGGCGCCCACGCGATCCATAGATCGATCTTGTTTGCCTTGCCTTGTCCTCCAATATGTCTCGCAAGTCTGGCGTGTTTCCCCGTGCATTGGTACTTTTTGAGCGGCACCGGGGTGCGGCTTGAGTTGATGGCCGAAAGGCCTCTCTGTCGCGGCCACGGGGTGGCCGATCGGCCGCATCATACGCTGGTGATGTAGGTTTAGTTGCTTCCTCCTCTAGTTGGGGTAGCAGCCTGCGCTTTGGGTAGCTCTTGGAGGGGCGTTCGAGTTTGTACTCTTCGGCAGCGAGGACTTCAGTCCATCTGTCGGCTAGAAAGTCTTGGTCAGCTCTAAGCTGCTGCTGTTTTCTTTTGAGGTTGCTTTCCGTGGCCATAAGCCTGCATTTGAAACGCTCTTGTTCGACGTGGTCCTCAGGCACGACAAATTCGTCGTCATTTGAGGCTTGCTTCGTCTTAGGAGGGAGGCATGTAATTATCGTCCTCGACCTCTCTGTCTGCCGCTCTCTCATGAGGGCTGGCTTCTCCATCCTCCTGCGCTGAATCCTGCTGGAGGGGGTTGTCTTCGGCGTTGTCCGGGGTGTTATTGTCTCCGTTGTTGGACTCGCCGTTTTTGCTTTAGCGGGATTTAGAGCGGCGCCGCTCACGCTGGCGCTTAGGCTGTTTCTTGGAGGGGTCATCCTCCATTGTTCCATCGTCGTCCCCTTCTTTTGGGGTGTCCACCATGTATATGTCATATGACGAGGTGGCTTTCCAGTGCCCTATAGGCGCTGGTTCTTGGTCGTCTCATTCATCGGCGTCCATACCGTCGATGTCTTCGGAGTCGAAGTCGAGCATGTCGGTTAGACCGTCGACAGTGGCTACGAAGTGGGTGGTGGGTGGGCTTCGAATTTCTTCATCGTCTGCATCCCAATCTTGGTGACCATAGTCCGGCCATGGCTCTCCTGATAAAGAGAGAGACTTTAGTGAATTTAGGATGTCGCCAAAAGGCGAGTGTTGAAAGATGTCCGCGGCGGTGAACTCCATGATCGGAGCACAATTGGGTTCGATCGAGAGGGGTGCGGAAGATTCGGAATCCGGAACGGAGTCCGGCACCTTGGAGTCACGAGCTGCGCGAAGGACGAGATTGGTGTTCGGCTCGATCGCCGTAGAGATTGCAGCCCCTGAGGCGGCGTCCAGCCACTTGTCCTCGATCGGCGCAGTCGGCTCCGAGCTAAGGGTCGGAGCGGACACCTGAGCGGCGCTCTAGGAACTGTCCGGCGGTAGGGCTAGATCATGCCCATCGTGACAGTGAGGCGTGCTCGGCTGTGGCTCGAATCCGTCGAAGATCAAGTCTCCGCGGACATCAGTCGTGTAGTTTAAACTTCCAAATTTGACCTGATGGCCAGGGGCGTAGCTTTCGATCTGCTCCAGATGGCCAAGTGAACTGGCCCGCAATGCAAAGCCGTCGAATACGAAGATCTGTCCGGGGAGAAAAGTCTCACCCTGGACCGTGTCGTGGTTGATGCTCGAAGAAGCCATCGGGCCTAAAGGTGACGACACAGAGGAACTCTCAATGAAAGCACCAATATCGGTGTCAAAACCGGCGGATCTCGGGTAGGGGGTCCCGAACTATGCGTCTAGGCGGATGGTAACAGGAGACAAGGGACACGATGTTTTTACCCAGGTTCGGGCCCTCTCGTTGGAGGTAAAACCCTACTCCTGCTTGATTAATATTGATGATATGGGTAGTACAAGAGTAGATCTACCACGAGATCAGAGAGGCTAAACCCTAGAAGCTAGCCTATGGTATGATTGTTGTTCGTCCTACGGACTAAAACTCTCCGGTTTATATAGACACCGGAGAGGGCTAGGGTTACACAGAGTCGGTGACAATGGGAGGAGATCAACATATCGTATCACCAAGCTTGCCTTCCACGCCAAGGAAAGTCCCATCCGGACATGGGACGAAGTCTTCAATCTTGTATCTTCATAGTCGGGAGTCCGGCCAAAGGTCATAGTCCGGCCATCCGGACACCCCCTAATCTAGGACTCCCTCAATGAGGCATGACAAAAGGGAATGGTTTGAATAAAAAGAATAAATCCAAAACCCATAGGATTTCTTTTTAATTAAAATATTTCCAAAATTAATTGTGATGGGTCAACACCAAATGAAAAGCCTTCAATACCAAACATCAAGGTTGAGAATGCCCCAAAATAAAATATTTGCCAAAAGAGAAAATTTTGAGAAGGAGAGTCTTTTTAGAAAGGTTTTAAATAGCCTCCTTCAAATCAAACAAAGAATTTGCTCAAAACCAAATCAAAATTTCTGGAGTGTCACAACACCTACCCCCTCAGGAAAAATCTCGTCCCCGAGATTTCAGCTGATCCTCAAATAGGTGTGGGTGCTCTGTCCGAAGAAAATCCTCTCTTTCCCATGTTGCTTCATCCTCAGTGTGATTGCTCCACTGAACTCTGAAAAACTTAATTGTTTTCTGACAGGTCCTCCTTTCAGACTCCTCCAATATCTTTATTGGGCATCCCCTGTAGGTGAGGTCTGGTTGCACGTCAATGCCTTCATGAGATACATGCTTCTCTGGGTTGCTTACGCACTTCCTCAACTGTGAGACGTGGAACACATCGTGGATGTCTGACAGTTCTGCGGGTAGGTCTAGCTGGTAGGCTACTGTGCCTCTTCGCGCAACTATGCAGAAGGGTCCGATAAATCTTGGTGCTAGCTTTCCTTTAACTTTGAACCATTGCAGGCCCCTCATAGGGGATACTCGTAGGTACACATATTCACCGGGTTGAAAGCTGACTCCTCGATGTTTTCGATCGTAATAACTCTTCTGTCGGCTTTGAGTTGTCTTGAGTCGGTCCCTGATTAGCCTAACTTTTTCCTCAGATTCCTTGAGTATGTCTGGGCCGAAGATACGACTGTCTCCTGTTTCTGACCAATTTAATGGGGTATGACATCTCCGCCCGTACAAGGCTTCAAAAGGTGCCATTTGTAGGCTGGCTTGGTACGCGAACTCGGCATATGGCAAGCTTTCTTCCCAACTTGTTCCATAGGTGAGGACACACGCTCTTAGTATGTCCTCTAGAATTTGGTTCACGCGTTCAGTTTGTCCATCCGTCTGGGGGTGGTATGCTGTACTGAATGCTAGATGAGTTCCCAGAGCTTGTTGTAATTGATCCCAAAATCTAGAAACGAATTGGGTGCCTCGGTCGGATATTATCGTCTTTGGAATTCCATGCAGACAAACTATACGGGAGAGATAAAGCTTGGCAAGCTTCTGAGTGGTGTGGGTTGTCTTTACTGGGATGAAATGTGCTACCTTCGTCAATCTATCTGTGATGACCCATATGTCATCATTTCCGTATCGTGACCGGGGTAGTCTGACAATAAAATCCATTCCAATCTCGTCCCATTTCGACTCAAGTATCTTGTTTGGCTGTAATAGTCCTACTGGTTTCTGGTGCTCGGCTTTAATGCGTTGACATGAATCACAACATGCAATGAATGTGGCTATATCCCTTTCATACCGTGCCACCAAATTTTTTCCTGAATGTCTTTGTACATTTTGGTCCCTCCAGGATGGATTGAATATGGAGCAGTGTGGCCTTCGGCTAGAATTTGCTGTTTGAGGTCTTCTATATTTGGTACACAAAGTCTGTCTCCATACCATAATATTCCCTTATCGTCTATGACAAATTCCGTGGCCTTGCCCAAACTCACTTTTCTTTTTATGCCCTCAATGCTAGGGTGTCCATGCTGGGCCTCCTTAATCTGTTCTATTAGGGTAGGCTGTATTTCCAAATTCGACACATTGCCTTCTGTGACCATTACCAAGTTGAGTTTAGCGAACTCTTGCTGAAATACAGGTCTCAAGTTTGGCAGACTGTCATTGCCCGAGCTGGGGTTCCGACTAAGAGCATCTGCCACTACATTTTCTTTTCCCGGGTGGTAGTGGATGCCAACATCATAATCTTTTATGAGTTCCAACCAGCGCCGTTGCTGCAAATTGAGCTCTGGTTGTGTGAAAATATACTTCAGGCTTTTATGGTCCGTATATATTTCACAACGATTCCCAAGCAAAAAGTGCCTCCACTCTTTCAGTGCATGAATGACTGCTGCCAACTCTAAGTCATGAGTAGGATAATTTTCTTCATGCTTCCGTAGTTTCCTGGAAGCGTATGCAACTACTTTGCCTTCTTGCATTAATACACACCCGAGGCCCTTCCGGGATGCGTCACAATACACTTCGAAACATTTGTTTATGTCTGCTACAACCAATACTGGTGCTGTTGTCAATTTCCTCTTGAGTTCTTGGAAGCTTTTCTCGCAAGCTTCAGTCCACACAAACTTCTTATCCTTCTTGAGTAACTGTGTCATTGGTTTTGCTATGGTGGAGAATCCTTCAATAAACCTACGGTAATATCCTGCCATTCCCAAGAAACTTCGTACATCTGTTACGCTGGCTGGTGGTTTCCAACCAAGTACGACCTTGACTTTTTCTGGGTCTACGGCAACACATTCTTGGGTCAATACATGGCCTAGGAAACCAACCTGTCTTCACCAAAATTCACATTTGCTGAATTTGGCGTATAACTAATGTTTCCTTAATTCTCCTAGTACAATCCTGAGATGTTCAGCATGCTCTTCTGGTGTCTTGGAGTATACCAGAATATCATCGATGAACACCACAATAAACTTGTCCATAAATTTCATAAACACTCTGTTCATGAGGTGGACAAAATATGCGGGGGCGTTCGTCAGTCCAAACGGCATTACTGTAAACTCACACAATCCGTATCTGGATGTGAATGCTGTCTTGGGGATATCTTATGTCCGTACTTTTAATTGATGATACCCCGACCTTAAATCAATCTTTGAGAAAACCTTAGCTTGCGCGAGCTGGTCGAATAAATCATTTATCCGAGGCATCGGATATTTGTTCTTGACGGTAACTATGTTGAGTGCTCGATAGTCGATACATAATATCAGTGTCCCATCTTTCTTCCTGGCAAATAATACTGGTGAACCCCAAGGTGAGGAGCTGGCTCGAATAAATCCTTTGTCCAGTAACTCCTTTATTTGCTTCTTTAATTCTACCAATTCAAAGGGTGCCATTCTATAGGGTTTCTTATAAATGGGGGTGGTTCCAGGTGCTAGTTCAATGATGAACTCTATCTCTCGGTCTGGTGGCATGCTTGGTAGTTCTTCGGGAAATACGTCATGGAACTCACATACCACTAGAACTTTGCTTAACTCTGAAACGTCCACCTTGTTCAACCTTGGTTGCCGTGACCTCTGTCTTTCTTGAGCTGCAATTTTTATCGTCTTCCCATGATGATGGGTAAGAATTACTGTCCGATTGAAGCAGTCGATAAATCCCTTGTTGGTGGTTAACCAGTCCATTCCTAGGATAACATCCAGTCCCTTATTTTCTAATACAATGAGGTTTGCCTGAAACTTTAATCCTTCAAACTCAATAACCACACCTTGGCAGTAACTCTGAGTGATTTGCTTAATCCCGGGGGACTTGATGATCATGGATTTTTCCAAGAGAAGCATTGAAAAACCATGTTGCAAAGCAAATTTCTTTGAAATGAACGAGTGAGAAGCTCCAGAATCAAACAAAACCATGGCAGGTATTGTGTTGACAGGGAACGTACTGACTACGATATCCGGGGCATTCTGTGCTTCCTCCTTGGTCACATGGTTCAGGTGACCCTTCCTGTGGTTGTTATTGGGGTTGAAGTTGTTTCGCTTGGGCGTTGAATTATTGCCACCGTTGCTCGGCTTGGGGGCTGCGTTTCTTGGCTTTGGACACCGTTTGGCATAGTGTCCTTCTTCTCCACAAGTGTAGCAAGTAACACCTGGGCAGTATGTAAAATCCTTGTCCCTTGCATGAAAATGTTTGTTTGGGCGTGGAACATTGGTTGGGGGCTTGTTTGCTCCATTCTTCTGAACTTCAATCTTGTTCCGGTTGTTGCGAGCATGAGTGGTCTGGTCTCTTTTGCGCTTGCGAAAATCTTCCAAGCTGCGGTGCTCATTTTCCAATGTAATGGCTTTGTCCACAAGTGTCTTGAAATCTAGGAAGGTGTGTACGACCAGCTGGCATTTTAGTGCTAGTGCCAGACCGTCCAGGAATTTTTCCATCTTTTTGTTTTCAGACATATGCTCTTCGTTGGCGTAACGAGATAATTGAGTAAACTGACTGTTGTACTCAGTCACTGTCATGCCTCTCTGCTTGAGGTCATCAAATTCCCTTTTCTTGATTTTCATAATGCTCCTGGGAATGTGCGCCCCATGAAAACCTTCTTTAAATTCTTCCCAGGTGATGTCGTTTTCATTGGGGTGCATATGTAGGAAATTTTCCCACCATGATGCAGCTGCTCTAGTGAGATAGTGAGGTGCATATAGTACCTTCTCACGGCCCGAACATTGTGCAATAATTAATTTACCCTCAATGTCTCGAAGCCAATCATCGGCCTCAAGAGGTCTATCAGTGTGAGAGAACGTTGGGGGACACGTCTTTTGTAGTTCAGACAATTTGGATTGCTGCTGATATGGTCCACGATGATTTCCCATATTAATAACATGGTTCATCATTTCCTGATGCTATTGCTGGCTTTGCTCATAAAGGCGACATATTTGAGAAAATGCTGCTTCATTGTTTTGCTGATTTGACTGCCCCTGTGTGAAATTGTTGCTAGTCTGGGTACCAAAATTTTCTTCCGGCGGACTTGGGATGGAACGAGTCCAAGGACGAGGCATTTTCCACTCTGTGGTATTTCTGTAAAACTCATGAGAAAAACTGAGTGGCAAAAATAAATCAATTTGCAAAGGCAGAAATTTAAGAACTCCAACATTTTTCAAGGAAATACTTGATTGCGCATGGAGAAGGACCGCTTAGTACATATCTTACATGCAAGCAGTAATTATACAATACACCACTCAGGATGTGCGTACACATTCCTGACATGTTATTTAGGCCAGTGCACTTCTCCCAGTTCCTACATGATGCGCATACAGACTACTTCTCACAACCTATATACATATAAACATATCACACAAGCTGGTGCATCGCACGGCTACTAGGCGCACTCAGTCGGAGATGGTAAGGACTTCCCTTGCCCTGCCAAGGGTAAGACCCAGTGGTGCTGGAGACTCAGCCTCCTCCTCACTAATAGGCTCCAGGCGTGAAGCACTGAGTTGTGGAGCTGGTGCGGGTGCGGTAGGTGGTGCAGCTCTGACTAGGGTAGGGGCGATGACTTGGTCAAATTCTTCAGGAGTAGGCAGGCGGTGAGCAGTGGCGTGGATGGCAGGTGTATAGGATGTTGAGGATGAGACGGACGTCAGTGGTGGGGCTGTATGGAGGAGATCCCTCCTGTTGGCGGAACAGCCCTGCACAGAGTCCATACGAGCAGCCAGAAGGTCGTCCACGAGATTATCAAAAGATGCCTCAAGAGCTTTGAGATATTCAACCAAAATCTCAATAGCCTCATCTCTCTCCCCCCTGGCGCAAGCGAACGCATAGTGACATGTGTATGGCACGTGTCATGGACGGTAGCGGTAGCGACGAGTCTTCATTGAAGGAAGAATATCCCGAAGACGAGCTATCACCTCACGGGCAGCCAT
Source organism: Triticum dicoccoides (assembly GCF_002162155.2). NCBI lineage: Eukaryota > Viridiplantae > Streptophyta > Magnoliopsida > Poales > Poaceae > Triticum > Triticum dicoccoides. Next base: position 650,310,740 of record NC_041389.1, read on the forward strand.
CTGCATAGCATGCCTCTCCGTAGGCATAGCTCTTCCCACAAATCGGAGGCGGCGAAACTCAACATGTCCTCCCTTGAACTGAATCGCGGCCTGGTGCATAGATAGACTGTCGCTGATCTTGTGCTGGTAGAGTGTGAACTCCGGATGATCCGATGTCCGATCGCGACCTTGACGATGGAGACGAGAAGCTTGACAAACCCCTCAGGCACATTGGGGAACACCTGTGACTCACAGTCGTTGCCAGCCATCTACAAAAGTAGGAAAAAATTCTAAATAGTCAGATCATAAATTTATGCCGACTGTCAAAAAATGACTCTATTTGCAAAATAGTAGAATAGCACTTATTACGCTAATAACCGATTAGCGATCGCACCTAGTGGCTTCCTACAGTCAGCCTCGCTCTGATACCAAGTTTGTCACGACCGGTTTTCCAATAAAACATTTATTGAGAAACCGACCTTTATATAGACCAGTATAGGAAAGATCTCCTTACCGGTAGACAAATCCTTGGTACAGAAATCCAGAAGTAGTAATTATTATACAAGGTTGAGCTGAGGCTGCTCAACAATATATTACAAGCACGCCAATATTGTACATAGAGGCGGATATGACACAAGGGTATGGTGGCATACTACTGACTCGTAATAAAAGTGGTGGTGGATATGTCACAGTGAAGTGGGTGACATGACTCCTAATCTTACAACTCATCGAGCGTCGGAGTGAGGCTCGATGATTTTATTCGGGTAGCGGAAGCGTATATGATACAAGTAACCAATTCCAGGATCGCACGGGACTGACTGGGACTCCTCTAGGCGTCGGACTCGCTATCGTACTCTTCATCCATAAGATCGCCTTCATCAACATCTGGCCAAATCAACAAGCCAGGTGAGTACTTTGAATGTACTCGCAAGATAGTTTGGACATAAGATATAACAAATGCAAACATGATGCACATGAGCAGTTAACAATGCACACTCAAATAATAAATTTGCACGGCATGATAAATCAAAAGGAAGTTAGGCGGTAGTCCTCCCGTAATCCCAATAAAATAACTGAAAACTAATCGGGTGTCTGAATCGATGCCTCGAAAGGTAAAAATAAATTAACATGCCGCAGTCGAGCGTCTGAGCGACACCACATAAAGGGCTTATATTTAAATGTAAATGATAGTGTGTGCCACAGTCGGACGTCTACGAGACATCTTGAAGAGGTCTTATAATGAAAGTAAATAATAGTGCGCGCCACAGTCGGACGTCTGAGCGACATCACATAAAGGGCTTATACCAAAAGTAAATAACAAGAGTGCCATAGTCGGACGTCTGAGCAACATCACATAAAGGGCTTATATCAAAAGTAAATAACAAGAGTGCCACAGTCGGACTTCTGAGCGACATCACATAAAGGGCTTATATCAAACGTAAATAACAAGAGTGCCACAGCTGGACGTCTGAGCGATATCACAGAAAGGGCTTATATTTCATCATTCGTACTCATTAAAATTCATGAAGTTAAATCACTCCAGGGAAATACCTAGTACATAATAATAAACCGGTTAGTCCATCCACAGGAGTAATCATTCAGCCGGATTTAACACTCATGTTGTTCACCGGAGGTTGACACTGAAACTGATACTGAGACTGACATAGATAAATTGATTATAGTCCTTGACTATAGATACAGTTACTTGAATCATTTGGGACTCTGTAGAGTTTGTACTATTTAACCACAGCCAACGGATTCCAGTAGTCACAGGAGACTACTTCCATTTACGGTATTTCAGAGGAAACTCATCTAACTAGTACACACCCATTCCACATCCCGATGCCAGGAATCACCCTAGGCATCGTTCAAGAAAAACTTTGAGACGGGGAGGCCACAACCTCGAGTAGCATGCGATCAAATTTATATCGCGCGCTCTAAGGGGTGCCCCCCTCTCGGTCCCAACCGGAAACACCCATGCCCCCTGACCGGATGACTGGCTTTAATCCAGGGCCATGGAACCCTCATCCCGGCCCCTCTATTTGGTGTGTACGAGGAAAGAGGTTTGCAACCTACTAAACCATATTCTTTGCAGAAAACATGTGGTAGCACACAAAAAGGGAGCGGACGGTAACGTGACTTGATCCACGTTAACACTGGAGTTGAACGGTTTGGCATAAGACTAGCATGCTTCAACAATACCATCTTACCACCTCTCATGTCACCACATGATCAGCTTATCTCCCATCAAATACGTATCGAGTTTTGAAGCTCACTTGTAGTTACTTTGCATGCAATATAACAATTACCGATGCTCATATAAACATGCCATGAAATAACTACTCAAGCAAACATGCAAAACACTCATCATATCAAAGGTTCAAACATGCTTGCCTGGTTCAGAGTAGTCGGAGTCTAGCTCGGTGAAGTTCGCGGTTCCGTCACCTCCGTCGGTATCTATGACATAAAGAAACCGCATACTAACGTAAATACCGTGTGTGCACAAAAAGTGTTCCAAATATTTTTCAATTCAATCTGATAAAAAACTATACAGAAAACTAAAGATGACAGAAAAAGAATCAAATCAAAACCACCTTTTGTTTAAAAGTTATTAAGGTTTTGGTCCAGGGACTCATCTGTAATGAAACAGAAAGTTTCCAGGGGGTAGTTTATAAAGACAGAAAACGCTTCGATTAGAAACACGTCAGCCCCAAAGGAAAACGTATTCTGCCTGAAGGCGTTTTCAGAAAACGGTTCAAAAAGAAGAAAACGCTGACGAGGGGGTCCCACCCGTCGGGTTTGAATCTTTAAAACAGAGTCACCGGCGCCCGAGGGCTGCGGTGGTCGCCGGCGGCGATCCACGACGAGGTAGGGAGAAAGGAGGGTACCTAAGGGTTCCTTGGGTACTTCCGCACCTGTGGGTGGTGGAGTTGGTCGACAAAGAGCACCACGTCGACGGCGGACACAACTCCGGCGGACGGTGGTTCGGGTGTTGGTGGATCTCGCCGGGGAGGGCTGCAAAGGTCGAATTGGGGCTCGGGTTAGAGCATTGGGTGGATTAGGAGGCGACTGGCATGGTCTGGACGGCGGGGGTGGTCTCACCTAAGTGAATCACGTCGGAGCCTGAGGCGGATCGGGGCGGCCGGAGTCGAGGAAGGAGACCTCCTCGGGGTCCTCCTAGTGGCTAGGCGGGGCTCTGGTGAGGTGCAGGAGGGGTGCTGGGTCGAAGGTGAGCTCGAGGCTCCCTTTTATAGCTGATCCGAGGCGGTGGCCATGAACGGGATAACGCCGGCGATGGTTACGGCGTGGCAGTGGTCGGTCAGGTGATTAAGGGGGCTAGGCATCATCGCAATGGTCTACTGGTTCCGTTCAAGTGCTAAGCTTGGCCTGCCTTGGATGGTACTCCAAGTTTCTGACGGAACGACTCACGGAGCTCGTCGGTGGCAGGGGGCATGCTCTATGCTGCTCAGGCCACGGCGACGGTGCCGTAGCATGGACAGGATAGCGGACAGCCATGCGGAGGCTTAGGATGGCTTGGGCGTTGCTGGACGGCACCGAAAGGTGGTGCTGGTCCCTGCCGGCCGCCACGGGTGGCTCTGCCACCACAGAAGTTACCGGCGTCGGCGAGGCACGCCGCCACCGACACCTGCGCCCGTCCAAATGAACATGCGGTGCTCTGGATAAGGAGGGGGAACAGGGAGCAAGGCGCCACTGCAGTTACTGGCGAGATCGACGCCGTCCTTTGAAGAAAATGACACTGACTGTCGAACTGAAACTCTGAAACTCTGAATTTTACTGAATCGGAATAGCAACAGTGCATGCCAGGTGTTTGATGGAATGTTTTTGGCATGTGGAAAAGTTTTCTGGAGCTGATCTTTGGTGAGGTGGCCTCTCAATGCATCAAGGGGTGGCCTGATTTATCCCAGAATTTTTGGAGAAGAAAAATATTGAATTTCACCAAAAATGACAAATCTGGCCCAAACTTGCAGTGATCAAAACTTGAAAATTTTGAATTGTGGAAGAGTGGATCTTGATGGATCTAGGTTGAGGGTGCTAAGGACTAGTCAGAGGAGTTTGTTTGGGATCAAAACTCAAGAGCAATCTGGTAATTCCTTTGTAAATCACCTAGGTTCAAAATAAAAGACAGAAATAGTTTTGGGGATAAAATAAATAGAATAAAAATCAAAAATGGGTTGATCTGCTAGGATTGGATATTTGACTTGACCCAAAGTGGAGGGAGGGGTTTTTGGAAGAAAAATTTAACATGAGGCATGGCAAAAGGGAATGGTTTGAATAAAAAGAATAAATCCAAAACCCATAGGATTTCTTTTTAATTAAAATCTTTCCAAAATTAATTGTGATGGGTCAACACCAAATGAAAAGCCTTCAATTCCAAACATCAAGGTTGAGAATGACCGAAAATAAAATATTTGCCAAAAGAGAAAATTTTGAGAAGGAGAGTCTTTTTAGAAAGATTTTAAATAGCCTCCTTCAAATCAAACGAAGAATTTGCTCAAAACCAAATCAAAATTTTTGGAGTTTCACACTGAGTTCAAGGAGGCCGCTATTAAAGCGAAATCATGCTCTCTTGTCTCCTTGTTTGTGCTGTGCAAACAGGAATACTCAACTACAGATGTTGTGATGGTCAAGAGCATTCGCCAAGTTCTTCGATTGTATGACATGGCTAGCCAAGATGGATCTAATGGGTTGGTTATGAATCTTGCAAGTTGGGAATCAATGATATGTGTAGGCATCTTTGTTGTACTTATTATTTGAATCTTATTTGTTGGTTCTGAATCTTGCAAGCTGGGAATCAATGAGATGTGTAGGCATCTTCGTTGTACTTATTATTTGGATCTTATTTTGCTGGTTCTATATCTTGCAAGCTGGGAATCAATGAGATGTGTAGGCATCTTTGTTGTACTTATTATTTGGATCTTATTTGTTGGTTCTGAATCCTGCAAGCTGGTAAACACGTCATGATGATGCAGAGGACAACAACCATAACAAATAGTTCAAACTTGGTAGTATTACCTTTGTGAAAGTGCGACAAATGTGCTGATCGTGTGCGTCCTAAGAATAATAATTCTAATTGTTGTGCATGTTGATCCTGTGGCACTGATAGAACGAGCCAATGCATTGCTTGTTTTAAATATAAATTTCTATTAAAACTAATTAAATTTAAGTAAAGTGACCACTAACTCCTGTTATTATAGTACCAATACAGACCATCATCGACCCCTGGTACACCAACATGAAAGAAGACAACGATACCAAGGACCTGAACACGTGGGAGTGGGAGGTACCTCTGAATCTAGCCTACATAACCTACGCGGCCAAGGACGCATACGCATGCTACGCCATGTACAGGCAGATCTTGGACATGAGGGCGTGTCTGCTTCCCATAACCGACGAGTACACGGACAGCCGCAACGTCATGATCAAGCATGCCAGGTAGGTCTAAATGTTGTACTTTATCTGTTTATAAGCACCTTTATCATCTGAGTGTTTCATGCATTAGCCTAGGTGTCGTAATTATCTGTTTTGTCCGAAATATTTCTTTTAAGAACCCATTAACCTGATTGCTTTTTTAGTGGCTATTTGCTTATGTATGTAACTAGTTCACTTGTCCGTTAAAAAAACTAGTTCATTCGGCTGTCATGCTTTGAATCTCCTTCCTCCCAACATATTCCCCTCCTCAGGTGGACCTAGCAGGTCTCTGAATTTTCTCCCACTTTCTTTTTTGATGTAAACTGAGTTTTCTCCTAGTACTTTTCCCTAGAACCAACTCAACTATCCCACGTCTAGCCTAAAAAATAATAATACCCCACGTACTATTAACTCATCAAATTTAAATGATATTTTATTTCGTAAGTTGAAAGTTCTTACAAAATAATAATAATAATTGTTTATATATAACTTGGTAAGTTAACTCCTAGTGATTGCGTACATAAGCTTGCAAAGATTTTACTCACCAATGCAGTAATAGACGTGCAATCATGTGTTTATGTTTTTATAATATTTCTCCGTCTAGCCCAACATGATATTTTCACCCAGCCCAACAAGTCCTCTGATTTCGAGAAAAATGCAAATGGGATTTAAACGGGCTGCATGGTCGCACACAAGGAAAGTTCCTCCTTATTACGCGATGCACGTGGACTATACGTGGGAAGGGCTTTTATATTTCATGAAAAAAAGTACCCCCGCTGACAAGTCGGACCCACCAGCTATATCTTCGCATGCAAGGAAGTGCCTCCTTATTACGCACAAAAAAATGAATACCCCCTGCTAGCTGGGACCCACCATAGTGGGTGGCTAACTTGTGGGCCTACTAAGTTGACGAGGATGGAGGGCTTTGTCAACTTAGTCAATATGAACGATTCTAGCTCCAGTGACCGTACGATGTCCATCCGATGGCCATAGTGCTTCTTCAACCTCTTGTCTTCTTGCTCTAGCCTCCCAAAGCAGCGCTGGTCGTGCCGCATGCTCCTGCCTCTCGTGGCCGGCTGTGATGCCATGGAGGCCTCACCGCCCCCTACTACTCCCACCGCTGGCCCAGTGCATCCCTCTACTCACCCACACCCCCTGTTATTCCGCGGCGATGACAGCCTCACGCCGCAGCCGAACCGGTGAACCCTCGTACTCCTGTCCATGTGGGCATCCACTGCCATGTCTTCCCCGACTCCGCGTCGTCCCCTTCCTAGGCCTCGCCATCGTCCATCGCCTTGGTGCTCTCGGCATGGCGTGGTCAATGTGGTCAACGACCGACTTCCATCGGAAGAGTGCTGTACGTGGAGAGGCTGACAACTGGGTCCACGACCACAACCCAGTTTTTTTGTGATTTGCCAAGTAAGTCGCTTTGTCAGGCCTATTGGGCTGCAAATCTTTCAAGATGAGGAGAGCCTCATTCGGCTGGCCGAGAAAATGGCCTATCAGTAATGATAAATGGGCTGTACATTTTTAAAACACATCAAACCGACAATTAGTTTCAAATATCTTTTTTTTTCATTTCAAGATTTAAATTGCATTTATTTTTATGCATGGACAATTTGTTGGATTTTATATTGATATACATTTATTTTTAAAATCATTTTGAATGTGACTCAAAATTTCGGGATTAAAAACAGTTCAGACCGCACCGAAATATGCAAAATTTCGTATAACTTTTTAATCCTAGCCACAATATGGGCTGTAATGCTAACAAAAAGAATATGGGCTCCCAAAAAAACCTTAAGAATTAGCAAATGGGCTGTAAATTATTAGAAATAATGGCAGAGGGCTGTATGCTGTTTTCCACAGATTTGAGGCTTTCCTAAAAAAAAGGTTGACGCACAAGCAGTGACTGTTGGATTTCCATCCAACGGCCGTCGTGCTTCTTCAATCTCTGCTCTTCGTGCTCCAACCGCTCAAACAAGCGCCGGCGGGACTGCCTGCTCCCTCCTCCCTGCGGCCGGCTGTGCTGCCGCGCAGGCCTCACCGCCCCACCGTACTCGTATCGCTGGCCTAGCCATCCCTCTACTCACCCACACCTGTTGTTATTCTCCGGTGACGGCAGACGAACTAGTAAACTGTCGTACAGTCATACTCCCCTCCGCGTGGGAAACAACTGACGAGTCTTCCCTGCCTCCGTGTCGTTCCCTTCCTAGGCCTCGCCATCGTCCACCGCCCTGGTGCAATCGGCGCTGCCGGGTCAACATGGTCAACGACCGACATGCATCTGAAGTGGACTGGACGTGGAGAGGCTGACAGCTGGGTCCACGGCCGCACGCAAGGAAATACCTCCTTATTACGTGCAAAATAATGATTCCTCCACCTGACATCTGGGACCCACCAAAAGGGCTTCTGTATTTCGCGAAAAAAATGTTACCACCGCTGACAGCTTGGACCCACCAGCTATATCTTCGCATGCAAGGAAGTGCCTCCTTATTAAGCACAAAAAAATGAATACTCCCCCTGCTAGCTGGGACCCAGTATAGTGGGAAGCTGACTTGTGGGCCTACTTAGTTGATGGGGACGAAGGGCTTTGTCAACTTAGTCAATACTCCAGTGACCGTACGATGTCCATCCAACGGCCATAGTGCTTCTTCAACCTCTGGTCTTCGTTCTCCAGCCGCCCAAAGCAGCGCCGGTCGTGCCGCATGCTCCTGCCTCCCGTGGCCGGCTGTGATACCGCGGAGGCCACACCGCCCCCTACTACTCCCACTGCTAGCCAGGCCATCCCTGTACTCACCCACACCCCCTGTTATTCTGTGGTGATGGCAGCCTCACACCGCAGCCGAACCAGTGAACCCTCGTACTCCTCTTTGCGTGGGCACCCACTGCTGCGACTTCCCCGGCTCCGCGTCGTCCCCTTCCTAGGCCTCGCCGTCGTCCACCGCCGTGGTGCTCTCGGTGCGGCGTGGTCAATGTGGTCAACGACCGACTTCCATCGAAAGAGTACTATGCGTGGAGAGGCTGACAGTTGGGTCCACGATGGCCGCAAGGAAGTGCCTCCTTATTACGCGCAAAATAATTATTCCTCCACCTGACAACGGGGACCCACTGGACGGGCTACGGTATTTCGTGAAAAAAACGTTTCCCCCTGACTGCTGGGACCCACCAACTACACCTTCGCACGCAAGGAAGTGCGTCCGGGCAAAAAAAAAACAAAATGATTCCCCCCCTGACTTGTGGGACCCACCAGCTACATCTTCGCACGCAAGGAAGTGCCTGACAGTCGGGACCCACCTGGTCGAAGCGTATGTAGCGTTGTCATTCTGGTCGCGAACGTGTACGTACATATATACTAGTCGATGTAGAGCCGCGCACGTGTCGCAGTAGAGGCATGCACATGTCGTAGTAGAGGCGCGTACGTGTTGTAGTAGAGGCGCGCACATAGCATGTACACGTATGTACAATGGCCAGTGTGCAAGAAAGAAAATACGGCCACGTATGTGTACATACGGGCGGGGTCTCGAACGCCTACTCTTGCATACGTACGGCCAGGGCTCGTGTACATGGCTGGGTCAGAACGGAGAAACAACGTCATCGTCGTGTTCATGGGGAGCCAACCAGCTGGGTCGGAACAGAATGCGTTGTCGTGTTCATCAGGAGGGCTTGGACGGAACAGGCGATGGAAACGAGGCCTAGCGTACCGCAGAACGGAGGAAACGACCTTGTGTTTGACCGGCCATGTTCCAAACGGGATCCTGTTCATCGGGAGGGGTCTGCCGTACCGCAAAATGGAGGAAACGGACCTCCTACAGTCGAAACGGGGGTCCTATTGATCGGGAGGGGTGTGGCATACCGCAAAACGGACGAAACGGACTTGTGTTGGAGCGCTACGGTCAAAACGGGGGTCCTGTTCATCGGGAGGGGTGTGGCGTACCGCAAAACGGGACTCCACGGGATACTGTTCATCTCCACGGTCGACCTCCTCCAGCCTCCACGGGCTACCGTCGACCTCCTCCAGCCTCCACGGGCTCCTGTTCATCCAGCCTCCACCGCGCGCTACTCAACCGGCTACTGTTCAACCACCCCTCCACAGGCACCCCTCCATCATCTACTATTCATCCAGCCCTCCACGGGGTCGTCTAATTCATCCAGCCCTCCACACCACGGGGTCCTGTTCATCCAAAGGCAACACCACCGCTCATTGTTCATCCAAACCCCCCCGCAACACTCACTGTTCATCCAGAGAGGCAGCATCGATCGGCTTCAGTTAGCAGCAGTAGCAAAGGAATCGCTCGATCGGGTTCTGTTAACAGCCATCGATCGATCGCTCGGGTTCAGTAACACGTAGCCTGCAGTGCAATCGCTCGGGTTCAGTTAGAGCCCAAAGCCTCGCTCCGGTTCAGTTAGAGCCAATGCCTCGCACACACGCGCATACGTGTACGAGAGAAACGCGCATTGCTCGGCCCCCAGCCGCCCACCGTAACCGGGAACTCCCCGAAATTTTCCTCGCCCTCGCTTCTACCATAGATTTTTATGTCATGGACGGCCCAAAGAATGTCATGCAGCTGCCTCTCCGGCCTGTCCACGACGAAAAGCCCAGAAAAAAGTTTCGTTCGGCCCAAAATGTCACGGACGTGTCTTTTTTTTGTAGTGATGTAGTGCTTAGGCAAAGCCCTGCGTGGATCACTTCACCATCACAGTCACCACGCCATCGTGCTGACGGAACTCTCCCTCGAAACTTTGCCGGATCAAGAGTTCGAGGGACATCATTGAGCTGAACGTGTGCAGAACTCGGAGGTGCCATGCGTTCGGTGCTTGATCGGTCGGAACGAGAAGAAGTTCGACTACATCAACCGTGTTGTCAAACGCTTCCGCTTTCAGTCTATGAGGGTACGTGGACACACTCTCCCCCTCACGTTGCTATGAATCTCCTAGATAGATCTTGCATGAGTGTAGGAATTTTTTTGAAATTGCATGCCTCGTTTCCCAACAGTGGCATCAGAGCTAGGTCTATGCATCGATGATATGCACGAGTGGAACACGAAGAGTTGTGGGCGGTGATCGTCATACTGCTTACCACCAATGTCTTATTTTGATTCGGTGGTATTGTTGGATGAAGCGGCCCGGACCAACCTTACATGACCACGTTCATGAGACCGGTTCCATCGACAGACATGCAACTAGTTTTGCATAAAGGTGCCTGGCGGGTGTCCGTTTCTCCAACTTTAGTTGAATCGAATTTGACTGCGGCCGGTCCTTGTTGAAGGTTAAAACAGAAAACTTGATAAATCACCGCTGTGCTTTTGATGCGTAGGTAAGAACGGTTCTTACTACAAGCCCGTAGCAGCCACGTAAAACTTGGAACAACAAAGTAGAGGACGTCTAACTTTTTTGCAGGGCATGTCATGATGTGATATGGTCAAGACATGATGTGATATACGTTATGGTATGAGATGATCATGTTTTGTAAAAGTTATTGGCAACCGGCAGGAGCCTTATGGTTGTCTCTTTATTGTATGAAATGCAAACGTCATGTAATTGCTTTACTTTATAACTATGCGTTAGCGATAGTTGTAGAAGCAATAGTTGGCGAGACGAGCACGATGCAACGATGTAGATCAAGGTGTCAAGCCGGTAACGCTGGATATCATGACGATGCTTTGGAGATGGAGATCAAAAGCACGAGATGATGATGGCCATATCATGTCACATATTTTGATTGCATGTGATGTTTATCTTTTATGCATCTTATTTTCCTTAGTACGGCGGTAGCATTATAAGATGACCCCTTACTAAAATTTCAAGGTATAGGTGTACTCCCTAAGTATGCATTGAGGGAGTTCCGGACTAGGGGGTGTCCGGATAGCCGAACTATCATCATCGGCCGGACTCCAAGACTATGAAGATAGAAGATTGAAGACTTCGTCCCGTGTCCGGATGGGACTTTCCTTGGCGTGGAAGGCAAGCTTGGCGATACGGATATGTAGATTTCCTACCATTGTAACCGACTCTGTGTAACCCTAGCCCTCTCCGGTGTCTATATAAACCGGATGGCTTTAGTCCTTAGGACGAACAACAATCATACCATAGGCTAGCTTCTAGGGTTTAGCCTCCTTGATCTCGTGGTAGATCCACTCTTGTAACACACATCATCAATATTAATCAAGCAGGACGTAGGGTTTTACCTCCATCAAGAGGGCCCGAACCTGGGTAAAACATCGTGTCCCTTGTCTCTTGTTACCATCCGCCTAGACGCACAGTTCGGGACCCCCTACCCGAGATCCGCCGGTTTTGACACCGACATTGGTGCTTTCATTGAGAGTTCCTCTGTGTCGTCACCGATAGGCTCGATGGCTTCTTCGACTATCATCAACGATGCAGTCCAGGGTGAGACCTTTCTCCCCGGACAGATCTTCGTATTCGGCGGCTTTGCACTGTGGGCCAATTCGCTTGGCCATCTGGAGCAGATCGAAAGCTACGCCCCGGGCTGTCAGGTCAGATTTGGAAGTTTGAACTTCACGGCCGACATCCGCGGGGACTTGATCCTCGATGGATTCAAGCCAAAGCCGAGTGTGCCGCACTGTCACGACGAGCATGATTTAGCTCTGCAGCCGGACAGTACCCTGGAGGCCGCACTCGAACCCGCTCCGATCTTCAACTCAGAGCCGGCTGCGCAGATCGAGGACGGATGGCTAGACACCGCCTCGGGAGCTGCAACCTCTACGGCGATAGAGCCGAACAATGACCTTGTCCCTCATGAAGCCCGTGACTCCGAGGCGCCGGACTCCTTGCCGGACTCTGAACCTCTCGCGCCCCCTCCGATCGAATCCAATTGGGCGCCGATCATGGAGTTCACCGCAGCGGACATCTTTCAACACTCTCCTTTTGGCGACATCTTGAGTTTGCTAAAGTATCTCTCGTTATCAGGAGAGCCCTGGCCGGATTGCGGTCATGACGGTTGGGATGCGGACAACGAAGAAATTCAAAGCCCACCCACCACCCACTTGGTAGCCGCTCTCGACGATCTAACCGACATGCTAGACTACGACTCCGAAGACATCGACGGTATGGACGAAGATGCCGAAGACGACCAAAAACCAGCGCCTACTGGGCACTGGAAAGCCACCTCATCACACGACGTATACATGGTGATACACCCAAAGGAAGCGATAGTGGGGAAAAACGGGACATGGTGAAGGACAACTCCCCAACAAACAACCAAAACGGCGACGCAAGCGCCGCCCGAAGACCGGCCTCGATAAAAACGACACCCATACGGACCCGGCCCTAGAGCAGGGCGAAGCGGTGGACGACGCACATGTCAACAAGCAGCCAGCCGGACATGAACTGGACAAACAACCCATCCCCGGCGAAGATGATCTCACATCACCAGAGCATACGAATCTTCATAAAAGGCTCGTCGCCACTGCAAGAAGTTTGAAGAAGCAAAAGCGGAAGCTCAAAACAGCGGAGGACGCACTCAGAATGAGATGGAGCAAAGTACTCAACAGCACAGATAAACATGGCGCTAGTCGCCAGACAAAGAGCTACCCGAAGCGCAAGCTGTTGCCCGAATTTGACGAGGAGGCCTTAGAGCCCCCGCAGTCAAAATAGAAAGAAGCCGCCTGGCCAGATAGACAACCAGATGACAGGCCAAGAGCAACAAGGGGCGCTGCACACAAGCCGACACACGATCAGCATAAAGACCCTCGGAAAAAGGACGACCCAGACAGATCTATTTATGGGCCAAAAAAGAAGACTCCAGGAAGCAACATAACCCGCAAAGCATTTGAAGACAACAGCACACCCAAATACAGGGGCGCCGCACACCCACTATGTTTCACCGACGAGGTACTGGATCATGGATTTCCAGCGGGATTCAAACCCGTAAACATAGAAGCATATGACGGAACAATAGACCCCGGAGTCTGGATTGAGGATTACATCCTACACATACATATGGCCAGAGGAGACGATCTCCATGCCATAAAATACCTACCCCTCAAGCTCAAAGGGCCAGCTCGGCATTGGCTTAAAAGCCTCCCAGAAAATACCATTGGAAGTTGGGAAGAGCTTGAGGATGCGTTTTGAGCAAATTTTCAGGGGACCTATGTCCGTCCTCCGGATGCAGACGATTTAAGTCACATAACTCAACAGCCCGGAGAGTCAGCACGCAAATTCTGGAACAAGTTCCTCACTAAAAAGAACCAAATAGTTGACTGTCCGGACGCTGAAGCCTTAGCAGCCTTTAAACACAACGTCCGAGACGAATGGCTTGCCAAACACCTCAGCCAGGAAAAACCAAGAACAATGGCCGCACTAACAAGCCTCATGACCCGCTTTTGCGCGGGGAAGACAGCTGGCTGGCTATGTGCAGCACCAGCGACCCGAATACATCCGAAGTTAGGGATGGAAAAGGGAAATCACGACGCAGAAAAGATCAGCGCCGGAATAGGGAAAATGGCCCGAATTGTACGGCGGTCAACGCCGGATTCAAAAGGTCTCGGCCGAACAACAAAACACTGCCCCTCATGGACAACAGTGACGAGCTATCCAACCTAAATAAGATTCTGGACAGACTATGTCAAATACATGGTACCTCCGGGAAGCCTGCAAACCATACCCACAGAGATTGTTGGGTCTTCAAACAGTCTGCCCGACTTAATGCCGAACACAAGGGGCTCGACACACCAAGCGAAAGTGACGAAACCCAAAAGCAGCACTCCGGAAAACAGAAGACTTTCCCACTAGAAGTCAAAACAGTGAACTCACTTTATGTGATAACACGAAAAGATAGCGCGGCACCTGCAATACCAGGACACCGCCCGCAGAATGGGGATAGAATACCAAAATTCGCCATAGCAGCACTTCCTTCAAAGGAGTGACGCCAGGCTCTGTACTACTAGAGGTTGTGTTCGGTTCATCCGACAACCTCCATCGCGAAAAGCTCACTATCCATCGCCCCATCAAACAGTAGCCCTTAAGCACTACTGGGGCGCGCAGCTTCCGCCAGCCCTAACACAATACCACATTACGCGATTTTTATTCTTAAAAATGCCCGGTTAACGTGGCATAATTTCATTAAAAAGTAACTTCGAGTGTTCCTCGACTACGGAGAACGTGAGACTGCCTCGACAGCCACACACTAATCAGACCTTGCGGGTCAAAGCCCCTAAAAATAGGTCATTCAGACCTCGGACATGGTTAGGCAAGTCCGGCAAGGGGCTTCCCAGCCGCATATCCCCTTTATAAGGGGCTGCGTGTATAAATGATGAGAGCCAATAAAGCTCAATTTTCTTCCTTTTATTCTATTCTTATACAACCTCTGCACGATATTTCTTGCAAACTAAGTCCTTCTCTTTTACAGATGAAGCACGTGCTACACCCGTCCAGGATACAGCACAACGGAGACACAGGCGCAGACGTGCAGCAGGGACCCATTGCAAGGATTCTTTTTAGATTAAGACCCTGCGTCAACCTTTCTTACTGTCTCTTGTTAATACACATCCCCCGGTTTCCTACCATAACCGAGGAGGAGGCTGGCGTTTCGGCATCGGCCGCGTCAGAAGTTCCCTCCTGAACCTGGACACTAAGGGCTTAGGGCATTGTTCTGCCCAGTATCATAAAGACCGAACAACTCAGGGAGTGTTCGGCATCTCGAGTTAGGCCTTATATGCATCAGCTCCGAATCATGTCTTTGGTCAAATGTTGGATTTGCCCGGCTCCTGTGTTTTGCTGCCTTACATTCCGTATCATCGGCTAACGCGGCACCAGGAGAACTACTGCGATTGTACCCCGGTTCGGCCGAGCGAGCACCTCAGTAGAGAAAGCCGAAAACTGGCTGTCATGATATAGCGAGAGACTGGTCAACCACTCGATCGACCATTGGAATGGTTAGAATTCCTCCGCTTTGACGAAGGACCGCTTCCCGGTCAGGCACATACGCGCCCCGAATTTCAGAGAGGAGCGGTGCCGCTAGGGGCTATATAGTAGCCCCACATTCGAGCTCCTATGGCTAAGTGAAAGTGATAAAGCATTATAGTCCGGTTGCCTAGTTTGCTACGCTATCACCTCCCTAAAAGGACCAAGACGTTGGACTAAGTGTGAAAAAGCGCTTTTCTTTTTACAAACACCCCCACACCATGTGCGTGGGGGCTGAAGCCAAAGACTGCAACTTTCAGGTTATTCGTACATATACGGCCTCATAGGAGATAGTTCAATACTTGAACACACAAGTATAAAAAGTTATTGCATTATAAACATGATCTCATAAATCATACATGTCATTCAAACATAACATCTTTCGAGCACTGTGACTCTATTATATGAGCGCCCTGCAGGACTTCCTCAAAATAGTGCTCGGTGGGGAATCGGCTTTTGTCCGAACCCCGAGATGCAACAGCGGTGGCATCCATCTCCGCTAAGTATGTCTTACCACGGGCGACAGCCATCCGTGCACCTTCTATGCATGCCGACAGCTTCATCGCCCCAATACGCGGCACCGCCCCAAGGAATTGCTGCAACAAGCCAAAATAACTCTTCGGCTTGGGCCTTTTCGGCCACAGATGAGCGACCACATCCATCATGGCAAGTCCGGACAATCTATTCAGCTCAGCCCACTCAACCAGCCGATCACTCAACGGATGTGGACGCTCCGGACTATGGAATTGAGACCAGAAAAGCTCTTCCATTTCGTGATCCTCCTGGCTTCGAAAGTGCACGACTGCGTCCGCCGCACTCGCCGCCAAGTCCAGATAAGGATCCTCCGCATTGTACAATCGGCCCAGCTGAGCATACTTCGGATCCGTGAACTTCCTATGCAGCATAAAGGGCTTTCCAGCCACAATGTCTCCGACCTGACACAATTCCTCCTTCATAGCCCGCATCGCACTACGGGCATCCTTGGCTTCGGTGTCGGCCTTCTTCAGGTCCTCTTGCTCCGCTCGGCGTTCTCTTTCAAGAACCTCTAGGCGGTCGGTAGCAACTTTTAGTTTCATGGCCATTCTGGCCATCTCCTCCCTGCTTCGGCAGTGAGCAGCCTTCTCGGCTTCTATCTCTTCCGCTGCCTTCGAGGCAGTCGCCTCGCTTTTTCTGGCTTGCTCCTTGGCCCGAGCAAGTTCTCCTCGGAGGCCTTCCACAGCAGAAGCACTATCTGCATCAGGCATACAAATTGTAAGGAATGAGCGTCAGCTCCCTTACTAGGCGACCGCAGAGCAACCACATACCTTGTGACTCATCGAGTCGTTTATTGACCAGCGAGATGTCCGCATCCGCAACATCGAGTTGCTTCTTCAGTTCGGCAAATTCATCAGTCCGGCTGGCCACCGAACGTTCCGCCACCTGCATAGGAAAGGCGACAATCTATAATTGAGATTATGATCCTTGGCACGCTGTCACTTTCGACAGCATACCAAGTCTCGGGAGCTACTATCTATACAGGGCGCACTTCATGTGCAAAACTGTCAAAAGGTATGTCATTTTTTGCGTACCTTAAATCCCGTCAGCAAACTTCCGACGGCCTCACACAACCCTCTTTCGGCGGACGAGATCCTCTCAATCACCATACCCATTAATGTGCGGTGATCTTCTGAGATGGACGCCCTCTTAAGCAAATCCAGCAGCTCCACCGGCCGTACTCCAATGGGTGCCGAACTCTATGGCCCCGCCGGACTCGGGGAGACCCTCCGCGACGACACCTCAGGGTCGTCCGCCCCACAAGATGGGGAGGCAGATGGAGGTGTTTCGCTCTCCATCATCTCCGGACGAAGGTCTCCCGAAGATGAGCAGTGCTGAGATGGGCTGAGATCCAAACTACAAGGTGAAAACTTCGGTTACCCTTAGAAATTAAATAGGGATGTCCACTATTACAAAATTCCCCCTTTTACTTACGGCTCGCTAGAGGGCTGATTTCTCCGAGGAGACAGTTCGGCCGGGGCTCTTCCCGGCCCGAGACCTTCCGGTACAAATTTCTTTCCCCGCTTTGAGGCCTTGGCCTCCGGGTCTTCAGAAGCGGTCCTCTTCTCCCCCTGGAAGGAGGGATTCCTCCCTTACTAAAAGCCTCCGTGGCGGAGGTGGTAGATCCCCTGTGCCCTTCTTCGCCCTCCTCCGAAGGTGCAACCTCTAACATTTTGATTAACACGGGATCCTGCATGGTCTTAGGGAGGTGGCCGGACACCGTATCAGTTTTTCTTGCGCTATCCACTCCTGTCCAAGGGATAGCTGGTTAAAAGGCAAACCCACAGTAAATAAATGGACGATGTGTCCGGACACAGGGCTACTTACTTGAGTATCCGGGCGATTGCAGCTTAGGCCAGCATCCTCGGTCAATTCCGGACGCATCTCTTGCGATCCGAAGAACAGTTCATACATCTCCGCGGGTGTCAAACCCATGAAGTGTTGAAGAG
Organism: Triticum dicoccoides; assembly: GCF_002162155.2. NCBI lineage: Eukaryota > Viridiplantae > Streptophyta > Magnoliopsida > Poales > Poaceae > Triticum > Triticum dicoccoides. The sequence continues at coordinate 650,328,556 of NC_041389.1, forward strand.
CTCGTGGCCCCTCCGGATTAAATTCCCATAGGCGGAGGGGGCGACGTTTGCAGGGCAGTAGGCACCGGACCAACATAACCTATACCACTACGGCCAGATTGATCTCCCTTTCTTGGAGGCCTCGAATCCGGTCCTGCAACAGGGGAACGTCCTTGGACCACTACTAGAAAAACCCCTACTAATGGCGCACCTAATATGGCCATTAATGGCGCGTCTGTGGTGCGCCATTAACAGCACGCCATTAGTAATTTTTACTAATGGCGCACCACCTGGTGCGCGATTAGTATCTGGTATACTAATGGCGCACCGCGGGTGCGCCATTAGTATAGGCCAGCGTGCGCCATTAGTATGCCTCCCAGGGGCCATGTATACCCAGGTGCTTTGGCATACTAATGGCGCACCACCACTGGATACGCCATTAGTAACCGCAGCATACTAATGGCGCACTACCCAGTGATGCGCCATTAGTATGCACTGTCATACTAATGGCGCACTGTCCTATGATGCGCCATTAGTATGAATATTAGGTTTTTTTTATCTTTTTATTTTCTGTTTTTTGCACAGGTTACAAAATGTATAGTTTGACAAAATATAGACAGCACACATCAACAACAGATTCATCGAATACAATAGAAGATTAGTCTTTGAATACAATTCATCATATTAGTCTCCGAATACAATTCATCATATTAGTCTCCGAATTAAAAAGACCGAACAAAGATAGAACATTATATTACAAGTCTCGAGACCGCGAGTAGCGAGTTTGTCTTCACATTACAAGTCGATATCGATCATCTAAACTACCATCACATAGAAGAGAGCTGCGGTCATCACGATGAGCATCATCATGATGAAACTCGTCTTCATCCGGTTCCTCCAACGCTCCCTCCCCTCTCCCGCTAGATAGCGGGCGTATCTAGATTCGGCCTCGGCCCTAGTGGTGTACCCTTTGTAACTGTTACCGCTGAATCGGTGAACCTGTCTCCGACACTCCTCCCAGTCATCGTAGACTCCGGGAACCTTACCCTTGTACACGACATACGTCGGCATCGCTATGCACTAGCCAAACGAAACGTTAGTACCAATTCACAGACAATACATAAGCAATATATAATTATGCAACAGAACGATCGGAAGAGAAAAGGAAGACATTAATAGCATCGATTACATCTAAGTTGAACGACTCTCGAAACCAAAGAGACATACTACAAGTTCATTAAAGTTTAATTACAACATGAGCCAATCGATGTTTCAGAACTAGACAACTCGACTCAAGGGACTGGAGCGTGGATGAAGCCGCCGTCTATCGTGGGAGTCATGAAAGAACGGGCGTTGTCATCCTGCATTTGTAGCATTGTGTCGATGTCACTGTTGGACGGTTGATTTCTGAGGTAGAACTACCCCGAGGTACGAAGGACATCTTGATGGATGATTTCCGCAAACTCCGACTGGATGCGAAAGAATTCTTGTCGGAGGTCCGCGTCCTAGATTGCCGACACGCTCGCGGCCCAATCTTTGAGTTTACTCGGTAGCAGAAGTTGATGATGGTCCCGTACGATCGCCCGCATGTGATGGATGGCGTAGTAGGCACCCTTCTGACTGCCAGGCGGCTGCTTGATGCAGCAGAACGTCGTATTGTGGGAGAACACGTGCTTGCCGTACTTACGAATAGGCCTGGTGAAGGTGCCTCCAGATTGGGCGTAGCCGGGGAGAACATCATCAAGAACCTTCTTGACATTTGTGTAGTCTACGTTCGACTGACGGTCCGGGTCGAAATACGTGGCCATGGAATATTTGGGGCTTAGGAGGATGAGCGTGCAACGTGTGTCACTGCAGAAAACACGGAATGTTAAAAGAAAAACGATCGAAAAGTAAGAATTCATATGTTACGGGCCGGTTGAGGGGAGGACTTACTCGGGAAAGTAAGGCACGAGGAAGTTATCCTTATCTTGGTTTGCCAGAATGACGCCTTCGAGGTAAGAACTCGCGACTTGCCGGTCCCCAGCGCTGCCCAAGATCTTGGCACGCATGTACAAGGGGTCGACTATCACGATGTCCGGGGTCTTGTCGCGAATGATCCGCATCTCCATACTCGGCAAAAATAGCTGAACGAAGGTGTAGTGCAGCGGATGAAGGTTCAACATAGCGTGGATGTCATCAAAACGCAGGACGATCGTACGCCCGATGGAGTTATCCACAAAGCCCTTGCCCTCTGGCACCTTGGCCGCGAAAACCGGGTATGCCACATCCTTCTCCCTGAGACGCCGCTTCTCCAAAGCAAGAACACTGTCATGCAGACTCCGCATAGCACCGGTTGCAGCATTGAGCATATTTGTCGGTAGCATCGCCCTACCCGCCACATGCACCCTCCTCGAGATATCCTGCGGTGAAGGTGGCCCGTCCTGAGCACGGATCGTACTCGGTGCCGGCTGGCTCGCACCCTTCTTAGTCTTTCTTTTGCGTGCCTTCTTCTTCTCCTGTAATGGGACCGAGTTCTGCTCACAGACCGCCTTCTTGAGTGTGTTGGGGCTGATAATATTTCGCACCTCGCCTATCTGAGGCTCGGTGAAGTCGGCAGCTGGAGGCGTCTCCTGAGAGCTGAACGCCAGACGGCGCCTGTTGCAACCTGGCTTCTCCGCGGTACGAGCTAGATCGCACACGTCTTTTGTTGGGTTTGGTTCTTGAGAAGGAGGCCCCATGAAGTCGCCATCGTACCCATGCTCGGCAAAGTACTGATCGACGTTGCCAAATGTATCATCGTCGTCGTCGTCGTCGTTCTGATCCTGTGCCATATGCATGTTTGGATCCAGTGGCATAGGGATGTCCGGCACCGTTACGGCGGTCTTGCCATGGGGCCGACTTGGCGCCGGCACGACTGGCGGTGTTGTCTTTGGGGTGGTGTCCCCCGCCCCCAAACGAATCTGGCTCTTCGGCCAAAGCAGGGGCCAGCTCAGCCAGGCGCTGAGGGTCATCACGTCATCATCGTCGGCCCCGACGGGTCGAATCGGAGGTAACAAGTCGTCGCAGCCTGGCAGCACCCGAACCAGTTGAACTGCTCGTTCTCCTCCTGACTTACTCCTAGGAGGCAGGTGAAAAACTGCTCGATCTCCTCCTGACTTAGAGTGAAGCACGCGGCAGGGTAGTCATTTCCGGTCTTCTTGGCCTTTTTGCCTTTGCGACGACTTTCTGTGTCCTGCTTCGCCTCATCATCATCATCATCATCATAATCATCATCATCATCATCATATATAGCGTGAAGCTCCTGCCTGATGCCCATTGATTTCAAGTCTGCCCTTGCTTTCGGCCCATCTTTGGTCCTCTCTGGCATGTTGAGCAGGGTACCAAGCAGACTCTCGCACACGTTCTTCGTGATATGCATGACATCAAGGCTGTGAGGCACACAGTGGATCTTCCAGTACGGCAAGTCCCAGAAAACAGACCTCGTTTTCCATACCTTCAGCAGCGGCTCTGGCACCTTTCGCTTCTTTCCCGGCTCTGGCGCCTTTTGCTTCTTTCCCGGCAGTGGGGAGTCTTTCCAATTTTTCAACAGCTTGTCTATTTCCTCGCCGCTCCTCGTACACGGGCGTTTTCGGGGTTCGGTTTCACCATCGAACAGATCCTTGCGTTTCCTCCACGGGTCATCGTCGCGAAGCCACCTTCGATGTCCCATGAACACGGTTTTCGAAGACCCGGGATCTCTATCTAGCTGGCGATACGTTGTGTCATCCATGCACCTTACGCATCCAGAAAATCCGTGGACTACCTGCCCCGCAAGATATCCGTAACCGAGATAGTCGTGCACCGTCGTGAGCAGTGCGGCTCTCATAGGGAAATATTCTTTCTCTGCGGCGTCCCACGTATTGGCTGGCGTTTTCCACAGCGTGTCAAGCTCCTCTTTCAGCAGCCCCAGATACAGATTGATGTCGTTCCCTGGTTGTTTCGGCCCTTCAATTAGCATACTCATGTGAATGTACTTCCTCTTCATGCACAACCAGGGGGGAAGGTTGTACATCCACACAAACACAGGCCAGGTGCTATGTGTGCTTCAGTGGCTGCCAAACGGATTGACTCCATCGGTGCTCGCGCCCAGCACGATGTTCCTTGGATCGTTCCCAAATTCTGGGTATTCGAAGTTCAATGCTTGCCACTGGCTCGCATCCTTAGGGTGACTCAGCATCTTGTCTTTTTTATCTATCTCCGGATCATTTGCGTCATCTTCTCGCTTCTTCTCCTCCCTATCCGCGTGCCAACGCAGGAGCTTTGCTACCTTAGGATCCGCGAAATACCGCTGCAGACGAGGAGTGATCGGAAAGTACCACACCACTTTTCGAGGAGCTTTCTTCCTCTTCTTGTATCGAGTGACACCGCACACCGGACATATTGTAGACTCCGCGTGCTCGTCCCGATAAATGATGCAATTGTTCATGCACACATGGTATTTCACGTGCGGTAAATCCAGAGGACACACGATTTTCTTTGCCTCCTCCAAACTGGTCGGGCACTTGTTCCCCTTGGGAAGACGTTCGTGCCAGAATGACATGTTCTCGTCGAAGCATGCGTCGGTCATTTTGTGTTTTACCTTCATCTCCAGAGCCATGAGCGTTACTTTCAGGCGGGTATCCTCGGGCCTGAATCCTTCATACAACGGAGTAACCGCGTCTAACTCAAGTTGATCCATCTTGGCTTTCTCTCGGGCGGCAGCTCTTGCGTTATCCGTCTGCTTGAGAAGCAGCTCTTGAATATGAGGGTCCTGCACCCAGCCCATCGATGGTCCAACGTCGTCTGCTCCGCCGGCATCATCATCATGTCCTGCATCTTCTACATGATGACTGTGTACAGCATCACCGTCGTGATCATCTCCTGGGGATTCTTCGTCTTCTCGCCCCCCCCGAGCCGCGGTGGTTGTCTTGCTGCCCTTCCTCATTTCTTGCCCGGCCCCCATGAACGACTTCGTAGTCATCATCATCACCTTGCCACCGATAGCCATCCATGAAACCACGCAAGAGCAGGTGGTCCCGCACCTGCCCGGAATCCGGGTCCGCAATAAGGCTATTCAGCTTGCATCTTCGACACGGACATCTTATCTCCGTCTCGTTCTTTTGAAGCATCTCGGCCTTCGCGGACCTCAAAAACCTATTCACGATGCCTTCGGTCATCGTGCGAACCATGGTCGCCTGCGGGGTAGAGCAAAACGATATTTTAGAACCAAGAAAAAATTTGGCATGACTTTCCCTAAAAATAGGACCAAAAAGAATGCTTAATGCCAAAATTCTCGCCGAAACGGAAATGAATCAACATTCCGGCAAAATATTGGCAACTATCGCATTTCAAATACCGGTACACCTCCAAACACAAACACATATGCAACACCACAAACATATGCAACACCACGAACATACATAGATCTAGCTAGGCCATAAAAAGTGCATGTGCACATTGTTTGTAGGGAGAACAACATAAATATAGCTTCCCCCCTTACTTACCTAGCAAAACAAGGTAACTTAACCACTTAATTTGAATGAATCTATGGTGGAAATGAGGTGAAAAAGAGGAGGCACCCGAGACAAGGAGGAGGCGGTGGAGAGAATGAAGTGGGGAGAAAGTGAGTGTGGGAGGAGAGGCTGTCCAAAATATCTTGTTTCTGCCCACTTACTAATGGCGCACCAGCAACAAATGCGCCATTAGTAATCCAGGTTACTAATGGCGGACCCCCTGGCGGTGCGCCATTAGAACTTTTGCAAAAAAAGGAATAAAAGCAATAATAAAAAAATAACATTAGTGGCGCACCTCCTGGATGGTGCGCCATTACTAGTTACAACTAGTAATGGCGCACCACCAGGGGATGCGCCATTAGTATGTTTGGACAGGCGCACTAGTTCAAAAAAAATTTTTGGTACTAATGGCGCACCGTGGTCAGGGTGCGCCATTAGTAGTTTCAACACTAATGGCGCATCAGAGGGTGGTGCGCCATTAGTATATACTAATGGCGCACCACTTGTCTGGTGCGCCATTAGTGTCATTTCCATCTATAGCCCTTTTCCTAGTAGTGGACGGCCCCCAGTCACGCCCCTTGTTGACCCATGACGTCAGCCGCTGTGGAGGGCCCGAGCGGAAGACGGGCGGCAGGCTCTGCCTGCTGCCCCTGGGAGCGGTGATATAGAACCACTCCTGTTGCCACAAGCCGAGCTCCTCCTGAAAAGAGCCCTCGGGCCATGGAGCATCGGCCCTCTTACTTATAACCGCCCCGCCGCACTCTGCCTGACGCCCCTCAATTATCTTCGGTTCCACGTCGAAGGTTTTGAGCCACAAGCCGAAGTGAGGGGTAGTGCGGAGGAAGGCTTCACAGACGACAATGAATGATGAGATGTGGAGGATAGACTGCGGAGCCAAGTCATGGAATTCCAGCCCATAGTAAAACATGAGCCCCCTCACGAAGGGATCCATCGGGAAGCCTAAACCCTGACGGAGGTGAGACACGAACATGACGCTCTCACCAAGCTCGGGAGTAGGAATAACTTGCCCTCGGGCAGGCAGCCTATGCGAAATCTCGTAGGTTAAGTACCTGGCGTCTCTTAGCTTTAGCACGTCCTCTTCCATGACGGAGGAGGGCATCCACCGGCCTCGTAGGTCGGGGCCGGGCATTGTCGAAGATCGAAGGTACCCAAATATGGAGCCCTGGGTGTTGGAACTCGGGGCGAGGGGCGGATTCGATAGAGGATTGAAGGAAAAGAACGGGCCTTGGTCTCATTATAAAGAGGAAGAATACCAAGAGCCGTCCCCGTGACCGTTTGGAACCCGCCTTCGATGGAGGGGGCGTGGCAACGGGCGCGGTTGGGTTACCCACGTCCGTATTGATGGGAATCCCGGAATAAGGGGAACACGATCTCTGCTTCGACAAGACGTGCCAAGGAAACCGCCTCGCTAAACGCGCTGAGGTGGAACAATAAAAACAATTTAAGTAAAGGCTTGGCAGTGGTGTGACGTCACACCACAAAATACGTCAGCAGATTGAACTTGTGTAATGTTATTCTCTCTACGGTGGTGCGTGGAATTTATTTTTGCAGAGCCAAACACTATCCTGGTGTTCACAATCTTCTATAAATTATTCGGAGGAAGAACCCGCCTTGCAATGCCGAAGACAACATGCGCGCCGGACTCGTTGTCATTGAAGCCTGGTTCAGGGGCTACTGAGGGAGTTCCGGACTAGGGGGTGTCCGGATAGCCGAACTATCATCATCGGCCGGACTCCAAGACTATGAAGATAGAAGATTGAAGACTTCGTCCCGTGTCCGGATGGGACTTTCCTTGGCGTGGAAGGCAAGCTTGGCGATACGGATATGTAGATTTCCTACCATTGTAACCGACTCTATGTAACCCTAGCCCTCTCCGGTGTCTATATAAACCGGATGGCTTTAGTCCTTAGGACGAACAACAATCATACCATAGGCTAGCTTCTAGGGTTTAGCCTCCTTGATCTTGTGGTAGATCCACTCTTGTAACACACATCATCAATATTAATCAAGCAGGACGTAGGGTTTTTACCTCCATCAAGAGGGCCCGAACCTGGGTAAAACATCATGTCCCTTGTCTCCTGTTACCATCCGCCTAGACGCACAGTTCGGGACCCCCTACCCGAGATCCGCTGGTTTTGACACCGACATGCATCATTGCGACAGTTCGTCGTGCTGAGATAACACATGATGATCGGGTGTGATAGGCTCTATGTTCACATACAACGGGTGCAAGACAGTTCTGCACATGCGGAATACTCGGGTTAAACTTGATGAGCCTAGCATGTACAAACATGGCCTCAGAGCACTGGTGACCGAAAGGTCGAACGTGAATCATATAGTAGATACGATCAACATAGAGATGTTCACCATTGATGACTACTCCATCTCACGTGATGATCGGACATGGTTTAGTTGATTTGGATCACGTATCATCGAGATGACTTGAGGGATGTCTATCTAAGTGGGAGTTCTTAAGTAATTTCATTAATTGAACTTAATTTGTCATGAACTTTGTCATGATAGTATTTGCATGTCTATGTTGTAGATCAATAGCTCGCGATATATCTCAATTATTTTTGATGTGTTCCTAGAGAAAAATAAGTTGAAAGATGATAGTAGCAATGATGCAGACTGGGTTCGTGATCTGAGGATTATCGTCATTGCTGCACAGAAGAATTATGTCCTTGATGCACCGCTAGGTGACAGACCTATTACAGGAGCAGATGCAGACGTTATGAATGTTTGACAAGCTCGGTATGATGATTACTTGATAGTTTAGTGCACCATGCTTTACGTCTTAGAACCAGGACTTCAAAAATGTTTTGAACGACATGGAGCATATGAGATGTTCTAAGAGCAGAAATTGGTATTTTAGACTCATGCCCGTGTCGGGAGGTATGAGACCTCTAACAAATACTTTGCCTACAAGATGGAGGAGAATAGCCCAGTCAGTGAGCATGTGCTCAGAATGTATGAGTACTACAAATCGCTTGAATCAAGTGGGAGTTAATCTTCCACATAAGATAGTGATTGACAGAGTTCTCTAGTCATTATCACCAAGTTATTAGAACTTCGTGATGAACTATAATATGCAAGGGATGACAAAAACGATTCCCGAGCACTTTGTGATGCTGAAATCGATGAAGGTAGAAATGAAGAAAGAGCATCAAATGTTGATGGTTAACAAGACCACTAGTTTCAAGTAAAAGGGCAAAAGAAAAAGAAAGTGAACTTCAAGAAGAATGACAAGCAAGTTGCCACTCCCATGAAGAAGCCCAAAGCTAGACCTAAGCTTGAAACTGAGTGCTTCTACTGCAAAGGGAATGGTCACTTGAAGCGGAACTACCCCAAATACTTGGCAGATAAGAAGGATGGCAGAGTGAACAAAGGTATACTTGATATACATGTTATTGATGTGTACTTTACTAGTGTTCATGGTAACCAATGGGTATTTGATACCGCTTCAGTTGCTAAGATTAGTAACTCGAAACACGAGTTGCAAAATGAAGAAAGACTAGTTAAGGGCAAGGTGACGATGTGTGTTGGAAGTGATTCCAAGGTTGATAAGATCACCATCGCACACTCCCTCTACCTTTGGGATTATTGTTGGACCTAAATAAATGTTATTTGGTGTTTGCGTTGAACATGAATATGATTGGATCATGTTTATTGCGATATGGTTATTCATTTAAGTCAGAGAATAATGGGAAAACTTTGTTTTTGCCACTCTAGTTTTTGCCAACTTTGTTTATGCCACTCTAGAATTTGACATTTCACTTTTGCCACTTAGTTTTTGACAATACATCACAATTGCCATTTTGTGGCAAAAGCAATAATTTTAGAGTAGCAATTGTGATACATTGTCAAAATCTAAGAGTGGCAAAAGTGAAATGAAAAGTTATTGCTTTTGCCACGAAATGGCATTTGTGATGTATTGTCAAAAACTAAGAGTGGCAAAAGTGTTATGTCAAATTCTAGAGTGGCATAAGCAAAGTAGGCAAAAACTAGAGTGGCAAAAACAAAGTTTTCCCGAGAATAAATGTTGTTCTGTTTACATGAATAAAACCTTCTATGGTCATACACCCAATGTAAATGGTTTATTGAATCTTGATCATAGTGATACACATATTCATAATATTGATGCCAAAAGATGCAAAGTTGATAATGATAGTGCAACAGATTGGTGGCACTATCGTTTACGTCATATTGGTGTAAAGCACATGAAGAAACTCCATGTAGATGAGCTTTTGGAATCTCTTCATTATGAATCATTTGATACTTGCGAACCATGCTGAGGGAGTCCTGGATTAGGGGGTGTCCAGATGGCCGGACTATGACCTTTGGCCGGACTCCTGGACTACGAAGATACAAGATTGAAGACTTCGTCCCGTGTCCGGATAGGACTTTCCTTGGAGTGGAAGGCAAGCTTGGCGATATGATATGTAGATCTCCTCCCATTGTAACCGACTCTGTGTAACCCTAGCCCTCTCCGGTGTCTATATAAACCGGAGGGTTTTAGTCCTTAGGACGAACAACAATCATACCATACCATAGCTTAGCTTCTAGGGTTTAGCCTCTCTGATCTCGTGGTAGATCAACTCTTGTACTACCCATACCATCAATATTAATCAAGCAGGAGTAGGGTTTTACATCCATCGAGAGGGCCCAAACCTGGGTAAAAACATCGTGTCCCTTGTCTCCTGTTACCATCCGCCTAGACGCACAGTTCGGGACCCCCTACCCGAGATCCGCTGGTTTTGACACCGACATTGGTGCTTTCATTGAGAGTTCCTCTGTGTCGTCACCTTTAGGCCCGATGGCTTCTTCGACCATCAACCACGACGCGGTCCAGGGAGAGACTTTTCTCCCAGGACAGGCTAATTCGCTTGGCCATCTGGAGCAGATCGAAAGCTACGCCCCTGGCCATCAGGTCAGATTTGGAAGTTTGAACTACACGGCTAACATCCGCGGAGACCTGAACTTCGACAGATTAGAGCGACGGCCGAGCGCGCCACACTGTCACGATGGGCATGATCTAGCTCTGCCGCCGGACAGCGCCCAGAGCGCCGCTCAGGTGTCCGCTCCGATCCTTAGCTCGGAGCCGACCGCGCTAGTCGGGGACGGACGGTTGTATGCCGCCCCGGGGGCTGCAATCCCTATGGCGATCGAGCCGAATATCAGCCTTGTCCTTTGTGAAGCCTGTGACTCCAAGGTGCCGGACTCCTTTCCGGACTCCGAATCTTCCGCACCCCTTCCGATCGAACCCAATTGGGCTCCGATCATGGAGTTCACCGCCACGGACATCTTTTAGCACTCGCCCTTCGGCGACATCCTGAATTCACTAAAGTCTCTCTCTCTGTCAGTAGAGCCCGGGCCAGACTATGGTCAGCAAGGTTGGGATGCGGATGACGAAGAAATTCGAAACCCACCCACCACCCACTTCATAGCCACTGTCGATGATTTAACCGACATGCTCAACTTCGACTCCGAAGACATTGACGGTATGAACACCGATGAAGGAGACGAACAAGAACCAGCACCTATAGGGCAATGGACAACCACCTCATCTCACGATGTATACATGGTGGACACACCTAAACAAAACAAAGACGAGGATCAAAAGGGTGCAACTAGGAATCATTCCCTCGAGAAGCAATCAAAGCGGCGGCGGAAACGCCGCGCCAAACCCCTCCTTGACAAAGATCCAGCCATAGAGCTGGATGAACCAGCGGACGACGAACACACCATCAAGCAACCGTCCGAACATGGCAACCTGGATGAACAAACCAAACATCCGGTCCTCGGCGAAGCTAATAGTCCGGACGACCTAACGCCGGACAAATTGCGGGAGAAGAATGACCCCCACCAAAGGCTCGCCGCCACGGCACGTAGCCTGAAAAAGCAGAAGCGGAAGCTCAAAACAGCGGAAGATACACTCAGAATAAGATGGGACAGGGTACTCAACACCGCACACAAGTACAGCAACAGTAACCACACAAAGAGCTACCCGACGCGAAAATTACTACCGGAATTTGATGAGGAGGCCTTAGAGCCCCCACGGTCAAAAAACAAGGAAGCCACCAGGTCGGATAGAAGACCCCATGACCGACTTCGAGCGGCAAAGGGCGCCGCACTCAATCCGGTGCACGATCCGCCCAAGGATTCGCATAAAAAAGACAACGCAACTAGATCCATCTACGGGCCAAGAAAGCAAGCTCTAGTAAGCAATGCAACGCAACAAATATACGAACATCACGGTACACCGAAATACAGGGGCGCCGCGCATCCCCTATGTTTCACCAATGAGGTGCCGGACCACGTACTTATAGCGGGATTCAAGCCCGGAAGCATAGAGGCATAGGACGGAACAACAGACCCTGGAGTCTGGATTGAGGATTATATCCTCCACATACACATGGCTAGAGGAGATGACCTCCATGCCATAAAATACCTACCCCTCAAGCTCAAAGGGCCAACCCGGCACTGGCTTAAAAGCCTTCCCGAAAACACCATAGGAAGTTGGGAAGAGCTCGAGGATGCTTTTCGGGCAAATTTTCAAGGGACCTATGTCCGACCTCCGGATGCAGACGATCTAAGCCATATAACCCAACAACCCGGAGAGTCAGCCCAGAAACTCTGGAACAGATTTCTTACAAAAAAGAACCAGATAGTCGACTGTCCGGACGCCGAAGCCTTAGCAGCTTTTAAACATAGCGTTCGAGATGAATGGCTCGCCAGAAACCTCGGCCAAGAAAGGCCAAGAACAATTGCCGCATTGACAAGCCTCATGACCCGCTTTTGCGCAGGAGAGGATAGCTGGTTGGCAAGAAGCAGCAGCAGCGTCCCAAGTACATCTAAAGTTAGAGATGGAAACGTAAAACCGCGCCGCAGCATGGATCAACACCGGTTCAAGTAGAACAGCCCGAAAAGCGCAGTAGTCAACGCCGGATTCAAAAGCTTTCGGCAAAATCAGAAAAAGCCGCCCCCAAAGATGACAGTGACGAGCTATCTAACCTCAACAAAATCTTGGACAAAATATGTCAAATCCACAGTACCCCCGGAAGGCTGGCAAACCATACCCACAGAGATTGTTGGGTCTTCAAGCAATCTGGCGAACTCAACGCCGAACACAAGGGGCTCGACATACCAAGCGAGAATGACGGCGAATCCCATAAGCAGTACACCGGAGAACAAAAGAAGTTCCCACAAGAAGTCAAAACAGTAAATTCACTTCATGTGACAAAAGGAAAAAACAGATTGGAGACTGTGGAGATACGCGCCATACGGCCTATCCCAGAGGAATCTAGCCACTGGTTGTTACAACCAATCACCTTTGACCATCAGGATTACTCTAGAGGTATCCAGAACGCAGGACGGACTGCCTTGGTCTTAGATCCGATAATTGACGGATTCCACTTTACACAAGTGCTAATGGACGGCGGGCAGTGACCTAAACCTACTATATAAGGACACAATCCGCAAAATGGGGTTAAACCCAGCAATAATCCGCCATGGCAACACTTCCATTAAAGGGGTCACGCCAGGCCCAGATATTGATTGTATGGGTTCCCTCTCGTTAGAAGTTATGTTCGCCCCCCCCCCCCGACAACTTCCGAAGCGAAATGCTAACCTTCCACATCGCCCCATTCATAAGTCGCTATCAAGCACTACTGGGACGCGAAGCTTTCGCCCGCTTTAACGCAATACCGCATTATCCATCCCTTACACTCAAAATGCCCGGTCCACGAGGCATCATCTCATTAAAGGGAAATACCACGTGTTCCCCGAGCACGGAGGATGGTACGGCTGCCTTGACAACCGCACACTTACCCAGCTTTACCACTCAGAGCACCTAAACATACAAAGGCTTCATAGCCACATAACCCTGTACAAGGGGCTCCGCGCGTCTACACCATGAGACAATAAAGCTCAATTCTACCCATGTTTTTGTATTATACTTTGTTTATTTTAACATAGATTTCTCGCACGATTGTTTTTCCACTAAGTTCCTCTCTTTTGTAGACGAACGCCATGCTACACCCATCCAGGATACGGCACAATGGAGACACAGGCGCAGACGTGCAACAGGGACCCGTTTCAAGGATTCTTTTCAGATTAAGATCCTGCATAAACCTTTTTTACTGTCTCTTGTGGATAACATCCCCTGGTTTTTGCTATAACCGGGGAGGAGGCTGGCGTCTTGGCATGTGGCCACGCCAGAACTTTCCGCGTACCTGGACACCAGGGGTTTTTTATCAGGGGCCTTTGTGCGGCCCATTTTCATAAAGACCGGATACCTTAGGGAGTGTTCGGCGTCGCGAGTTTGGCCTTATATGCATCAGCTCCGAATCACGTCTTTGGTCAAATGTTGGGTTTGCCCGGCTCCTGTGTTTTGCTACCTTACGTTCCGCTCTATCGGCTAAGGCGGCACTAGGAGAACTACTGCGATTGTGCCCCGGTTCGGCCAGGCGAGCACCTGAGTAGAGAAAGCCAAACATTGACTGTCATGATATAGCGAGAGACTGGTCAACCACTCGATGACTTACCGGAATCTTTAGAATTCCTCCGCATTAACGAAGGGATGTTTCCCGGTCTGGCACACACGCGCCCCGGATTCGGGCGAGTGCGGTGCCCCTATGGGCTATTCAGTAGCCCCACTATCAAACTCCTATGGCTAAGTGAAAGTGATAAAGCATTATAGTCCGGTTGCCTAGTTCGCTGCGCTATCACCTCCTTTATAGGACCAAAACGTTGGATCAAGTGTGAAAAGGCGCCTTCTGCGAACACCCCACATTATATGCGTGGGGGCTGAAGCCAACGACTGCCATTTTTTAGGTTATATACACATATACATTAACGGCCGCACAGGAGGCATTCTAATTCTTGAAAGCACAAGTATAAAAAGTTTTTATATTCCATCAAAGTATTGTTTTACAATAGCACATGTCATTCAAACACAACATCCTTCGAGCACCGCGTCTCTATTAAATGAGCGCCCTGCAGAACTTCCTCAAAGTAGTGCTTGGCATGTACTCGGCTTTCGTCCAAATCCTGGGATGCAACAACACTGGCCTTCATATCCGCCCAGTATGTCTTGACACGGGCAAGAGCCATCTGCGCACCCTCTATGCACGCTGACCTCTTCATTGCATCAACATGTGGCACCGAACCAAGGAACTGCTGCACCAAGCTAAAATAACTCTTCGGCTCTGGCTCTTCCGAGCACTGACGACTCGTGACGTACCTCATGGCGAGTCCGGATAACCTGTTCAGCTCCCCCCAAGCGGCCAAACAGTCAGATACCGAAAGTGGGCGCTCTGAATTATGGAACTGCGACCAAAAAAGTTCTTCCAATTCATGGTCACCCATACTCCGGAAGTGTTCGGTCGCGTCTGCGGCACTCGCCGCCAAATCTAGATAAGTATTCGCCGCACTCTACTTCCGGTCTAACGGAGCATACTTAGGATCCCCGAACTTCATCCGCAGCATATAGGGCTTTCCAGCCACGATATCTCCGGCCTGACGTAGCTCCTCTTTCATAGCTCTCGTTGCAGAGCGAGTGTCCTTCGCCTCGGCAGTGACCTTTTCTAGGTCCTTCTGTGCCACCCTATCTTCTTTTTCAAGAAGCTCATAACGGTCGGCAACATCCTTCAACTTTATAGTCATCTCGGCTATTACTTTCTTGCTCTGGCAGTGAGCAGCCTGTTCTGCTTCTAGCTCTTCGGCCGCTTTAACGGCAGCCACATCACTTTTCCTCGCTTGTTCCTTGGATCGGGCAAGTTCGGCCCGAAGACTCTCCACGGCAGCGGCACCATCTGCATTAAGCACATATGTTATAAGGTATGAGCATCAAACCCCTCTTTTTAGATGTCTTTGGAGACGTTCCATACCTTGTGCCTCGTCCAGCCGCTCATTCACAAGCATGATGTCGGCATCTACCACGTCAAGTTGCTGCTTTACCTCGGCAAACGCGCCAGTCCGGCTAGCCACCGAACACCTCGCCACCTACATAGGAGAAGCGACATATTATACCTGGGATTATGATCCTCTGTGCGCCATCATTTTTGACAACACACAGAGCCTCAGGGGCTACTATTTATACAGGGCGCATTTTATATATGCGGCTCTATCACAAAGTGCGTCTTTTTGCGTACCTCAAAACCTGTCAGTAAACTCCTGGTGGCCTTGTACAATCCGCTTTCCGCAGATGAAATCCTTCTAATCACCATGTTCATCAACACATGGTGTTCCTCTGAGATAGACGCTCACCCGAGCAGATCCTTCATCCCCTCTGACCGTGCACCAAAAAGTGCCGGACTAGTCCGACGACCTTTTTCAAGGTCCGGGTTTGGAGAAACCCTCCGAGATGACACCTCGAGGTCTCCCGCCTTGTAAGACGGTATAGCTGGGGGAGGCGTTTCGCTCTCCATCATCTCCGGACGGAGATCCCCTGAAGATGAGCTCTGTTGAGAAGGGTTGAGGTCCGAACTGCAAGATAAAATTTTGGTTATCTTCCTCAGAAATAAAACGGGGATATCACTCATTTTAAAACCCCTCTCTTTACTTACGGCTCGGTGGAGAGCTGATCCCCTTGGGGGCGCAATGCGGCCGGGGCATCCTCCGGCGCTGGACCCTCTGACAAAGATCTCTTCCCCCGCTTTGAGGCTATCGCCTCCGGGTCTTCAGAGGCGTTCCTCTTCTTTCCCGGGATAGAGGATTTCTTGACTGCTCCTTTCCTGACAGCCTCCTTCGCAGAGGCGGTAGCTTCTTTGTTCCCCTCTTCGCCTTCTTCAAAAGGCGCAATCTCCCGCATCCTGGTCAACACAGGATCCGGCGTGGTCTCAGGGAGGGGGGCCGGACACCTGATAAGCTTTGCTTCCGCTATCCACTCTTGTTTAAAGGATGTCTCTTTTAAGGGTGGTTTTATGATAAATATACGGATGGCGTGTTCGGGTATGGGGCTACTTACTTGAGTATCCGGGCGATTGCAGCTCAGGCCTGCGTCCTCGGACAAGTCCGAAGACCTTGCTTGTGATCCGAAGAACAATTTGTACATCTCCATAGGCGTCGTGCCCATAAAGTGTTGGAGAGCTTGTGGTCCTTCTGGATTAAATTCCCACAAGCGAAGGGGGCGACGTTTGCAGGGCAGTATGCGGCGAATCAGCATAACCTGCGCCGCTACGGCCAAATTGATGTCTCTCTCTAGGAGATCTTGAATGCGGCCCTGCAGCAAGGGCACGTCCTTGGACGGCCCCTAGTTAAGTCCTTTATTGACCCATGATGCTAGCCGTGGTGGGGGACCCAAGCGAAAAGTAGGCGGTGTCACCCACGTGGTGCCCCTGGGAGCTGTGACGTAGAACCACTCCCATTGCCATAATCCGAACTCCTCTTGAAAAGAGCCCTCGGGCCATGGAGCATCGGCAATCTTGCTTATAATTGCACCTCCGCACTCATCGTGCTGCCCCTCGATCATCTTCGGTTCTACCTTGAAGGTTTTAAGCCACAATCCGAAGTGAGGAGTAACATGGAGGAAGGCCTCGCACATGACAATGAACAATGAAATTTGGAGGATGGAGTCCGGAGCTAAGTCATGGAATTCCAGCCCGTAATAAAACATGAGCCCCCTCACGAAGGGATCAATCGAGAAGCCAAGCCCCCGGAGGAAGTGAGATGTGAACACCATGCTCTCACCGGGCTGGGGAGTGGGAATAGCCTGCCCTTGAGCAGGCAGCCTATGCGAGATTTTGTCGGTCAGATACCTGGCATCTCTCAGCTTTCGCACGTCTTCCTCCGTAATAGAGGAAGACATCCACCAGCCTTGGGAGTCGGAGCCTGACATCATCGAAGGTCCGAAGCGCCTGGATCTGGAGCTTTGGGTGTTGGAACTCAAGGCGATAGGCGGGCTTGATTGGATTGAAAAAGAGGAGGTGAGCCTTGGTCTCTTTATAAAGAGGTGGAATGCCAAGAGCCCTCCCCGTGACCGTTTGGGACATACCTTCGATTAAAGAAGTCATACCGATGGCGCGGTTGGGTTATCCACACCCGTATTGATCAGAATCCCGGAATAAGCGGACACGATCTCTACTTTGACAAGACATGCCAAGGCAACCGCCTCGCTAAACACGCTGAGGTGGGACAATAAAACGATTTGAATAAAGGTTTGGCTGTGTCATGACGTCACGCTACGGAATACATCAGCAGATTAGATTTGTGAAGATATTATTCTCTCTACAGTGGTATGTGGAGGTTATTTTACAGAGCCGGACACTATCCTTGTGTTCAACATCTTCTAAGAAGTATTCGGAGGAGGAACCCACCTTGCAATGCCGAAGACAATTTGCGTGCCGGACTCGTCATCATTGAAGCCTGGTTCAGGGGCTACTGAGGGAGTCCTGGATTAGGGGGTGTCCGGATGGCCGGACTATGACCTTTGGCCGGACTCCTGGACTATGAAGATACAAGATTGAAGACTTCGTCCCGTGTCCGGATAGGACTTTCCTTGGCGTGGAAGGCAAGCTTGGCGATACGATATGTAGATCTCCTCCCATTGTAACCGACTCTGTGTAACCCTAGCCCTCTCCAGTGTCTATATAAACTGGAGGGTTTTAGTCCGTAGGACGAACAACAATCATACCATAGGCTAGCTTCTAGGGTTTAGCCTCTCTGATCATGTGGTCGATCAACTCTTGTACTACCCATACCATCAATATTAATCAAGCAGGAGTAGGGTTTTACCTCCATCGAGAGGGCCCGAACCAGGGTAAAAACATCGTGTCCCTTGTCTCCTATTACCATCCGCCTAGACGCACAGTTCGGGACCCCCTACCCGAGATCCGCCGGTTTTGACACCGACACATGCCTCATGGGCAAGATGACTAAAACTCCATTCTCCGGAACAATGGAGTGAGCTAATGACTTATTGGAAATAATACATACCGATGTATGCGGACCGATGAGTGTTGAGGCTCGCGGCGAGCATCGTTATTTTCTGACCTTCATAGATGATTTGAGCAGATATGGGTATATCTAATTGATGAAACACAAGTCTGAAACATTTGAAAAGTTCAAAGTGTTGGAAATATGCCCTAGAGGCAATAATAAAATGGTTATTATTATATTTCCTTGTTCATGATAATTGTCTATTGTTCATGCTATAATTGTATTAACTGGAAACCATAATACATGTGTGAATACATAGACCACAACATGTCCCTAGTAAGCCTCTAGTTGACTAGCTCATTGATCAATAGATGGTTATGGTTTCCTGACCATGGACATTGGATGTCGTTGATAACGGGTTCACATCATTAGGAGAATGATGTGATGGACAAGACCCAATCCTAAGCATAGCACAAGATTGTGTAGTTCGTTTGCTAGACCTTTTCTAATGTCAAGTATCATTTCCTTAGACCATGAGATTGTGCAACTCCCAGATACTGTAGGAGTGCTTTGGGTGTATCAAACGTCACAACGTAACTGGGTGGCTATAAAGGTGCACTACAGGTATTTCCGAAAGTGTCTGTTGGGTTGGCACGAATCGAGACTAGGATTTGTCACTCTGTATGACGGAGAGGTATCTCTGGGCCCACTCGGTAATGCATCATCATAATGAGCTCAATGTGACTAAGGAGTTAGCCACGGGATCATGCGTTATGGGACGAGTAAAGAGACTTGCCGGTAACGAGATTGAACGCGGTATGAGGATACCGACGATAGAATCTCAGGCAAGTAACATGCCGATGGACAAAGGGAATTGTATACGGGATTGCTTGAATCCTCGACATCGTGGTTCATCCGATGAGATCATCATGGAACATGTGGGAGGCAATATGGGTATCCATATCCTGCTATTGGTTATTGGTCGAAGAGATGTATCAATCATGTCTGCATGGTACCTGAACACGTAGGGTCTACACACTTAAGGTTCGGTGACACTAGAGTTGTTTTGGGAAATAATATGTGGTTACCGAAGGTTGTCTGGAGTCCTGAATGAGATCCCGGACGTCACGAGGAGTTCTAGAATGGTCCGAAGGTGAAGATCGATATATTGGATGAAGGGTATTGGAGTCCGGAATTGTTCTGGGGGTGCCAGGTGACGACCAGCATGACCGAAAGGGGTTATGGAGGCCTCGACAAGCGTTGGGGGGGCCTTATGGGCCAAGGGGAGGGGGCACATCAGCCCACTAAGGGGCTGTGCGCCCCTCCCACCCATCTCATGTAACTCGGAGAGGTGGGGCGCCTCCACCTGGCTTGGGAGGCAAGCCTCCACCTGGCTTGGCTTGGGGGGCAAGTCTCCCTAGGATTTCCCTAGGGAGATCCAATCTGCCTTGGTAGCTGCCCCTAGGGGAAACCCTAGGGTGCCTCCCCCTCTACCCTTCCCCCTATATATAGTGAGAGGGCGGGAGGGCAGCCACACCCCTTCCCTGGCGCAGCCCCTCCCTCCTCCAACACCTCCTCCTCCTCCTCTGTAGTGCTTAGCGAAGCTCTGCCGGAGAACCACGAGCTCCACCACCACCACACCGTTATGCTGCCGGAGCATTCCCTCAACTTCTCCTCTCCCCTTGCTGGATCAAGAAGGAGGAGATGTCCCCGGGCTGTACGTGTGTTAAACACGGAGGCGTCGTCCGTTCGGTGCTTGATCGGATCTTCCGCGATTTGAATCGCCGTGAGTACAACTTCATCAACCGTGTTCTTGTAACGCTTCCACTTAGCCATCTTCAAGGGTATGAAGATGCACTCCCTCTCTCTCTCATTGCTAGCATCTCCTAGATTGATCTGGGTGACACGTAGGAAAATTTTGCATTATTACTACGTTCCCCAATAGTGGTATCAGAGCTAGGTCTATGCGTAGATTCTATGCACGAGTAGAACACAAGTAGTTGTGGGCGATGATTTGTTCAATTTGCTTACCGTTACTAGTCTTATCTTGATTCGGCGCATTGTGGCATGAAGCGGCCTGGACTGACCTTACATGTATGCTTACGTGAGACAGGTTCCACCGATTTACATGCACTCGTTGCATAAGGTGGCTAGCGGGTGTCTGTCTCTCCCACTTTAGTCGGATCAGATTTGATGAAGAGGGTCCTTATGAAGGGTAAATATCAATTGGCATATCACCGTTGTGGCTTTTGCGTAGGTAAGAAACGTTCTTGCTAGAAACCCATAGTAGCCACGTAAAACATGCAACAACAATTAGAGGATGTCTAACTTGTTTTTGCAGGGGATGTGATATGGCCAAAAGGATGTGATGAATTATATATATGTGATGTATGAGATTGATCATGTTCTTGTAATAGGAATCACGACTTGCATGTCGATGAGTATGACAACCGGCAGGAGCCATAGGAGTTGTCTTAATTTATTGTATGACCTGCGAGTCAATATAAACGCCAACCGTTAGCCATAGTAGTAGAAGTAATAGTTGGCGAGACAACTTGATGAAGACACGATGATGGATATCATAGTGTCATGCTGGTGACGATGGTAATCATGCCGCGCCTCGAAGATGGAGATCCAAAGTGCAAGATGATATTGGCCATATCATGTCACTTTATGATTTGCATGTGATGTTTGTCATGTTTACATCTTATTTGCTTAGAACGACGGTAGCATAAATAAGATGATCCCTCACTAAAATTTCAAGCAATGTGTCCCCCCTAACTGTGCACCATTGTGAAGGTTCGTTGTTTTGAAGCACCACATGATGATCGGGTTTGATAGATTCTAACATTCACATACAACGGGTGTAAACCAGATTTACACATGCGAAACACTTAGGTTGACTTGACGAGCCTAGCATGTACAGACATGGCCTTGGAACACGAGAGACCGAAAGGTCGAACATGAGTCGTATAGTAGATGCGATCAACATGGAGATGTTCACCATAGATGACTAGTCCGTCTCATGTGATGATCGGACAAGGCCTAGTCGATTCGGATCATGTATCACTTAGATGACTAGAGGGATGTCTATCTGAGTGGGAGTTCATTAAATAATTTGATTAGATGAACTTAATTATCATGAACATAGTCTAAATTGTCTTTGCAAATTATGTTGTAGATCAATAGCTCACGCATTAGCTCCCTGTTTTAATACGTTCCTAGAGAAAGAGTGAGTTGAAAGATATTGTAAGCAACTGTGCGGACTAGGGCCGTAGTCTGAGGATTGTCCTCACTGCTACACAGAAGGCTTCTATCCTTGATTCACCGCTCGGTGTGCCAACCCCTCTGGCATCATCTGTGGATGTTGTGAACATCTAGCAGACACGTTCTGATGACTACCGGATAGTTTAGTGTGCCATGCTTTACGACTTAGAGTCAGGGCTCCAAAAGCGTTTTGAATGCCATGGAACATATGAGATGTTCCATGAGCTGAAATTGGTATTTCATCTCATGCCTGTGTTGAGAGGTTTGAGACCTCTGACAAGATCTTTGCCTACAAGATGTGGAGAATAGCTCAGCTAGTGAGAATGTGCTTATAATGTCTGGGGTACTTCAATCGCTTAAATCCACTAGGAGTTAATCTTCCAGATAAGAGAGTGATTGACAAAGTTCTCCAGTCACTATCACCAAACTACTAGAGTTTCGTGATGAACTATAACATGCAAGGGAAGATTATTCTGGAGCTGTTCTTTGTGCTTAAGGCCGTAAAGGTAGAAATCAAGAAGGAGCATCAAAGTGTTGATGGTTAACAAGACCACTGCTTTCAAAGAAGGGCAAGGGCAAGAAGGGAAACTTCATGAATGGCAAGCCAGTTGCCACTCTAGTGAAGAAACCCAAGAACCCAAACC
Source organism: Triticum dicoccoides (assembly GCF_002162155.2). NCBI lineage: Eukaryota > Viridiplantae > Streptophyta > Magnoliopsida > Poales > Poaceae > Triticum > Triticum dicoccoides. The sequence goes on from NC_041389.1 coordinate 650,350,859, forward strand.
CGAGACAAAGTGCTTCTATTAGGGGAACGGTCACTGCTAGCAGAACTGCCTCAAATACTTGGTAGATAAGAAGACTGACAAATTCAACAAAAGTATATTTGATATATGTGTTATTGATGTGTACCTTACTAGTACTCCTAGTAGTGCATGGGTATTAGATACCGGTTCAGTTGCTAATGTTGGTAACTCAAAACAAAAGCTACGGAATAAACGGAGACTAGCTAAAGGCGAGGTGACAATGTGTGTTGGAAGTGTTTCCAAAGATGATATGATCACAATCACACGCTCCCTCTACATTCGTGATTAGTGTTGAATCTAGATAAATGTTGTTTGCATTGGTGTCTGCGTTGAGCATGAACATGATTAGATCATGTTTATTACAATACGATTATTCATTTAAGTCAGAGAATAATGGTTATTCTGTTTACATGAATAATACCTTGTATGGTCATGCACCGAATGTGAATGGTTTATTGAATCTCGATCGTAGTGATACACATGTTCATAATATTGATGCCAGAAGATGTAGAGTTGATAATGATAGTACCACTTTCTTGGCACTGCTGCTTAGGTCATGTTGGTGTAAAGTGCATGAAGAACCTCCACACCGATGGACTTTTGAAGTCACTTGATTTTGAATCACTTGACACATGCGAACCATGCCTCATTGGGAAGATGACTAAAACCCGGTTTTCTTTGTAACAATGGAACGAGCAAGTGACTTGTTGGAAATCATACATGCCGATGTGTGTGGTCCGATGAGTGTTGACGCGCGTGATGGATATCGTTATTTTCTCACCTTCACTGATGAATTGAGTAGATATGGGTATATTTACTTAATGAAGCATAAGTTTGAAACATTTGAAAAGTTCAAGCAATTTCGGAGTGAAGTTGAGAATCATTGTAACAAGAAGATCAAGTTCCTACGATTTGATCAAGGGGAGAGTATCTGAGTTATGAGTCTGGCAATCACTAAAGACAAGGTGGAATCATTTCAAGTTGACGCCGCCTGGAACACCATAGCGTAATGGTGTGTCTGAACATCGTAACCGAACCTTATTGGATATGGTGCGATCTATGATGTCTCTTACCGATCTACCACTATCATTCTGGGGTTATACATTAGAGACAATTACATTCGCTTTAAATAGGGCACCATCTAAGTCCGTGGAGACGACACCATATGAACTATGGTTTGCCAAGAAACCTAAGTTGTTGTTTCTTAAGGTTTGGGGCTACGATGCTTATGTCGATAGGCTTCGGCTAGAAAAGCTCGAACCCAAAGCAGAAAATTGTGTCTTCATAGAATACCCAAACAAGACGATTGGGTATACCTTCTATCTCAGATCTGAGGGCAAAGTGTTTGTTGCTAGGAACATGTCCTTTCTCGAGAAAGAGTTTCTCTCAAAAGAATTGAGTGGGAGGAAGATAGGACTTGATGAGGTTGTTTAACCTTACTTCAACTAGAGAGTAGCGCAACATAGAAAGATGTTTCTGTGGCACCTACCTCAGTTGAAGAGAAAGCTAATGATGACGATCATGGAGCTTCAGATCAATTTACTATCGAACCTTGTAGGTCGACAAGGTTGTGTACAACTTATGAATGGTAACCTTGTCTTAAAGGTCATGTTGTTGGACAACGATGAACCTATGAGCTCTGGAGAAGCGATGGTGGGCCCGGATTCCAAAAAATGGCTGGAAGCCATGAAATCCGAGATAGGATCCATGTATGAGAACAAAGTATGAACTTTGGTGGACTTGCCCGATGATCGGCAAGCCATTGAGAATAAATAGATCTTGAAGAAGAAGACAGAAGCGGATGGTAATGTCACCATTTATGAAACTCGACTTGTCTCAAATAAGTTTCTGACTAGTTCAAAGAGTTGACTATGACGAGACTCTCTCAATCATAGAGATGCTAAAGTCTGTTAAAATTATGTTAGTAGTTGTTGCATTTTCATTTACGAAATCTGGCAGATGGATGTCAAAACAAAGTTTCCTTGACGGTTTCCGTGAGGAAAGGTTGTATGCACTACAAAAAAAAGACACATCCGTGACATTTTGGGCCGAACGATTTTTTTTCATGTCATACTTATGACACTTCTATGACGATAACTGTGGCAAAACCCGGTATCATCATAGATGTGGTGGGGTCATACTTCTATGATAAAAAATCATGACAAAAAATGGGCTTTTTGTCCTGGGCGGGCCGGAGACGCAACTACATGACATTCTTTGGGCCGTCCATGATGGAAAAAACATGGTAGAAGCGAGGGCGAGGAAAATATCGGGGAGTTCCCGGTTACGGTTAGTGGTCGGGGGCCGAGCGATGTGCGTTTCTATCGTACGTACGCGCGTGTGTGCGAGGTGTTGGGCTCTAACTGTACCCGAGCGAGCAGTTGGGTTCTAACTGAACACGAGTGATTGCACTGCAGGCTACGCGTTACTAAACCCGAGCGATCAATCGATCCCTTGCTGTTAACTGAACCCGAGTGTGATTCCTTCGCTACTGCTGCTAACTGAAGCCGATCGAACACTGCCGCCTCGTTCCCTAGATGAAAGTGAGCGTTGTTGAGGGGGTTTGGATGAATACTTCCCGCTGGGGGGTTGCATGAACAGGACCTCATGGTAGTAGAGGCAGTTACCGCTGGATGAACACTACCCCTGATCGATTGAGCCGGTGGATGAATAGGACCTCGTGGAGGGCTGGATGAAAAGGACCCCGTGGAGGGCTGGTTGAACAGTAGCCGGTGGAGGGCTGGTTGACTAATAACCGGTGGAGGGCTGGATGAACAGTAGCCCGTGGAGGTGTGGTTGAACAGGACCCCGTGGAGAGGGTTGGTTGAACAGTAGCCGGTGGAGGAGCGCGCGGTGGAGGCTGGATGAACAGGAGCCCGTGGATGAACAGTCACAGGTGGAGGCTCGAGGAGGTCGACGGTGGATGAACAGTAGCCCATGGAGGCAGTCGACGGTGGAGATGAATAGTATCCCGTGGAGTCCCATTTTGCGGTACGCCACACCCCTCCCGATGAACAGGACCCCTGTTTCGACCGTAGCGCTCCAACACAAGTCCGTTTCCTCTGTTTTGCGGTACGACACACCCCTCCCGATCAATAGGACCCCGGTTCGACCGTGGGAGGTCCGTTTCCTCTGTTTTGCGGTACGCCAGACCCCTCCCGATGAACAGGATACCATTTCCACCGTGGCCGGTCAAACACAAGGCCGTTCCCTCCGTTCTGCGGTACACCAAGTCTCGTTTCCATCGCCTATTCCGTCCAAGCCGGTTGGCTCCCAATGAACATCACACGTTCCGTTGCCTCCAGATGAACACGGCGCATTCCGCTGCCTCCCCATGTACACGACGATGGTGCAATATCTCCGTTCCGACCCAGCCATGTACATGAGCCCTGTCCATACGTATACGCGAGTAGGCGTTTGAGACCCCGCCCGTATGTATGTATGTGGCTGTATTTACTTTCTTGCAAGATGGCCGTTGTACGTATGTGTACATTCTACGTGCGCGCCTCTACCACCACACGTGCGCGCCTCTACTACCACACGTGCCTTTTCTTACACGGCCACGGTTCATTGCTGCAGTCTGTAGACAGACCGATCGACCAATATGTATGTACATGTTCGCGACCATAATGACAACGCTACGTACGCTTCAACCGGGTGGGTCCCGACTGTCAGGCACTTCCTTGTGTGCGAAGATGTAGCTGGTGGGTCCCAGCAGTCAGGGAGCGAATCGTTTCTTTTTGCCCATAAAATGGACGCACTTCCTTGCATGCGAAGATGTAGCTGGTGGGTCCAAGCAGTCAAGGGGCGAATCATTTTTTTGCCCGTAATATGGACACACTTCCTTGCATGCAAAGATGTAGCTGGTGGGTCCCAGCAGTCAGGGGGGAAACGTTTTTTTCGCAAAATACGGTGGCCCGTCCGGTGGGTCCCCGCTGTCAGGTGGAGGAATAAATATTTTGTGCGTAATAAGGAGGCACTTCCTTGCTGCGGCCGTGGACCTAGCTGCCAGCCTCTCCACGTACAGTAATCTTCCGATGGAAGTCGTTCCTTGACCATGTTGACCACGCCATGCTGAGAGCACCAAGGCGGTGGATGACGGCGAGTCCTAGGAAGGGGACGACACGGAGCCGGGGAAGATGCGGCAGTGGATGCCCACACGGAGAGGAGTATGAGGGTTCACTGGTTCGGCTGCGGTGTGAGGATGCCATTGCCGCAGGGCCTGACCAGCGGTGGGAGTGGTAGGGGGAGGTGAGGCCTCCGTGGCAGCACAACTAGCAAAGGGAGGCAGGAGCAGGCAGCACGACCGGTGCTGCTTTGGGCGGTTGGAGCAAGAAGACCAGAGGTTGAAGAATCACAACGGCCGTTGGATGGACATCGTACGGTCACTGCAGCTAGAATCGTTTATATTGACTAAGTTGACAAAGCCCTTGGTACGCGTCAACTTAGTAGGCCCACAGGTCAGCCTTCGAAACGGTGTGCCCAGATGTCAGGGGGAGGAATCATTTTTGTGCGGCTGAAGCTAGAATATCCGAGGTTGAAGAAGAAGCACGACATCCATTGGATGGACATCCAATGGACACTGCTGCTAGAACCGTGTGTTGACTATAAGTTGACAAAGCCTTGCATACGCGTCAACTTAGTAGGCCCACAAGTGTATGGCAGAGAACTTATAGCCCATTTGCGATTTGTAAGAATGCACAACCCATTTTTCAATTCTAATGGAATTTACTATAGCCCATTTACAGTTTCTTAAAAGTACATCCCATTTCTAGCTAGGACAACGATTAATAATTTCAACCAACCATTCAAACAAAATTCAATAAAAATTCCCACATTTTGATAGGATCCGAAATACTTTTGTCCTGAAATTTCTAGTCAGATTAAATACAATTTCAATATAAATTTGTATTACGTAAAAATCCAACGAAACATTGCACGGGCAACAATTAATGAAATTAAAATTTTCAAAATCCAAAAGTAATATTTTATAAACTAATTACGTGTTTGGTGCATTTTTTTATAGTTACTGCCCATTTTTTATAATTACATCCCATTTATTATTTCTTAAAGCCCATTTTCTTGTTAAGCCTAATGCATTCCTCCTAGGAAAGATTTGTAGCCCAGCGGGGCGGAGAATAACAAGTTGACCCGGATTGTGTACAACTGTCGGCCCAGTTGCATTGCTGATGTTAAAAAAAAGGCCTGTGTAGTACAGTACAACCTTACATGGCTACTCAGCCCACATTCAGCGACGTCGGAAAGGCCCAAACAAGGCTTCTGTACAACTTATTGAAGTCACTGAGGTCAATTAATAACTTAAGAAAAAAGTTAGAGTACAATGGAACCTAATTAAAAGCTGTCACGAGCGAAGAAATAATTCAACGCGTCCCACTTGTGCGTGTGTGTATGTGTGTGTGTGAGAGAGAGAGAGAGACACCCATCGGTTGATGCTCGTAAATACATCTTTCAGCCATATGCATTGATGATGCTCAGTAAAAACTTATATAGTTGACACAATCAAATAGAACATCATAGCACACTAAACTTGCATATAAAAATTTCACGCAGGCGGCACAATCAAGGTGGAAGCAGTGGATCGCTACGGGTAGGGCTATGTTGAAACCAACGAACTCATACATAACGGTTCATCGTCTTTATCAATGACGGGGAAATATCTTGAATGTCGTGCAAAGAATATAGACAGACAACACAATATATAAGTTCTGCTAGAACATTAAGTTGACGTACAACCCTTTCTAAAAAAAGTTCAGGTAAAAAAATAGAACAGGTCATCTAACAAGAATCATTTGTTACCTAGAACATCTAGGCAGCCAGCCCTGCCTCTTCTCCCAAAGAAGCAGTGGCCTCCGCCGCGCGATGGAGTAGGCCCTGTGCCATCCATCGTTCCGAGCAACACGGGGAAAGTCTAACGTTGACTCCTATAAGGGACGTCGTCGACGGACCCGGGCACCAGCGGCGGCGGCAAGACTTCGATTGATGGATTGACCACTGCTTCGACATGCATGAACACTCGATACAGGTACATCCCTAACGTGGTCCGTGACGGCCTTGGTGGCGATGAATAGTACAACCCGGTTCCTGCACCGGTATCTCAACACCAATCACCTTCGGTATGGTGGACGACTTCTTCATCCATGCCATCCTGGGTGCCACCGATCAAAGCTCACCAGCGCGCCACCACAGAACAAACGCCGGGAAGATTCGAACACACGACTGATGTCGAAAGTTGTCCGGAACCTGACGAAGAAATCAGCCGGTGGCAGACAGACTTCGACGAGCAAGTCACTTATTTGGATGCCGTGCGCAATGCCAAGAGCTTTGACAAGGTTGTCCGGTGAGATGGGAGGCCGGTCGCCGTTGATGGTTACCTTCAGCACTTTGCCGGCAAACTGGACGTCAAGCACCGCCATGCCACTGTTGAGCAACAGCACGCAGCGCCCGAAGGCAGGACAGACCTCAGGATCTCCGGCTCAGAGATCCGCATTGACCAGCAACATGATAGTGCGCTTGAGTACATGGAGTACAGGAGTGGGATTTGGGGGAACTGGAGTAGGAATCGAGATTCCAGAGGTGGGGGAGCGGCGATTGATTGGTGATGAAAAGGAAGCATGAATTTCGAACACACGCCAATATGCTCTCGGCGTGCAAGCACACGAAAACACCGGGGGCGCCAACATGTCGGCCTAAGAGTCCCTATTCTTTCTTTTTTTGAGAGCCCGGCCTAAGAGTCATAATTGACCTATTTGGCATTACATTACTACTCGGCCCATATTCAATGACAGCTCACTGGGCCAAACAAGTGTACATCATCAAAAAGATACTGAGCTCAAATTATAACTTGAAAAAAGGAGATATACTCTGAACACTGGAGAATGGTGATGCCCTCATTTAGCCCACCAGCAGTTCGAGATAATAAACAGTTCAAAACAACGATATATACAATATTCAAATACTGACTAGTGACTACTACTGACATAAACAACAAGACATGATAGTTCATAAGAAGTCTTGCTACACCACCAAAATGCACCCATCTGCAGTGCTCAGACTCTTGTGACCCAGACAAGAATGACATTCTAAATAGAGGCAATTATTACATAGTAAGAGTAACATAGACGAAGATGACCAAATGACAAGGAATACGCATAACAAAAGAGAGAACTACCCATCCAGAACAAGCAACAAAGACAACAAGTCATTCGAACAGGGATGATCTAACACCATAATAACTTGCAGCCCCGGTTCAGCCACCAGTGATCCGGAGACACCAATACTCCACCCTTTCAACGCAATAGCCCAATTACCTATCAACCTGAAGGCTTGAACCACATCACTGCCTGTCGGAGTCGACACATCCAAGGATCAAAGTTAATCCAGATGCCTTTGTCCTTCTCACCTTCTTTTGGCTGCAGGCTGTATCGTTGACAATCAGGGGAGTTTGCTCCCGAACTCCTAGGGCTCGTCGTGTAGACACAATTTTCCATAGAAAATAGAGCCTCTCTACCATCAAGGTCCTTGCCAATGGTGATCTCCTGGTTAATCGGATAATTGAGTCTGAGAAACAAGAGTATGAACCAAGGCTGCTTACCCGCCTCCAACTCAAAAATCCTGTAGGCCCCAACAAGCTGGTATCCTGCTCATAGACGTAACAGTCACTGTCCGGATACTCATGTATTTGATGGTGCTTGCATACAGTGGGGTTTTGCAATACAATTTTTCCGGCTCATGTGTCCGAATAATCATCAGTCTTTTGCCGTCCTCTGATCGTGCGAGGAACCAATTGTGCTTCCCTATTTTTGGCAAAGGTGGTGTGATTACAAAGGGTAGTAAATGTAGGGACACTGCATCATAGCAAAAAGGACAGGCATTGTTAATGTAAGATCAGCATTGTTCAGAGTATGAGTAGGATAATGCAAGAAACAACATTGATATGTCCCAGTTGGAACTAGTAGGAAAATACAGGGAGGTGTATACTGGGTTTGAAAATATAGAAGTGCCATGCATGGTTATACTCATGTTATCTCACAATCGATTCTTCACAGGAAAGTACCATGTCATGCATGTTATGTAATCATGTTCTGTCCTCACAAACAAATTATTCGAGGAAACTAACAGACCATGCATTGTTATATACTCATGTTCTGTGGGAAAATTTTTTGTGAGCATATTATTCTAGCTATTGATTGCTGAAGGGCGAACATAGGTATGTACACATGGTAAGCATCACAGGATTTCACTACTTCAAAATATAGAGTTCTCCATATGCACATTTGCTTCCCTAATGTATGGTTAGATGAAATCAATACTGTGATGCATGTTTCTACATCATGAAAATGAGGAAACTAACATGGCCATTGATACACACTCATATTTAGTAGTATATAGATTACTATAAAATAAGGAGAATATCAATATCTTCCTAGCAATTTGTTTATTCAGGGGGTACAAATTGGCTGTAATGACATGGTCACAATCGCATGAATTAACTCGTTCCAAATATAGCTGATTTACGGTGTCTCTAATACATTACCATAGTTCTACTCAAATTCTGCTCAAACATGGATATGTCAATCATCACAAAAAGTTCAACATCAGACGGAAACAACTTACACGCGCCGTCTCAGCAATACGTGGTGCCATCTGCTTTGTCGATCGCATAGATGATGCCATTGTGTTCAATAGGATCACAGAAGTGTGTATCAGCTTTGATGATGATCCACTATGAGCTGAGCTGTCTCCAGCTAAAGAAAGCATCAACGGAAAGATAGGTGAGTCCCTTGTCGAACAATGCAATTAGCTTGAAGTCTACGTAATCCGCATGTCATGTGGGCACTTGGAAGATTACAATCTTCTGTAAAACAAAGTGCGTCCAACTAACGATGTTATCTAGATGACTTGGACCACGAAGGTAAAACTCTATATCATCCAACGAAGGAAGGATAATATCATGGTAGGTATGGAATTTCACGAGCACCAACTTTTCACCGTCTTCTCTGACGATAGCCATCCAGTGGGAGTTCAGGCCAACCCAGTACATACCTGCAAGAAGTTTCAGGCAATGCTGATCGGATCAAAGTCGAGGGAAATGATGTATGACGACCCACTACATACCTACAAAGAAGTTTAGGCTAATGGAGGTCGGATTGAAGTCCAGGGGCATGATGTACGCCTCCGTATCATGGTGAGAAAATCTTGCAAGACTAGATAGAAGCAAGTGGGGTGTCTTGAAAAGCTTAGGCCTCGCTTCGACAATGGTCGTGTGCATGCCCATCGAGCATGCAGCCAGCCACAGGGCGCTCAACATATCCATACACGAACAACAGAGGTCGAGGACGTCAGTGCGGAGATTGTTCCAATCACGGCTCATATGGATGCTGCGCGGTTTGCGTTCGGCCATGGTGGAGTTTGGAAGGTGGGCTTTTCTGGGGCTTGATTTACGGGGGAGAAGGCTTTCGCTGTTGGAGCGGCTAGCAAGGAATAGTTGTACCGGGGGAGGCAAGCGAGGCGAGGGTACGCAGGGGCACAGTGAGATAATGAAGAGTGACCTCAGGATCTCCAGCGAGACGGAGATGGATATGGAGTGGTGCTAGGGGAGAGGGAGACGAGGCGAGGCATGCTGTGCAGCGGCGGTGATAGTGACTGCACAGTGCACAAGGTGAGGCTGACTTTGGTAACCCGGACATGCCTCCTGGGCTAGTGTCACCTCGAGCGCAGGGTCTTGGCACTTCACTGTGAGGATCGGATGAATAATAGTATTTTGACCATCAAGTGTACCATAGTTGTACTACTACTACTAGTAGGAACATGAGTAGCACTCCTGTGCTAGCATGCCTCTGGGTTCACTTCATCGTCCAGGTATCATCCATATTGCGAGCAGAACCAAATTCTCGTGCACGCGGAAGCGCGAAGAAGGACTTTTCTTTTTTGAGGATAGCCGCATATTCCTTAACCGTAGTAGGAACATGAGTAGTACTCCCTCCGGTCCTCTTTTGTCTGCGCATAACTTTTTCAGTATTTCTCTAATTAGTCTACGTATATACCCTTTTGCATGCGCCCATTTCCCTCAATGCCCCGCATTCACAGCATTAATTAGCGTACGCATGAGCAGTTGCAGCCAGACTCCAGCCAATAAACTACATGATGCAAGTGGGCCATTCTGTGCGCGTGGGAGAGAGAAAAGGCAAACGAAGAGCCCGTCCAATCCATTGCATGGAGCAGTCAAACCACCGCAGCTCTCCTCATGCATGTGCGTAACTTCTCCCATTTACTTCTCCATCGGGAACCGATTTTCCTCGGCTTCTTCACTACTCCTTGATCTTCATTTGCATCCAAACCACACTACATTCACATTGTTTTAACCTCTTCACATCCTCCTGGAGTAATTTCGAAGCCCCTATAAATAATCACCTTCTTCAGTTAGACTAGCCATCTAATCTTAATTCTCCAAACCATAGCCCTCCGGTCCAGCGGTTCCAAATGGTGAAAGAGAATGAGATGCAGGCTTTTAGCGTCCAACATGTCCTCGTCGAAGGCTCGTTGAGCATAGGTGCCACAGTCACCGACCACCCAAGGGTTGTTCGGAAGTGGATCAACAATGTATCCAACTCCTTCCAAAAGGTGGAGATGAATGTCATCGGTCTCGATGTAGAGTACACGGAGCGTGCCACTGGGAAGATCCAACACGCCGCCGTCCTTCAGCTGTGCCTCGAAGATGATGTTTTGGTGTACAACATCATACACGCGCCCTCCATACCAGGTGAGATTCACGATTTCTTGTCTCGGGAGGACATATACTTCTGTGGGGCAGCCATCGCAGGGGACAAACAAAAGTTGGAGCCATACAACCTTGATTTGAAAAGCATCACTTACCTACAAACCAAAATAAAAATTCCTGTAGAAGATTGTGATAAACCGACACCATCCATATTCGACGTAGCAAATTTTGTGCTTGGAACAAATCTTCAGAAGGGTGATGAGACGCTGGCATTAAGGTCGTCTGGATGGGAGAATTATCCCTTGACGTACGAGCAGATAAAATATGCTGCCCTCAATGCCCGTGTGAGTTTCGATATAGCTGCAAGGTCCAGAAAGATTGTTGCGAAGCCGTCTCCCATAGAAAATGAGAAGAATAAGAAGAAGAAGAAGAAGAAGAAGAAGAAGAAGAAGATGTTGCACCAGCAGCAGGGCATTATGGATGGATGAACAATTTCCTCTCTTGTAAAAAAATATTCCCTCTCTATGTATATTGATATAGATGGATTATTTCGATGGTGTGCATGTCTTTGGAACAAGTAGTAGCGTGGGTCCGCTTGGCTATAAGGAACTATTTATCCGCCTAGCTTTCTCTACTACTCCTTCCAGTGATCGGTATGCAATGCATGTGTCCGTAGACATGACAACTTGTCCATGGAAGTTCAACTACGGCGGCCATCATGTTTCATCCACTGCCACTCGAAATTCCCACGACACCGCTCCAACCCACGGCGCCACGTCCCCCGACGTGCGCCTCACCCCTCTCGGCCACACCGCCCCTCTGCCTTTGTGTGCATGACAAGTGGGCCAACTGAAATGCGGCGAGCATCAAGTTTCTACCACAGCCACACACGATTCCCACGATGCTGCTCGAACCCATGACACCACACGTCCCACGACCTGCGGATCAGCCCTCTCGGCCCCACTGCCCCTCTGCCTTCGGGAGCATTACATGTGGACCAGCCACCTATCAGGTCCACATGTTTTTGATTCAAAGGCAAGTGTCGTAAGGCGCTGAAGCTCAGACCCGAGGGCTCCGAGAGGTAAATGTAACTCCTGCGCCAGGCCTTGTGGTGCTAACGCTGCACGAACTCGTGGAAAACTCAAGATTTGTTTCTTTACTATACATGCATGCAACGATTTAATGGACATTGTAATCTCAACATGTGATGGGGGGTGCTCTAAATTTGAATTTGAAACTTATAAAACGAAAAAAATTCAAAACAAATAAACTAGGAGAGAGGGAGTATACCATTGGATGTGTCCCATACGAAACAAGTCCCCTGGGTTGTCACCGCGAAGATGCGGTTATAAAGGAGCACAGCGTCTTCGTACTCGTACGGCAACAAATCGGCCGCAGGCAGCATCGTCCACCTTTGACCGCCATGTGCAAGGTTCGTGCTATCTTATTCAATATCACCATGGTTCCATCGTACCAATTCAGGCGGTGGCCTGTTGCATGGCTGATCCCAATGTTGGACAAAGGTTATACGGGAATAGTGTCACCGTTGTAAGTGTTGTGCAAATTGATGTTGGTACCCTCCCGTACATATGCAAGCCAATCTCCACTCACACCGAGCCTAATCTGTGAAACAGTGGGCAGGGGGAGAATTCAGAAATGGACATGGAAGTAGTCTTTAGAATGCATTTACTATGTGACCAAACTCATCTTACCTGCTCATCGGAGAAAATCCGAGTGCCCCTCAACATCGGCATCTCAAGGGGCATCAACTTGCAACTATGGCCATGCCGCGCTGGAGACCGCCCCAAGGAAACATCCTCGTGCATTGCACGAAATATCAAGATGCATTTGTACGAGTAGTTTATCTTGTGAGGGAAAAGGATGAGCGAGGAAAGGCCTTATTTGCAAATGTGGAGAGGGGTGTAGGTTTCTTTTTGCAAAATTGCCACAGTTTTCTTCCTATCCATCATATATAAATCGGACGGCCTATAAAAAAAGCAGAGTTGGTGATGATGGTGTGCCTACCATCCTGCAATATGGGCCGTCCGATCTATATCTAACGGATAGGAAGGAAACTATGACAATTTACACGCACTCCTCTCCACATTTGTAGATAAGGCCTTCCATCGTTCATCCTTTTCTCCCACAAGATCTTGATGTTCCGTGCAAGGCACGGGCATCTTGCTAATATAAGAGGGGTGTGGGTATTTTTTTGCAAAATTGCCATAGTTTCCTTCCCATCCGTCAGATATAAATCGGGCGGCCTATACTGTAGGATTGCAGGCACACCATCATCAACAACTCTGTTTATTTATAAGAATAAGAGTAGAGTAGAGATAGAGATAGAGACTACTACTACCAATGTGCTGACCTGTGCGTTGCAGTGGATCCAAAGTAGTAGAATAATACTTGTTCACGGGCTTGAAATATAAACACTCTAGTTTTGATATACATATATCGGTAAAAGTAAATCATGCTTCACTCAAAATATATTCCTCGGGCTGTTTTGATGGTTTGACGATAACATGTTTTACAAAATCTGGAGCTATTTTTTAAAACATTTTGTAGCGTGGCACGGCATCCGGTGCACCTAATCATCTGAAAAGAAAATTGAAGTTTGGGTCAGTGGCACACCCTGCGGTAAGATGCCCATGTGGCCTTCTTCTATAACTAGCAAGATGCCCATGCATTGCAGGGAACATCAAGATGAATTTTTTTTACAAAACACCTGTTGTCATTGACCCTTGCAGGAGTAATCCCATGTGTAAAAACTAATGATATCTCAAGAATTTTATCAGAAAAATGGTATCTTTGGAACAAGTTTTCTCTACTACTGCTCCTTGCAGTGAGCGGTATGCAATGCATGTGTCAGCAGACATGACAAAATTTGAACCACGATGACCATCATGTTTCTTGTTTCTACCACTGCCACACCCACACGCGACTCCCACGATGCCGCTCCAACGCACGTCACGATGTCCCCCAATGTGCGCCTCATCCCTCTCGGCCCCACCGCTCCTCTACCTTTGTGTGCATGACATGCGGGCCAGCTGAACTGCGGCGACCATCAACTTTCTACCACAGCCACAACCGATTGGACGCGGTTTGCCTGCTCCGATCCGTACTCCCGCACCATCGAATTTTCATCTAGCGGCTGTGACACATTTCATCCCGGGCATTGATCCTCAGCTGGAGTACTTCTGCACTACAGGTAGTACCCGCCGATGTGGCCATCTACGCCTCGTAAGACTAGCCACAATGGAAAGTAACATACACTAGTAACATACACATATCCCTAGACTATGTTACTACCTTCATAGTGGGTAGTAACATAAGTGTGGTGTCATGCAAAGCCTTATTTATTATGTTATAGACTCATATTGCATTAGGACATGTGATGTTACAGTAACTAGCTAAGTTACTCAAAATACATCTCTCCTCATTAACTCATTGCCACATAAGCAAATTTGCTGAGTTGGACTCGATGTTACTGCTGAAGTTACTCCCACTGTGGCTAGTCTAAAAACTCGAGCCCAGCTGTGGCACCCTCGCCAGTGCCACGCCACCACCAGACGGTTCATATTGAATGAGTGAGTCGCGAACCACGCCACCACCATGAGAATGACATGTGGGCCAGCCGCATTTAAGGTCCGCATGTCATTGACTCATAGGTCGGTGCACTAAGACACTGAAGCTCGGTCCCGTGGGCCCCAAGAGGGAAATATGCCCGTGCGTTGCGATGGATAGGAAGGCCTTGTGGTGCTCTCGCAGTACGAGCTCGTGCCGAACCCAGATGAGATTTGGTAACCAACTAGTAAGCTACACGTGCATTGCACGCATGAGATTTGGTAACTAAATCTCTACTCTCTATATCTATATCTATATCTATATCTATATCTATATCTATATCTATATCTATATCCTATATCTATATCCTATATCTATATCCATATCTATATCTATACTCTTGTAAAAACAGAGTTGGTGATGATGGTGTGCCTGCCATCCTGCAATATAGGCCGTCCGATTTATATCTGGCGGATAAGAAGGAAACTATGGCAATTTTGCAAAAAGATGCCCACACCCATCTCCACACTTGCAAATAAGGCCTTCTCTTGTTCATCCTTTTCTCCCACAACATAAACTACTCATACAGATGTATCTTGATTTTCCGTGCAACACATGGGCATCTTGCTAGTTATGAATAAATAACACTCTATCAACGAGCCCCATCAGACACCAAATTTCTTGGCATCCGTGCTACAGCTAGATCTTCCCCTCGTTTCTGTTTTCCAACCCGGCGGCGGGTGGGGTGCGGTTTGCCAATGGTCGGTTTGCTCAACGGTGGTCCCACATGAAAGTGAAAATGCTAGGCAACACACCTTCCCTAGCCATGTGGCGTGCCGGACGGGCCGTGGAGTACTCCCGATTCCTGGGCGTGTGGGGGTGCGACGCGAACGCGACATGCCTTTCCTTTTACTGGCAACGTGCCCATGCGTTGCGATGGATCCAAAGTAGTGTAATAGTAGTACTTGTTCACGAACTTGAAAGAAATCACTCTTGTTTTGATATACTCCTAATATATTACTTTTTACTCAAAATATATTTCTCAGGCTGTTTCGATGAGGTGAGGGAGGGATGTGGTTGCTTTCAAGATAATAAGGGATTTTCTGCAAATTGGAGCAGAGAAGTGGGCTATTGTGGCAAAAATGCCACAACTTACCTCACAGCCGTTAGATGCAGATCTAATGGTCAGAAACGACGGATGGCATACACACCACCATCACCAACTGAGTCTTTTATAGGAGTAGGAGTAGAGAAAAATTTATAAATTATAACATTTGGTCCTGCTCCCTGGCACGATCGATAGATAGAAATAGCGATTGGAAACGCCAGGGCGGGGCTATATTTGCCAGATAAGCAGGGTACGTAGTAGCTAGGTTGGCGCATCTTTGGTTTGGTCACATGCGGTCCGATACGTTCTAGTGTTTCTAGCAAGATGCCCGTGCGTTGCACGAATTTGATGGAAAAGGTAAGCAAAGGGATCGCACATGTCGGTATTGATTGGAATGAGAATGCAATAGCACAATAAGAATTAAGGCCACGATGATGTGATCGCAGTGGTGGTTACAGGAGGCAAGAAGAAAGATGCATCCATCAACGTATGACCTCCTCCTCCTCAACTTAGTGCGCCGGGTCACCGACGGGCGGCTAAGGAGCGGCGGCTTTTATCGCAAGGTCAAGGTGCTTCTCAGCAAAGGCATCCAAGGCTTCCAGTCAGTTGAGGAAGGCTAACATCATAGCATCCTCAATGGCCTTGTAGATACCTATGTACACGATTTGCTCGTACATGTGGATGTGTAGGTCAACGAATTCTTGCAGGGCGAGGCGCATCACGGCGAGCGCAACCTCCAGGTGGACATTCTTCGTGGCGTCGGTGGGCAGTCGCAGGGACACCAGTGCTTGAAAGAGGTTCTGGCCATGGAGGCCGATTAGGGTGGCAGGCAATGAGGAGCCCGGGCGCGTGGGCTGGAGGAGTACGGTGATGTCGTCCCTGAGCTTCTTGAGGACGGTGAACTTGTTGGTGGTGGCAACGATCATCTAGTCCAACTGAGAGTCGTAGTTGGCTTCGACGGTGGCCATCCACCAGCCGGTCACGAACACCATCTGGAGAGATCCTCGGCGCCATGCCGTAGGCCGGCGTCGTGGACCATCTGGCACAACCGCTTGCTGTTCGCGCGCATCGCCTCCATGGGTCTCGCACTTTTGCACTTAGTGTAGGTGCTTAGGCAAATGCTTAGGTGCGTACGATGTGGTAGATGCATTGAAATGGAGGGGTGCCTTTATATGAGTGAAAACTGCGTTGCATTCACATCGTGCAGCCTCTTTTCCCGGTCCTCCTCCCATTACTTCCCACATGCATGCATGATGCTAATTGAAGGAGGATGCATCATTGGCCGTTCAACATTTCGGGAACCGCTACCGCTCCCTCGTCTGCATTAAAGCCGTATCAGGAACTGCGTCGCCCGCTGTCAAATCGAATAGTACTACGCCGCCTGCTGTCAAATCGAATTGTACTGCGCCTCCCGCTGCACACCCGACTGAACACACATCCTCACCTCCATCAATCCCCTCCATTAAACCCGCATGAAAACCGAGAAACCTACTCCGGCCACACGTCCGTTCATGAGCGGGCTAGAATTAAACGCAACACCGGCCGAGCTCCTCCCGTCCGCCCCCAGTCTAAACTAGGCCAGACGCGGCCAAGCTCCTACCGTCTGCCCTATATTTAAACGAGGCCAGACAGACAGCAGGCAAGAATCGCACCCCTCCGCTGCTCCCCCATCTCCTCCTCCACCATTTTCTCCACTCTTCCGATGGCTTCCCAGGAGCCATTCTCCGGCATACTACCCTGCTGGGTGGCCCGCCGAGCCCTCCGGATACGGGCGAGGCTACTTGGTGCTTCATCAACCTCGCTTGGTCCGACGGAGCCAGTTCCCGCCCCAATTCGGCGCGTCGTTCAGCAACTCGCTGCTCTAGTTCAGCTCGATGAGGAGGGCGAGTTGCTCCACATCGGCACGATGGCGAGCACGTCGGTACGGGCATCATCGCTGCCGCATCATACCACGCCACTAGTGTCTGCGGTGGCCACACCTCCCGTGTCTGTGGGCGCGCCTCCCGTGCCTGCGGCAGCGCCATGCAGGCAGAGATAGAAGCCGGGTGTGTGGAGAGCGACGAGTCGGTGGCCAGCTTCTCCGTGTCCGCCGCCATCATCGAGGAGAACTAGAACACGGGAGGCTGCCGCCACATGGGTCCGATGAAGGCCACCGCCGAGGCGAATACTGCACATTCAGGTGGTTTCTTTGCTGCTTCATCTCTTTCGAGGACCTTCATCGACCCTGCAAGTGTGTGCCGGGCATGAGGAAGACAATGGGATCCGCGGGCGTCCATTTAGATTAGGTACTCCCTCTCCTGCTGCTAGGAAATATTTGTTCTAAGAATGGATAAATTGGATGTGTCTATAACTAAAATAAGTCTAGATACATCCATTTCTAGGACAAGTATTTTCGGACAGAGGGAGTATTAATTATACCAAGAGAGCCAGATTAGCACCGCTTAGTTCATGTAAATGTAATGAAATCCATCATGTTTATATGAAGATCCGGCATGCTTATATGAAAACAGTCCGTGTTTGCATGAATTTCATCTGGTTGGTTAGAGTTTTGAAAATGTATGCCCCTGGCGTTTGATGTCGTCCTCCATGGAAGGAAGCGGGAGGAAATTTGCCGGCTGCCGTTGGAGATGCTCTTATGTTGGAAATAATAGAGTCACATCCAATCCATTTGAGTTAATTGCGTGTATGATTCTCCCTCTATAAAAAGTTAATTGCATGTACAGTGTACACGTGACTTGCAAGGTGGCTACAGCTTCATACAAAAAGTTAAAAATAAACAAGTCCATCCTTAATCTTGTATTCTAAGTACTCTGTGGGTTCCATTGTCATACAATAGCGAAAGAAGTATATATTAAATAAGTAATATATAATATAAAAATCTGAAGTTAAAGACAAAATTCGAACTCAGGTCATCACGTTGTGAGCAACCAACGCTAACCAGTCCAGCACATTCTTTTTGTAGACCATGCTAGAGATATATCTCCATGTCTACTCTTATACTCCATCCGTTCCTAAATATTTGTCTTTTTCAGTTTTCAAATGGAGTACTACATACACATGTGTATGTAGACGTATTTAGAGTGTAGATTCACTCATTTTGCACCGTATGTAGTCACTTGTTAAAATCTCTAAAAAGACAAATATTTAGGAATGAAGGGAGTAGAAAATAGAGTTAGTGATGATGGTGTGCGTGCCAGCCTGCAATATAGGCCATCGGATTTATATCTAACGGATAGGAAGGAAACTATCACAATTTTGCAAAATGATACCCACACCCCTCTCCATATTTGCAAATAAGGCCTTCCCTCATTGATCCTTTTCTCTACTCTTACTAGCAATGTGCCCGTGCATTGCAACGGATCCAAAATAAAATAATACATGTTCACAAGCTTGAAAGAAAAATACTCTAGTTTGGTGTATATATCACTAAAATATACTTGTATTAAGTTTCACTCAAAATATATTCCTTGTGGCTTTTTTGATGAGGTGGGGGAGAGATGTGGTTGGTTACAAGATACTAAGGGGCTTCTGCTAATTGGAGCAGAGAAGTGGGGTCTTGTTGCAGAAATGCCACGACTTACATCATAGTCGTTAGATGCAGATCTGATGGTCAGAAATGATGGATGGCAGACACACCATCATCACCAACTGAGTCTTTTATAGGAGTTAGAGATAAAAAACAGAGTTGGTGATGATGGTGTGCCTGCCATCCTGCAATATAGGCCGTCCGATTTATATCTGCCAGATAGGAAGGAAACTATGGCAATTTTGCAAAAAGATACCCACACCCCTCTCCATATTTGCAAATCAGGCCTTCCCTTGTTCATCCTTTTCTCTCACAAGATAAACTACTCATATTAATGCATCTTGATGTTCCGTGCAACGCATGGGCATCTTGCTAGTCTCTCACAAGATAAACTACTCAAACAAATGCATCTTGATGTTCCGTGCAACGCACGGTCATCTAGCTAGTTCCTTTTAAAATAGTTAATGCGATAATTGGGTTGAAGTGATATATTATATGTCTGCCCCAAATGATTTTAGATTCACTAGTAGTAACAAAGAAAAGGTTGTCTTGTTAATTAACAGAAAACAGGGTGAAAACTATCACGTGAGGCCGGTGAAAACAAGGCACATTGGGTTCAACGTCATCATCATTACAGTTGTGCGCGCGCAGAAGTCTACATATCGAGGGGGCTACGGAGAAAAAGATGTATCTCGTGTGTTTGAGCGAGGCACGGAGACACAATGTTTGAGAGAGAAACCGAATGATAGATTAAGATCGGATCGAGTTGTCACCCTTCTGCTGTCATTGTTGGGGTTGGGAGGGTGGGGGAAGGGGAGGGAGAGAAATACGTATCGAGAGTGTGAGCGGTAGGAAGAGAGGCACAACTAGCGTGCGTGTGTGTGTGCGTGTATCTGTGTGTGTTTGAAAGAGGAGTAGATAGATTACTATCAAGATCGAGGTGCCACCCTACTCCTTCGGTGTCGGGTAGTGTGTGTGTGTGTGTGTTTGAGAGAGAAGCCAGTCGGTAGACTAGTATCAAGATTGAGGTGTCACCCTACTCCTCCGGTGTCGGGAAG
>NC_041389.1:650370996-650384922 GCF_002162155.2 Triticum dicoccoides
CTTACATATCTCTACTCTTATAAAAACATAGTTGGCTACTTTGACTTAGACGCTGGACGGCGCCAGGGAGCGGGAGGTGGCCTTGTCGGAGAAGATCAAGGCCGACGAGGTGCTGCTGGCGAGTGCTACTGCCGCCTAGGATGCTTTTAGGGAGACTATGGAACACTGGACCGAGGGTCTGGTGAATGTTGCCGCAGCCATCGACAGGGAGCTGGCGCAGCTGGGGATGGAGGATCTCGGGTACTCCTCCGATGAGCACCTCCAACCCAGCGCCAAGCTCAGCTTGTTCTTCAAAGGCGTGGCGACGGCACTCCAGCGACTCCGGGAGAAGATCCCAAAGCAGCTGGCTCACGAGTCACGCAAGATCTATGCGGGAGTTCTTCAGAAGGTGCTGGTGAAGGTGGCCTTCCGCAACCCAGGCCTCAACCTCACCAACGTCCTTAGGTCCCTGCCTCCGGATGCTGATCTGGAAGCGCTCAAGGCCCTTGTCGCACCCATTGTGGACAAGGTGAGCGAGATCAAGCGGGTTGAGGGCGATCGCGTAGACTAGGCCGCCCGTTTTCTCTTTTTCTTGCCGCTATTGGTCATGTTATGAGAACAATCTATTAGAGCTGCGACAAGTTATCTTGTAATATGACTCTATTTTGAGTAGAGATCGCTATGTTATTTCCTCTACTTGATTCCTTCCTTTGTATGTTTTTGCCCTACGCTTTTAGGGAACTTGTCGGCGCAGGCACCTGAGCCGCGAGCACTGAGTGCGGGAAGTCAGCAGCCTGCTGGCGGTGCCGCTTCCGACAAGAAACCTTGTCGGAACTAGTCGCGGCTCACTGAAGTTGTTGAGTAGACTCGAAACAAAGTAAGGGCGCAACTAGCTACGAGTTGGTTCCTCCGCGCACAGGTTTTCCATACAAAGTACGGTCGTTCGAGGAAGATAACTTAAAAATTTAAAACTGATTGCTCAAACTTTGGCAACTTAGCTTTTCTGTCGTTTGCTTTCAGTAAGGGGAAACTTCCTTGAACGATGCCTGGTCCACACCATTATCTTCTCCTTTCCCCCCAGCAAACTTGTGTGCGAGGGAACCTTCCTTTCCTTTTTGAGAAAAAGAAAGAAGAGAAAATAAAGATATGGAGCCTTATAGCTCGTTATTGCTTACCGGGGGTAGGCGCTGCACAAAGTGTCAGATAATGCATGCAAAGATAGTAGAAAGCATGAAATTGACAAGATGTGCGGAGCACATGAGCTTTACTTACGCACGGGTTCTGCGCCCGGCTTTGTACAAAGGATTATATGCAACATCGGCAAGACTTGTACAAAAGGTGGTTGCCGGAACAGGTTCCGGCAACCGTGCCTTACGGGTAAAACTTACGAAGATGCTCAATGTTCCAGGAGTTGCTCACCGGAATGCCATCTTTGGTCTCAAGGCGGATAGCGCCAGGCCTAGTGACTCGTTTCACCCGGTAAGGGCCTTCCCACTTCGGCGTCAACTTGTTGGAATTCTTGGCGGACTGAACGCGCCGAAGAACAAGGTCGCCTTCCTCGAGACTTCTGGCATTAACTTTGCGGCTATGGTAGCGGCACAAATCTTGCTGGTATCGAGCAGCTCGTACAGCAGCCTGAAGACGGTCCTCCTCAAGGAGCAGCGCGTCATCTTGCCGCAGCTGCTCTTGCTCAAGCTCATCATAAGCAACCACTCGAGGTGACTCGTATACGAGTTCCGTGGGGAGAACTGCCTCTGGTCCATATACTAGAGCGAAAGGTGTCTGGCCAGTGGCTCGATTTGGCGTCATCCTGATCGACAAAAGAACCACCGGCAGCTCCTCAATCCAGTTCTTTCCGCACCTGTGCAGCCTGTCGAAAGTCCTGGTCTTGAGCCTGCGCAGCACTTCAGCATTTGCCCTCTCCGCGTGACCGTTGCTTCTTGGATGAGCAACAGAAGCGAAGAAGACCTTGGCGCCAAGATCTTGGATGTACTGCATGAAGGTGCGGCTCGTGAATTGCGTGCCGTTGTCGGTGATGATCCTGTTAGGGATCCCGAAACGGCAAACAATTGACCTGAAGAACTTGACTGCTAACTGTGCTGTCACCTTCCTCACTGCTTCCACTTCCGGCCACTTTGTGAACTTGTCGATTGCAACGTACAAGTACTCAAAGCCCCCAATAGCTCGGGGAAAGGGGCCGAGGATGTCAAGCCCCCAGACCGAAAATGGCCAGGCTAAAGGGATCGTCTGGAGAGCTTGAGCTGGCTGGTGTATCTGCTTGGAATGGAACTGGCACGCTTCACACTTGGTTACTTGTGCAGTTGCATCCTGGAGGGCTGTCGGCCAAAAGAAACCTTGCCAGAACGCTTTGCCGGCAAGTGCTCTTGCGCCAATGTGGTGACCACATATGCCTCCATGTATCTCTACCAACAGCTTTTGCCCGTCTTCCCGGTGAATACACTTCAATTTCACGCCGTTGAGTCTTCTTCTGTACAGTGTGTTGTCGACAAACTGGTACATACTTGACTGCCGGGCTACTCTTTCCGCTTCTTCTTGCTCTTCAGGAAGTTCTCCTGTCTAAAGGAAAAGGACAATCTGCTGTGCCCACGCTGGAGCTTGCGGCTCGACAACAAGGACTAAAGTCACATCTGCTGCTGCGGGAACATCCGCTTCTACGGCAAGAACCTGCGGCTCAGCCGGAGCTTGACGTTCCCCGGCAAGCTTGCCGGAGCAAAACTTGTCGGGAGCGTCTGCTTCAACGGAACAAACCCTAAGGCTTGCCAGAGCAGACTGCTCCTCAGCACCTTTGGTGTTGATCCTGAGGACCTTCTTGGCGGCGGCTTCGGGGAGCTCTGCCGGAAAATAGTCATCAGAAATCAACTTCCTCTTCTTGCTCTGTCCAATTGATGGCGTTACAGATGGTTGAGTCAGCTTGAGCACAAAGATCCCTGGTTCCACAGGTAACTTAAGTGCGGCGCACTTCGACAGGCTATCAGCAATGTCATTCTGAGCTCTTGGAACATATTCCATCTGTAGGTCGTCAAAGTGCTCTTCTAGCTTTCTCACTTCATCAATGTAAGCTTCCATCAACGGACTCTGATAATTCTTGTTCACTTGGCGGACGACAAGCTGTGAGTCACCCCTGACAATGAGCTTCTTGATCCCAAGGTCTGCTGCGATCCTGACACCGGCAAGCAATCCTTCATACTCTGCAGTATTGTTCGTTGCTTGCTCCTTGGGAAAGTGCATCTGGACTACGTACTTGAGGTGCTCTCCGGTGGGTGCAACAAGTAGCACGCCCGCACCGGCGCCTTGTAGCGAGAAGGCACCATCAAAGTACATCAGCCACTCTTTGCTTGCTTCCTTGACGGGGATGCTCGTTTCTGGAATTTCTTCATCTTGCGTTGGCGTCCATTCTGCTATGAATTCTGCCAATGCTCTGCTTTGGATAGTTGAAGTGCTCTCAAACTTGAGGCCAAAGCTTGACAGTTCTAGTGCCCACTCGACAATCCTGCCTGTTGCTTCTGGATTTTGCAGTATCCTCTTCAGCGGAAAACGAGTGACGACTGTGATCTCATGTGCTTGGAAGTAATGGCGCAGCTTTCTCGAGGCCATGAGAAGGCCAAAAAGCAATTTCTGCACACCAGAGTACCTTGACCTAGCCCCCTGTAGAAGGGAACTGACAAAGTAAACTAGGCGCTGCACCATTCTCTTCTGCATCTTCTCACGCGCCTGCACAGATCCATCTTTGTCGGGACCAGAGCTTGCCGGTGAAGTCCCCTGCTTGTCGCTGGATGCATCTGCCGTGGTTGCTGGCTCATCATCCGCCTCCCTCTCTGCTACTAATGCAGCACTAACCACTTGATTGGTTGCCGCTATATATAGCAGCAACTTCTCTTGTGGCTTAGGTGCGACAAGTGTTGGAGTGGAGGACAGGTATCTCTTTAAGTCCTGCAGCGCAGCCTCCGCCTCCGGAGTCCATTTCATTGGACCTGCCTTTTTCAATATTTTGAAAAACGGCAGGGCTCGCTCAGCAGACCTAGAGATAAACCTGCTGAGAGCAGCTACGCAACCGGCAAGTCTTCGTACATCCTTGACGCGCTTTGGTGCTTCAATCTGCTCAATGGCCTTGATCTTGTCGGGATTGGCTTCAATTCCCTGCTGAGACACGAAGAACCCGAGAAGCTTGCCGGAAGGGACTCCAAACACACACTTCTCGGGGTTAAGCTTGAGGTTGATCTTGCGCAGATTCGCAAAGGTTTCGTCTAAATCTTGAATCAGAGTTGCCTTGTCCTTGCTCTTGACCACTATGTCATCCATGTAGGCTTCCACATTTCTGTGCATTTGCGGCTCAAAAGCGTCATGGACTACCCTTGAAAATGTTGAACCAGAATTCTTTAAACCGAAGGACATCCGTATGAAACAGTATGTGCCACATGGGGTGATGAATGCGGTCTTCTCCTCATCCTCTTCTGCCATGAAGATCTGATGGTATCCTCAGTATGCATCAAGAAATGAAAGCAAGTCACATCCGGCCGTGGAGTCAACAATCTGGTTAATGCACGACAAGGGAAATGGGTCTTTGGAACAAGCTTTATTGACATCGGTAAAGTCGATACAAAGCCTCCATTTCCCGTTTGCCTTACGCACGACTACAGGATTGGCCAACCACGTAGGATGGAGCACTCCCCTGACAAGGCCTGCTGCTTCCAATTTCTTGATTTCTACTGTAATGAATTCTTGGCACTCCACTGCCTGTTTCCTGACTTTTTGCTTGACGGGCCGCGCATGAGGACAGACGGCAAGATGGTGCTCGATTACTTTCCTGGGAACACCGGGGATGTCAGACGGTTGCCATGCAAACACGTCGACGTTCGCCCGCAGGAAAGCAACGAGCGCGCTTTCCTATTTAGGGTCGAGAGTGGCACTGATGGTGAAGGTGCCACCAGTGCCGTCCTCCTTGGCGGACACCTTCTTGGTCTCTAGTGGAGCCGCCATTGTCTTCTTACACATGCCGGTGGAGCTCGATGGTGCGTCCTCGACGGTAGCGCAGCACTCCGAAGAGGTGCGCTTGCCGGAGTGGGCATCAGAACTCTTGCCGGACTTGGTCTTTTTCTTCGCCCCGGGAGCTTCAACGGCAAGTGACTTGCGATCTGTTGCGGCTGCTGCTTCCCGGTAGATCTTGTCGGCGCAGATAAGAGCATCCTTCTTGTCACCAGGGACGGAGATGACACTTATAGGGCCTAGCATCTTCAGTATGTTGTATGGATAGTGAGAGGCTGCCATGAATTTGGCGAGTGCTGGACGGCCGAGTATCCCATTGTAAGGCAATGGAAAGTCAGCAACGTCAAAAGTGACCCTCTCAGTCCTAAAGTTCAACTCGCTGCCAAATGTCACCGACAACATGATCTTTCCCTTTGGCTTGCTCCTTCCCGGATTGATTCCTTGGAATGTGCCGGTCTCTTCGAGCTCGCCATCAGGGATCTAGAGTTTCTGGAGTACCGCGGAGGAGATCAAGTTCAAGCCGGCCCCGCCGTCAACTAGCATCTTAGTGACCTTGAGGTTGCGGATGGTTGGTGAAACCAACATCGGCAAGCACCCGACCGCAGTTATGCGATCAGGGTGGTCCTCAATATCAAAGATGATAGGCGTGCTGGACCATTTCAGAGGCTTGCGTGACTCGATGGGTGGTTCTGCCGCGTTGACTTCTCGCACCCACTGCTTGAGCTGGCGGTGTGAAGTATGCAGAGAAGCACCTCCGTCAACGCACAGGACCTCTGTGGCTTTCTGGAACTCCTGTTCATCGGTCTCGTCATCATCCATATCTTCATCGTCGTCGTCATCTTCATCCTTGTCACGGCCGCGGGGAGGTCTGTCTCCTAGCCGCTACTTGGTCTTGCCGGGGCGTCCTCCTCGGCCGGGACGTTTCTTGCCGGCTCCTCCAGCACCTTCCTGGGCTTTCTCCTTGTCGCGTCACTCGTATTCAGCCTTTTGCTGCTCTACAAGCTGCTCGACCTTCTTGCAGCTCTGGAGGTCGTGGCCCTTGGTGCGGTGAATCTTGCAGTACTGCTTGTTGGTGCCGTCCTGCTTGTCGGCGACCGCCACAGCTTGGTAGTTGATGCCCGCGGCAATCTCCTTGCCGGAGCTACCAGCTTTGGCTTTCTTGGCGCCACCTCCGTTGCCGGACTGCTCAACGACTAGCACATCTTTGCCTTTCTTCTTCCTGTTGTTCCGCCGCCGGTTTTTCCTTGCTGGGGCAGTCTCCTCACTATCAGATCCTCCTGCTCCTGTATTCTCTCCGGGGAGTCTCCTCCCTTCCTCGGCACGTGCACACTTGTCGGCCAGGGCATATAGCTCACTGACGTCTCTGATCTTGCACATTGCCATCTCCTCCTGCATCCTGCGGTTTCGCACGTTCTGATGGAACGCGCTGATTACCGCGGCAGGGTGGACATCTGGGATGTTGTGCTGTACACGGCTGAATCTTTGAATGTACTTGCGCAGGGGCTCTCCTTCCTTCTGGGCGAGGAGATGAAGATCGCTCTCTTGGCCATGAGGCTTGTGGCCGCCCGTAAAGGCGCCGACAAACTGATGGCATAGTTCTGCCCAGGAGGATATGGAGTTGTCCGGCAAGTGCATGAGCCAGGATCTGACATTGGGTTTGAGCACTAGCGGGAAGTAGTTGGCAAGGATCTTGTCATCCCGTCCCCCGACAGCTTGCACCGCGATGGTGTAGATGCTGAGGAACTCCGACGGATGCGACTTGCCGTCGTACTTCTCTGGTACGTCTGGCTTGAAATTCTTCGTACTGGGCCACTGGACTTGCCGCAGCTCACGAGTGAACGCAGGGCATCCTACCGCGTACGGCAAGTCGCCTGGTTCCCCTGGCGCATGCATGTCGACAGAGGGCCCAGCGCGATGGTCTGATTGACGCCGCGCTTCTCTCTGGCGCTCGACGCGAGTACGAGCGTCTTCTTGCTGTCGTTCGTGAAGAACTTGGCGCTGATCGCGACGAGCTCGTGGATCCGATGATGCGGTGGAGTCGCTGTCGAGGTGGATCCAGCGAGTCGGCGATCTTGGCCTTCGGGGGGGAGAGTGCATGGTGGTTGCACCCCCACCAGTTTTGTTGCCACCGGCTCATGCCTGGCAGTCCTGCCGCGGCCGCGATGCACTCGGCTACCGCGGAGTGTCGCCGTTGGCGAAGCCGATGAGACTCTGAATAGTGGCCCTCCATCCGTCGATCTTGTCTTCCGTTGGAGGGTAATCCAGGAGCAGTTGAGCTCACGCCAAAGCTTCTGCTGGAGTGGTGGGTAGCAGTGGTGAACGGTGCGAGGAGCGGGGTATGCTCGGACTTCTAACTATGTTAGAAGGAGCAGTATCCCATCCAGGCGACCGTGTCTCACTCGTGTCAGCATGTTGGCGTGCATGCTGGTCTTGAGCAC
This sequence comes from Triticum dicoccoides, assembly GCF_002162155.2. Classification (NCBI taxonomy): domain Eukaryota; kingdom Viridiplantae; phylum Streptophyta; class Magnoliopsida; order Poales; family Poaceae; genus Triticum; species Triticum dicoccoides. The sequence goes on from NC_041389.1 coordinate 650,378,418, forward strand.
CCCGAGACCCACCAGCTCGATCTTGGCCCAACATACGTATGGCACTGCGAGTACCACGACGCTGTCGGTCCTGCGCCTCCTGAGATGGGCGTGGAACATGTACGGACGCCGAGGTCTGCGCAGCCTTGTCCTTGGACCTGGCAGCGTCGTGAGCTCCCTCGTCGATGTCCGTTCTTCCGTCGGCGTCTTCCCCACCACTCGTTTGCTCCGGTGGTAGTGGGATTGACGTGGACGGAACAGCTGCCGCCGAAGTCTTCTTCTTTGGTGGCATGTCGATGAAGAAGATGAAGATCTGGCTCGTGTGAACGCCGGATCAGGTTCACACAACCTCGACGCCCCCTACCTGGCGCGCCAAAGATGTCGGGGAGGCTGATCCAAAGATGGGGACCGGCAGACCGGGCCCCTTTCGGTTCGGTGGGGGCGGAGATCGCACGAAGAGCGGATCGAGGCCAAACACACGAGCAGTTGACCCAACTTCGGAGCTCTCCGGAGAGATAATACTCCTACTGTTGCTTGCCTGATTGTATTGAGTTCTTGCTCAGGAGCGCTGAGTGCTACAGTACACTCGAGCTGCTAACGAGACCGAGCGTGAGTGTTTTCTGGTTTCGAACCTCCCCCTACGTTGCGTATGGGCCTCCTTTTATATGCTCAAGGGGACTCCGACAGGTGGCAACGTAGGCAAGGGCAAAAATGGAAAAGGGAATTGCGGTTGGTACAGCTACCTGAACAGTATATCCTACCTAACCCTGACGGCAGGGGACAAAGGCATTGAATGCCCGTCTGTGTCGCTCAAATAGTGGAAAAAGGACCGTCAGGGATGCTACCGCTTGCCATGATGGTGATCTTGTCAGCGTCGCTTGCCACCTCGCACTGCTGGCTGCACAGCCTCCTGCCACACGCGCCTGGAAAGACCCCAAGGCGACACGTTGGTGGATGTGCTGGAGCGTGGGTACAGAGTGGTAGCCTGCCGCGGCAAGCGCCTTGCCGCGGCCGTTGTCTTGTCGCGTCCAGAAGCTTGTCGCCCACCGGGCCTTGCCGGGTCGCGCGGCGCGTCGCGGCAAGTTCCTTGAAATGCCTTGGTTGGCCTTCCCGGCAAGCTCCTCCTGCCGGGGCCTTGTCTCCTTGGCTTAAATACTTTGTTCTTGAATGGTTCCAAAGGAACCACGGAGGACCTTGGCGGTCACCCGGCAAGCCTTGCCGCGGGGCGCTGCAACTGCCCGTGCACAAGTTCGGGATACTAGGGTACCCCTACTCTAGTACACCGACAGTTTATATAATGCACCAGAGGCCTAGCCGAAAATGTCGGTGGGGGAGGAGTCCTTGTCTTGATCGCCAAGTCTTGCAGAATCTTCCTTGTATGCGGCAGCTGTCCGGACTGGCCCATGAGTATACGGCCATGGGGGTCCTCGGCCCAATCTAACAGATCGGGAGATGACGTGGTGAGTACCCCGTAGTCCAGGACACCGTCAGTAGCCCCCTGAACCGGTCTTCATGTTTAGGGACGCTCCTCGATTCTTCCGAACGGTTCTTCATCTTCAGTCGTCGGTATTGAAAACTGGTTCAACAAATCTTCTCATCTTCTATCTTGAGGATCACCGAAATGCATTCGACAAGTTTATACGTCAGGTATCCGAGGAGCCCCTTTAAGTTTCCGGCCTTTATCAATGCCTTGTTATTTTTATGCCATAACTCGGGTTTGAAGTTGTTCCCGGGCGGCAACGTCCTCTTGCGTCCGAGCTCCAACGCCGGACTGCATTCGAGGTATCTTTTGCAGCCGAGAACCAAATGCCAGACTGCTTTCCAGCTCTAACGCTGGACAATGTATCCGAGCTCCAACGCCGGACTGTATCCGAGCTCCAACGCCGGACTGTATCCGAGCTCCAACGCCGGACTGTATCCGAGCTCCAACACCGGACTATGTGTCTGAGCTCCAACACCGGCCTGTATCCGAGGTGTCATAAATCACCTTGGTTCAAAGAAGTTTGAAGGAGTTTAGCCGAGCTTAATGCCGGAAATGCCCTCTATGGAGCCAGCCACTAGCGCCCGAGCTTTATGCCGGACTACTTCCGAGGTGGTGCACCACCCCGAATGTGGGCCGATTTTTGTCAATATTTTTTATTGGTGCAATTTATTCTCTGCCGAGATACATAGCCAGTAGCCCTCAAGGTGGGTATCGGTCTAAAATCCGAGATGCCCATGAAGGATGACATAAGTCCGCTGATCCCCGTAGCTGCTGAGACTCAGGTTGATTTGCAAAATCGGTCTGAGGATCAAGTCCTATCTCGGTAGAATACTTCGGGACACAAAAAGCGGCGTGCTCAGTCCTCAAGACTCCGGTTGGGTGCGGCCGACCAACCTGAGGATCAAAATCTCCTCGGAGACTGTATTACACTTAAAATTTTCTGCATTGGAAAGGCAATGCAGTAGCCCCCGAGACACTGGTCGGGTGGCAACACCAGATCAGGGGATCGATGTGCCCCTTTAATATTTGTGAATAATAAGCCCGAAGCCCAGTAGCCCCCGAGCCTTAATGCGGGCACGTGAGGCCGAATTAAGGATCGATATCAATAGTAAAATCACAAATTATGTGTAATGACTCTATGTATCCAAGTACTTTACGTCATTAATGCTCGGATCCGTATTGTACAAAACTTTGTTGACCGACCAGCAGCTTCCACCTCCTCGGCCAATAGCCGAGGAGTGTTTGTCCTACTTTATAAAGCCTTTATGAGGGCAAAGATTTACAACAAACAAGGCAATTTGGCCATACAGTTTTATAAACAAAGGTACACGAAGAGATATGTTATATTACTCTTTAACAGAAGAAATGTCTTCCAAAGAAAATAGTCCCGCTATCGGTTCCTTTCTTTGGGTTGTTAATAGCCCCCGGTAGTGTTCGGCGACAGTCGAGGTCAAGCCGTAAACACTTCGTGCATTGTTATGAATGGCCCGGCGTTTAACACCGACATCGGATCGCTGACCAGTTTTTGCTTATTGTGACAGTCAGTTTTCGGCTTTCTCCACTGAGGTGCTTAACCATGTGAGCTGGAAGCACAATCGCAGTGGTTCTCCCTTTGCACACCTAGCCGAACAAAGCGGAACGTAGGAGGCAAGCGCAGGAGCCGGGCAACCCAACTATTGACTGAAGACACAATTCGAAACCGATGCATGTAGAGCAATATCCGAGAATGTTTTTGCCGAATCTCTAAAGGTGTCCGGAGTTGCACTGCGAGACTTGTGCTGAAAACACACAAATAGTTTAAAGTGCCATGGGCTCGAAAAGCAAAAAAAACTTATTCGAAAGGTTAATGTCCGAACTAGATCATGTGTTAGGTGCCAATCCGAAAATTGGACTTTAGAAAAAAAGGTGCTACTACTGTGCTTTAACATGACACATCCTATCTCAAAACTTCAAGCGCGTCAGCCTACGGCTTCAACCTCCTATCCCGAAGGCTGAGTACTTCTTATTAGGCCAGTTTAGAAAACTAAACTCTAGCGGCTTTGAGAGATAAATTAGGCTCCCCGGCTAGTGACCGCACACTTGTGTCGAAAAAAGGAGTGATAAATAATAATAAAAAGTTTGCAACGACTAAGAAGAAAAACACTTATTATAAAACGGCTCAAATAAACATAAGAGCCCCCAAGTGACTTGGGTAAAAGAATGATTGTATGTACCGAAGTACTTGTATCATATCTATGTTCAACCGAACTTTAAACGCGTCTTAACCGACCGTCGGCTTCTCCCTCTTTGGTCAAGGACAGAAAAGTGTTATGTACTCCATCTGTCGAGAATATTGACGGTGTTTCCAATAACCAGGCAATCAGGCCATAAGGCTGTAGCAGACAAAGCGTGCTCATGGAACTTATGCTATATTACTGCGAGGTGTAAGAAGCATCTTCGAAGAAAATAGTACCCCCACCGATACCTTTCTTCGGTGCTCATTGTTATTATGAGACTTGTGCAATAGATTTTTTGTACTCATGAGTTCCGTTGTGTGCGGCCATCATTGAAAACTATAAGAGCACTAGCTTTCGGCTTCACCCAGTCTGAGGTCCGGCTCGGATGACCCGATCGTGACAATCGCAGATGTGCTCCCACTAGTAGAAAAGGGGGCATTGGTCTAGGCCGGGTCAGCCCATTGGTCCCGGTTCAATCCAGAACCGGGACCAATGTGGGCATTGGACCCGGTTCATTAGCCCCGGGGGCCGGCCGGGCCACGTGGGCCATTGGTCCCGGTTCGTCTGGACCTTTTGGTCCCGGTTTGTGGGACGAACCGGGACCAATGTGCCTTGCTCCTGGCCCACCACCATTGGTCCCGGTTGGTGGCCTGAACCGGGACCAAAGGCTTCCCTTTAGTCCCGGTTCAAGCCACGAACCGGGACCAATTAATTGCCTATATATACCCCACGAGCAGAGCACTCTCACTGCTCTGTTTTTCGTGGCCGGCGAGGAGAGAGCTTTGTGGTGCTCTAGCTCACCTCCTATGCACACGAGGTGTTCGATGGAATGCCCGAGCCACACTACTTAAGCTTTCTCCTCTCCATGCTCCACCTCCAAGCTCCATTTTTCTCAATATTTGTCTAGGTTTAGCGGTCCGTCACGTCCCGTCCCCGTCTTCACCGCCGTCGATCGCCCGCGCCGATCTCGTTGTCGGCACCACCGTGGTGAGCCTCTTGTTCTTATCTTCTTTCTGAAAGGAAAAAAACTCTTACTTGTATGTTTATATAGATATTTGTATAATTTTCTTACTTTTATTATTGCATCTTATATAGTGCGATGGTTTTGGTATCCGCCCCCGTCGGCCCTCGTCCTGTCTATGATTCAGATGTGGCATATATTATCTTTTCATAACTATTGGTTCATTTATTGTTTATGACAATTATGCCGGCCAACGTGACATAGATTTTATTTATCTAGGAGGTTGTTGAACCGGAAATTCCAACCGACCCTATTGTCGAGAGGTTAAATTTAGTTGAAGAAGAAAACAATTTGTTGAAGGAAAAAATTAGAAAAATTGAGGAGGAGAAGATGATATTGGAGTTGCATGTTGCGGATGTCGTCGATGATCACAAGATCAAGATGGATGCAATGCGCTTGAAGATTAGAAAGATTAGAAAATATGCCATTCATACCGAGGCTTGGTATCATTATGTCGTTGGATCAGTTGTTACATTGGTTGCGATTATGATCGCATTTGTTTTTGCATTGAAATGTTTTACATATTTTCAGTGTATGGTTTAATTAATTTAGATGCTCTGCAGAGCTTTATGTTGTTAGATGAGAACTATGCATGTACTTTGGTTTTAATGTGATGATGAACTTCTATTAATTTGGTCACTTAATTATCTATTCATGATGTTCTGTAATGATTTTTGACACACTTAATTATATATAATGCACGCAGATAAACCGACAATGGATGTACGGTTCAAGACACACCTCCGAGTACATTAAGGGCATGCATCAAAAGAGCACCAACCAAAACAGTTGTGTCTGCTTTGATGCAACAACCGAGAGGGGAAAGGACACATATTATGGTTACATAGTGGACATATGGGAACTTGACTACGGAGTAGATTTTAAGGTCCCTTTGTTTAAGTGCAAATGGGTCAATCTGTCAGGAGGCGGGGTACAGGTAGACCCACAGTACGGAATGACAACAGTGGATATGAAAAATCTTGGGTACACTGACGAACCGTTCGTCCTAGCCAATGATGTGGCACAGGTTATCTATGTGAAGGACATGTCTACCAGACCAAGAAAAAGAAAAGATAAGGAAGCGAATACATCATACGATGAGCCAAAGCGCCACATAGTTCTTTCAGGAAAAAGGGACATTGTGGGAGTGGAGGACAAGACATACATGTCTGAAGATTATGAAAAGTTTCATGAAATTCCTCCCTTCAAAGTCAAGGTTGACCCCAGCATCCTGATAAATGATGAAGATTATCCATGGTTACGGCGCAATAAGCAAATGACACAAGCGAAGAAAAAGTGAAGACTTTCTCCCGCAACTATTATGATGATACCATGCCAACTTTGTAACAGACTAGTATGATACCATTGTCCATTTTGTACATGCACATGCTATGTGGGTCAATTTATGATACCATGCCAACTTTCAACTTTTTCAGAGTTCATTTGAAATGCTTTAATGTATTATGGTTCGGCCCTCGTAATAATTAAAAATAGCAACAATAAGTATTTTGTTATAAGTAGAAACAAAATAAAATAAATAGAGCAAGAAAGAAAACAAAAAAACAAAAAAAAGTGTTTTCAAATTTGAAAACTAATGGCACTAACAGAAAGTTTATAATTTTCCTAAAACTAAAAGCAAAAACAATTAAAAAATAAAGCAAAAAACAAAAGAAAATAAATAATGCAGAAAACAAAAGAAAAAAACAACAATAAGTATTTTGTTGTAAGTAGAAACAAAATAAAATAAATAAAGCAAGAAAGAAAACAAAAAAACAAAAAAAGTGTTTTCAAATTTGAAAACTAATG
>NC_041389.1:650385050-650439517 GCF_002162155.2 Triticum dicoccoides
CAGAAAACAAAAGAAAAAAACAACAATAAGTATTTTGTTGTAAGTAGAAACAAAATAAAATAAATAAAGCAAGAAAGAAAACAAAAAAACAAAAAAGTGTTTTCAGATTTGAAAACTAATGGCACTAACAGAAAGTTTATAATTTTCCTAAAACTAAAAGCAAAAACAATTAAAAAATAAAGCAGAAAACAAAAGAAAATAAATAATGCAGAAAACAAAAGAAAAAAACTGGAAAAAAATAAATATAGCAAGAATAAGTAAAGAAAACAAAAAAACAAAAAAAAATGCCTCCTACTGGGCCCCCACGGCCTGAATACGACTAGAAACCCTACTATGGGCCAGGATTCAGGCCCGCAGTAGGCCCAGAAGGCCCATCAGGCAAAGCAATAGCAAGTAGGCCCAAAAGCCTGCGGTGGAGAGGAGCTCGAGAGGGGTGCGGCAGTGGGGCTTATAAACCACTGTGCGCCCCTCTCGACTAGCGAGGTGGGACTAAACTTTGGCCCCGAGGCGGGCAGCATAGAGGCCTTTGGTCCCGGTTGGTGGCACCAACCGGGACTAAAGGCTGGGCATTAGTCCCGGTTGGTGCCACTAACCGGGACCAAAGGCCGCCGGTTCCCGCCCTTTGGGCTGCCGAAAAAGAGGCCTTTGGCCCCGGTTGGTGGCACCAACCGGGACTAAAGGGGGCATTAGTCCTGGTTGGAGTCACGAACCGGGACCAATGCCCTTCGTATATATACAACACTTAGCAGTTTTCGCCAAAATCCATCTGTTTCTTCTCGCCCCGACGCCTTCTGCTCCTAGTCGCCGTCGCCGCCGAGCCCTGCCCCGACGCCGTCAGGCTGGTCCACCTCGCCGTCGCCGCCGCCGAGCCACTGCCCCAACACCGATGCCGCGCCCGCCGCCCCTGCCGGCCCTGACCCCGTCGTCATCGCCGTCGCCGCGCGCGCCGCCCCTGCCCCGACCCCGTCGCCATCGCCGCGCGCGCCTCCCGTTCCCCGACCCCGTCGCCGTCGCCGCGCGCGCCGCCCCTTCCCCAACCCCGTCACCGTCGCCCCGACCACACGCCACCGCCTTCGGTCCGGCCGCCGGCGCCCTTTCCTCTTATTTTTTGTGCATTTTATGTATACGATCTCTGTGTATATATGTATATGTTCTCTGTGTATATATGTTCATATATGCAAAAGTTAGATTTTAGAAAAACTTTAGGATATATGCATTTTTTCTGTTGATGATATGATGATGCTTTTTTTCATATATGTATTATTTTTTAAGTTGTTACTAGATATCGATTTTAGGTTAGTGCATTTTATCACTGATTTTAGGTTAGTTGATCAATTTAGTGCATTTTATGTTTGTTGCATTTTAGGATAGTGCATTTTATGTTAGTGGAGAGGAAAAAGTAAAGTAAGGAAAAGGAAAATAAGTAGAGAAAGAAGGAGAAGAAGAAGGAGAAGACGAGGAGAGGAAGAAGAGAAAGAAGAAGAAAAAAAGAGGAGAAGAAGAAGGAATAGAGGAGCTTCTTCTCCTTTTTTCTCCTCTTTTTCTTCTTCTTCTTCTTAATTTTTATCGGGAACGAGGGTGTCGACGATCGCCGAGAGGTCGAGGGTCAGGAACTAGGGTAGAGGGTCGAGGGTCGTTAAGGGGTCAAGGGTCGAGGGTTTCAGGGTCGAGGGTTCAAGGTTTCTAGGGTCGAGGGATCGAGAGGGTCGAAGGAAGAAAAGAGGAAGAAGGAAGAAAGAACAAGAAAAAGAATCAGAGGAAAAAGGAAAATAAGAAGATGAAGAAGAGGAGAGGAAGAAGAGGAGAAATAAATAAGAAGAGGAAAAAAGAAGAAAAAGAAGAGGAGAAGAAGAAAGGAATAGAGGAGAAGAAGAAAAAATAGAATTTTTCTTTCTATTTTTTCTTCTTCTCCTCTATTCCTTTCTTCTTGTCCTCTTTTTTTTCTTCTTCTTCCTTCTTCCTTCTTCCTCTTTTCTTCCTTTTCCTTAATTATTTTCCTTTCTCGTCGTTGTCGCGTCATTGTCGATATAACCCCCTCGAGATAACTTCAACATGAGGGGCGGTCGATATAAATACCCCCCCCTCGGCCCTCTCGCTCGACCAAAAATCTCGAGGACACCCAAACCCTAGAGAGAAAACGATGTTGGTCTCCTACCCCCTCCCGCCGCGCCCCTACCCGACAAATTAACTCTCTCAAAGCGTTGTTGTGTCGAGGCGACCCCAAACCCTAGAGAAGCAGCGTCGAGGCCACTAAGATGATTCCTTATTGTGATTAGCTGGCTAGTTCTACGTTTGCCATCTGTATCATATATAATAATGTTGTAAATATTTGCAGAAACTATGGAGCACTGCCGAGATGAAGAAACAGAAGCAATATTGAGGGACATACTCGCAAATGGAAGGGATGAAGTTGCGTCATTTCTCCTCGACTCCGTTGGTCAGCTGGAAGAACGGGGTGAAGAAGAGGGCTATGTTCATGATGGCTTCGGCCCATTAATCCCGGTACAAGAACAGGACTATGTTCATGATGGCTCCGATGACACAATGGAGGAACAAGAAGGAGACCGTGCTGACTGCTCCGGTGACCGAACCGATTCCGGCCAGGTATATATATATTAGTTAAGTCCGTGCTGACTAGTTAATTGATGCTTCCATTGTTTTGGTATATGTACACATATTAATTACTCTCGTCTTTCTTCCTTATAATTTCTAGCCCTCCGGATCGAGCACAACTTTGGTAAGGAGACGAGGCCCGAAGAAAAAGTTGAGCTCGGATGAAAAGTTTGAGATCATAGAAATCGCGCCCGACGGTGAACCGATTGAACCCATCCGGACAAGGAAGGCATTTTCTTCTCAGTGCGGGGTTCTTGTTAGGGACAAGATCCCGATCAGCATCCAGCAATGGTATAAGCCTAAGGAGGAAGACCCTGAGGTGTCTTATGTCAATGATATGCAAAAAGAAGATCTTTGGACTCAGCTGAAGGCAAATTTCACCCTACCGCCAGAGGAGGATCCGGAGAAGCCAGTTAAAGAGGAATTAATCAAGTCTTGTGCTCTTAAGAAGATGGCAACCCTAATGAGGAGGTGGAGGAAAGAGCTGAACCAGCTTGTCAAAAATAAAAAGACACCAGAATTCATCGGCAAATATGAGAAGATCAAAGATCACTGGCCCGCATTTGTGGCCCACAAGACATCGGAAAAGAGTAAGAAGATGTCGGAGACAAACAAGAAAAATGCTGCGAAGAAGACGCTTCACCATCGCACGGGGTCATGTGGCTACCTGCAAGCCCGGCCTAAGTGGTCCAAGGCTGAGAATGATCTGCTTGAAAAAGGGATCGAACCAGAGACAATGAGATGGCCAGACCGTTGCCGGACTTGGTTCTTCGGGTCTGGCGGAACCTTGGACCCTGTAACAGGGTTTTGCCAGTGGACGGACGAGCAACTGAAAATACCAGTCAAGAACCTTTGACACTATATCGATGCAGCGCAGCGAGGGATGTTCCTTCCAAACAGGGAGAAGGACGAGCTCACAATGGCCCTTGGGAATCCTGAGCACCCTGGACGGACACGAGGCACGCCAGGCTCCATTCCGTGGAAGGTTGGTTTTCAGGATGCAGGGGGTTACAAAACCCACGAGAGGAGGAAGAAACTAGAGCAGGACCAACTGCAGGCGGTGCACAAAAGGGTAATGGGGCTAGAGGATCGAGAAGAGGAACGAGAAGCAGCAGATCGCAGCAAACGACCTGCCAAAGCTTCCCCCGAAACTACCCCGCCATCTCCGCGGAGAAGCGGTGTGGCTTCCACCGAGCTGCTTCAGCCGGAGCATGTCTTGACGGCTCCTGCCAGCTATCCTGTGGATGGTATCACGGAGTCTCAAAATTGCCACATGATGGCGCGATGGATGACTTTGAAGGTCAAGGCGGCTGTTGGCCAAGTTTATCCTAGTGGACCCGGCACAACTTATCACTGCCAGCCAATTCCAAAAGGATATGCTAAGGTGATGGTGGATGAAATAACGGAGGGATTTGAGGACCTCGTGCTTGACCACCCTACCGGTGAAGGGGAGACTAGCACTACAACAAAAACACCCCTATACCAACGCATTTGTACCAACGATATTATAGAATCTGTTGTTTATCCCACATCCCACCACCTACCTCCCGCACTTAGAGCTAACCTCCTCGTCGCTAAGCCTTCAGCGCTGAAAGCCAACCTCCTCTCCCCAAAATAAATCAAACCTCCCCGTACCCACACCTCCATCTATAGCTCGTCCGCCATCTCTCTCCCCGGATTCCCCTCTTTCTCATCTAACTTCCACGGCGAGCTCCCCCCCCCCTCCGCGCGCCCTCGTCCTATAATCTTCCTTGGCCACATCCTCCACGCCACTGCACGCGTCCCCTCCAGTAATTCTAGTCCGCGCGGATCGCCAATGTAGCTCGCTGGCCTCTGTTTTGGAGGCCACTACTCCGCGCCGCTGTTGCCGGATCGGGCATGGATCTGGAACAAGCTGTTGTGTAGGGTGCCGATCCCTTCTCTCGGTGGTGGCCGGCACTGGAGACGGGCCTGAGGTGAGAGGAGCATGAGGTGAAGCTCCAGCCGTGTTCCTTAACTGCCAATTGGATCCTGTGTGTGCGGGTGGTTCTCGCGACTCGCGAAGCCTTCGGCGGTGATTGTGCTCCTTCTGGATTTATTTTGGCGCAGGCGAGCTCAAGCTCTGGTGGCCCCGCCTGTGTTTGTCTACAACTGCGTGAGTGCTTGTCTCCTGTGCATGTATCTGTGTGGTGCGTACGTGCTGATTGAAAGTACAGCCCTGTGACACTCATTCTTTGCTATTGCCGTTGATTGCTATGCCGATGTTGCTGATTTTGCTGCTCCTTGGTTCCTACTGTATAAAAGTAGATAGAAGATGACTGCCGCTGATGTTGATTGTTTGCTAACGCCACTGGTTGCTATTGTTGCTGCCGCTGATTGCTATTGACGTTGCTACTGATTTTGCTGCTCATTGGTACCAATACAGGTAGAATATAATATTGCATTCCCAAATAAAAAATATAGAGATCTGTATGTTTTAAATTTTTGGCAAATTGAACCAACTACTTGTTATCTCTTCTCTAATCTTTCTCTTGATCAGATTCTCTTTTATGCTCTCCATTGCAACAATTACTCAATATGTACAGTGCGTACACTAATAATCATGGAACCCTCTAGCTCCTTATTGATTCCATGGTCCCTTTCCTTGCAATTATTAGTATTATTTGTTCCACCAGTATCTCATCATGTGATTTTTTTCCCTTGCAATTTTTCTGCCTCCAAGATGTCGGCTAACAATCTGGCAGTATCTAAACAAATGCAGTAACCATGATGTTGATACGAAACTGTCCTACAGGTCAGGTTTTGAACTATTGACAATAGATGTGCAGGTCGATAAGGTTGTGTTAAAATCATTAACTTGCCTTGGCTGATTGTGTAAGGGATCAACTTGCTTTAATGGCATGCAGCTTCAGGGGCAGATCGAAATGTAGAGCTTATGGCATAATCGCAGAAAGTCGGGCAACCATTCGCTTACTTGATAAACCCTCCCCTGGTTTAGGCCACTAAGGTGTCCATTTCCTTATCTCCTCCTCATGATGTAGCATTCTTATTTATTATATATCCTTAATTTTTACATTAACTAGTCCAGCGAGTCTTTGTTAGTTAAGTGTGCCAATATATGTCTATTTTTTCCGGTCTTAACTTTTGTCGATGCCTATATTTTGTAGATTCATATAGGTATTGATATTCAGGTATTAAATGACATGACAAATGATACATGATTAGGGAGCCGAGTTGTGATAAAAGATCAAATCCTCTTGGTTATATGATATGCTACATTGGCAGCATTGGAACATGGGTAGCGTTTCTTAAAATTGGGTAAGTACTGACATAAAAAATTTCATCCATTCCTTAGGTTTGCTTTTATTCAAATTGTTCAGCCATTACATAGGTCGCCCCTGATGCATTTTATTAAATATATATTCAGCTTAGTGCTAGGACGGTCTTGAAGAATTAAATAGTGCCACATTAAATAATTTTTCATTCCCTGTGAACACCTTGGATCCTACCTTTTGTAGAAATAAAACTCCAGTACTTTTTCCTAGAGAAGCCCAAATCTAAAGAAGTGTTTCTTTTTCATGTTGTTTCTTCTGCTGGTTCGAAGAGTCTTATTCTTGATTGCGTTGTTGGCATTGAGTTCTTTTCTCCTAATACATCATACCAAGCATGAGTAGTACGTGAGTAATGGTGACACTAAACTACTTAATTCTGAGATCTTTAGAAAACAGAAATATCCAATTTTGTATGGTTGATATATTTCTTACCTAATCATCATTTAGTTGGTTGCTGAATTCATCTCATTGTTAGTAGTGAATACATGCTGATGGATGTTCGCAGTGAACAAGCACACCCAATTGGCCGAAGATAATCAGTATTTCAACATGTCCTCCTACTAAGTTATTTGTCGAATATACATTAGATTATGTCTTTGCCCCCAACAATCTTTTCTTGCACACTTTGCAATTTTTATGTGGATCCTTTTGGGTACAGTGGATGGTATGTACCCCCTCCGTTCTGTATTACTTGTCGCACATATGGATGTATCTAGATGTATTTTAATTCTAGATACATCCATTTCAGCGGCGAGTAATTTGGAACAGAGGGAGTATATGTTTAAATTTCATTTCGAATTTGTGCCTAAATAGTATTACAATTTTTCATTGCAGGCTGAGGATTTCAATACAAGATGATTACTTGGATCTTGGAGAACGTGTGATGATTCTTGGTACTTGGAGTAGAAACAAGATAGTTCTCCGAATGTTTAGAAATTTTATATTTTTTTATTTTGTTTTTCTAAGGAAGTGATGTACTCCTAATTGATGATACTTCCATTGTAATGTAATAGATTGTTCCATTGAATCAACATATCATTTTCATTTCCACTCTATGGAATTTTACTAAAGTACCTTGTACTGCCATTCAAACTACCTACTATTACAAATGACTATATATGGAGGTTATTCTACTTTGCAAGCACCAGAGCATAGGGCAATAGTGCGATAAATGATTATATATGGAGGTTATTCTATTTTGCAAGCACCAACGCATAGAAGCGTTGCATGAATCCGTTGTTGCTTTGCAACACATTATTTCCTAGATTACCAACGAATCTATATACATTGTTGTAGACCCTTGCAACGCCACCTACGACAACACATATGAATCCGTTGGTGTAGACCTTAGCAACGCTTATACAGACGAACGACAACGCATCTATGTGTTGCTAAAGGGGGTTCTTGTTGTAGTGTAGGCTGGGTTCTACTCTGAAGACTCCATGCCTATGGAAGAAGGAGCTCATCAACCTTCTGAACTGGACGCCTCCGCCTCCTCCTCCTGCTCCAGCGAGTCACGGCACTCCGCCTCCTCCACCGCCTCCTCCTCCGGCGAGTGACGATCAGGGCACGTGTGGCGGCACTCCGCCTCCTTCTCCGGCGCCTGGCGGCACTCCGCCTCCTTCTCCGCCTGCGCCGGCACTCCCGAGCAGCCAGCAGCATCCTCCTTCTCCGCCTCGCCAGCAAGGGCGGAAGAGACCCGCCGCCACCCCGGCTACTCCGGCGCGTCGTACTCCTTCTCCTTCGCCTCGTAAGCAAGCACGAAAGAAGACAGACGCTGCATTCGCTCCGTCTGCTCCGGCGTCTAGCAGCACAACCAGAGGCGGGAGGCAATACAAATACGGTCCATCATCTCTCAAGCCTCTAGATAAGTTACCGTACGAGAGGTCCGAGGAGGAAAACGATACGATTGTGCGGACCCACGTGAAGGAGTTCTTTGAAGGGGTGAAAGCAAAGAGACATCCACCTCCGGAGGAGAAGGTAGATCTAGTGAAAGCAAAGTGCACTATCGATGCCCTGAGGAAACCACCAAAGTCTCCGCCGAGAACCAACTATGAGCACATTACTGAACAGACATATCTCCAAGCCCAGCGGTCGGGAACTACTGTCAGTGCTAAAAGGTCAAAAGAACGAGCAAAGGGGAAAAAATTGCCCAGCTCGGTGAACAAGCACAGCAATCGTGCCCCCTGCTCAATGTGTCTAATGCTCCGGGGACGGTGGCCGGTTATGGCAATCTTGACGATTACCTGCCTGACGATGCACTTCCTGATTTCTTGGATGTGGACGGACACAGATACGAGTATGGGAAGCCTCTTGTCAAAGATGAAAAATCTCTGACAACAATGACGTGAAGATTCCATAATTGGTACATGGAAACCCGCAGAGAGTCTCAGGGTAAGAATGCTTTGTATCTGCATATTAAAGAGGAGCACGATCTCGTCGCAAATGATCTGTTGACTGTTCCATTTCAGGAGTTCTTCGAGTTCTTCAATCAAAAGGCCCTCGATAAATTAATGGTCTTTTGCTACTGCCTGTAAGTACTATTTCTGTCATTAAGTCTCTAAATATAGCGCGGCTCTTTCATTGCATGTATTTATAATTAATTATCCTCAATATATTATGCAAATTGAAGATCGTCGAGTGCAAAAAACAAGAAATTTATGATATTGGGTTCATTAACACAAATATCATAGATGTATTTCTGGTTGAAAAGAACGTCAAAGAGGCCGAGGACAACTTGCTACAATCATTGATCAAAAATCAAAACAAAGATACCATACTCTTTCCTAACAACGGCCCGTGAGTGTTACTGTCGTGTGCATATTCGGTTTCCCTTATTACTCAAGCGAGGTTATAGTAATGTAATTGATGAGTCATGCATGCATGCGCAGGTACCACTATATTCTTCTGGAGATTAAGCTTGAGCGTGGACTAGTAACCGTCATAGACTCGAGACGGAAAGATCCCAAATCCTATGCGGACATCACTGAAATGCTCAGCAAGTAAGTTCAATCGATCATTATCGCACCATATCGGCAACTTTTTGTTCATTTCCTGATATCTCAAGTAATAATAATTATTTTCTTTGTCTTGCAGGGTTTGGAAACAGTTCACCGCAGAAG
Organism: Triticum dicoccoides; assembly: GCF_002162155.2. NCBI lineage: Eukaryota > Viridiplantae > Streptophyta > Magnoliopsida > Poales > Poaceae > Triticum > Triticum dicoccoides. The sequence goes on from NC_041389.1 coordinate 650,394,097, forward strand.
CTCCGGGGCTGCCGAAGGAGCTGACATATAAATACCCGAAAGTAAGTACTACTCGCTAGCTAGTTGCGCGCATCTCCCGTTGATTCTATAGCTATACTTTCATCAATGCCATTTATAATGCTTCATTATCAGTTTGATTGACCTCTATTTCTCGTAAAGTGCTTGTGGCAGGAGGAAGGGAATGATTTCTGTGGATACTACGTGTGCGAGTTCATCCACACCGCGACTTTGAAAAACAAGCGGGGCTACTCTAGAAGACAATATGAAGTGCGTAAGCAATAATATTCACAATTTCATTTTATTACACCATCATTTCTGTTGAGTTTCATTCACATATATGTATTAATTAACCCCCTTCTTCAAATTAGACGTGGCAGATGTGGGATGAACTCCTAGAACCAGATCGCATGAAAGCAATTCAAGAGGAATTGGCGGGATTCTTTCTTGACCACGTCATTAGTAAAGCCGGAGAATACCATGTGGAAATTGATTTCAAATGCTAGGGGTTTGTAATTAAGAGATCTTATACATATTGTACATGTATGTAGCCAGTAGCGTCGGATACATGATACGAAAACTTGTTGTTCGACCAATCTCTCGGAGAAGGAGAGGTCGATCGATCACTTCTCTCGGTATGCATGACGAACTTCTGTACTGAATGGTTCTCTCGATCACTTATGTATATATAGTACATAGCGTCGACCAAGCACGGACATAAGAGAGGACACTTCTCTCTATTAATTAGCTAGCTAACACAATATATGAAACACCTAAATTAACCCCCCAAAACCCCCAACCTCCCCTCCTTTCAAAACAAAAACAAAAACCCCAGCCACTGGAATGCTGACGCGTGGATGCCTTTTGGTCCCGGTTGGAGCCACCAACCGGGACCAAAGGCCCCCTCACTGGGCTCGGCGCACAGGGCCACGTGGAGGCACATTGGTCCCGGTTCTGGTTTGAACCGGGACTAGTGGGTGGAGGTATTAGTAACGGTCCATTAGTCCCGGTTCATGAACCGGGACTAAAGGCCCTTACGAACCGGGACTATTAGGTGTTTTTCTACTAGTGTCCCTTTACTCCCTAGCTGAACAATCGGGAACGTAGGGGTAAACACAGGAGCGAGGCAACCCAGCTTGCAAATCGCTTAAGTCAATATGGTGCATATTGTGGCGTAATACACGAACAAGGAACGAAGCCGTACAAGTATAATCATATGCAAGAGGAAAAGCTTCATGAAGGAAGCCCGCAAATGAATTGGGTATTTGAATTTATGCGTCACAAACAAAGTTTGGACAAGAAATTTTTTTACAAGCAACATTTTTTCAAAAAAGTATAATGCTTGGTCGAACCGAACACAATTTAGAAGTTAAAGCTTTGAGCATGAAAGCGACTTAGCTAGTTAATGTGTTCGGTATTGATGACGCGGTCCGAGCTTGATACGGGACAAGGTTCCTCCCCCAAGCCGGTCCTGAGGTGGCGGAGCGGAGAGCTCGACACGCCGAAGTGGTGACATAGCACGGTCAATGCAGACCGGCAGAGTGACGCCGAAGTCCTCGGATTATTTTCCTGTGCACAAAAAATGGTGCAAAGCGAAGATAAGAGTAATAATAATAATTAAAAAAAATCGTTGCATAATAAATAATTTATGCAAAGTGAGTAATAAAAGAAATATGGCCTGGTGCCGAAGTCAATGTCGATGCAGGGCGTCGGCGTGATGCGGTAAAGGTGTGGCAAAGCCTGAATTCACAGGTCGGTCCGAGCTCCGGATGCGGCGTTCACCGGACTATGTACGAAAACTGACCGAACCACCATGCGACTGTTGTTAATGCGGCCACCATTTGATAGACCTGTGTACATATGATGAACAAACCAGAGTAATAATTCGTTGGGAAAAATGAACCCAAACAAGCAAAAAATACTGGGATTAATAGCACCTGGTTTATTTGTTGTAGCAATCCGAAGGAAGGTGATTCCTGAAATTGGGACTCGATCCGCGCACCCATTGCCTGATGGGCGATAAAACGACGGCATGGCAATGCTGGAAAAGGTTGGCTCGCCGAGGCAAAGCCCTCGGTCCAGCTAACGTGACGGAGCTGGTCGGCTAGTGACGCCGAAGTGTCCGGAGTAGGTTGATGAAGAGATGGCGAAGCCCCCGGTCGAGCCGAGATGTCGAAGTAGGTCGGCGTGATGGACACCATCTTGAAATAGTGCGGCCCTGCCGACGCAGGTCGTGACGTGGTCGATGCCGATATGCCCGCTCCGTGTAATCCGTGGGGCGGCGATGTTGGTGATGATTTATCCTTCGCGATGCCGGACTCTTGTTCGGCTTGCCGAGATGATGATCCGAAGAAGTTGAGCTCGGCTCAACAAAGTGACGACGTGTCTAGCGTAGGTCGGCAGTCGTGGAGCAATATTGCCGGACTGGTTTGACACCAGCAAGATGTTGAAGATCATGTTTAAAAGATTTTAAAGTTAGTGGGATGTGTTCGCAAAACACAATACCCCATACAAAACTTCCTTCAAAAAGGATGTCCGAAATCCTGTTCATAAAAAAGACGAACTCGGGTAGGATTCGTTTTCGCGCAGAAAACAGATCCGAAAAGTGATGCACTAATTGGAAGGTTCCCGGAGTTCGGACGGTCGGATCGAGCTGAAATTTTGAGGGGTGGGAGATATAGGAATTCCGCAGCCGATCAACAATTGGATCTTCCAAAGGATGTCCAAGCTAGAAGCTGGACACCACGCCCTAAACTCGTCCAGATTCCCGTCCAGATTTGACGTGGCTCCAGTATATCGTGGATTGCCAGAGATTCCTCCATCGGAATTCGACAAAATTTTCCAGTGTTGTTATAGACTCAATTCCGCACAATTCCACTGAAGTGATCGTTAAAACGACACTTGAGGAGGCGGTGGCGGCAGACACAAGTCCGCTGTCCAGAAAAACAGTACGGTCGCCTGAGGGCAATGTTGACGTTGAGCCCCCGGGCTCCCTGGATGGTTCCTCCATGATCTTTGATAGAGATCGGAGTTGATGTTGATGAAGGCCCCCATCCAGACATGAGGATCGGAGGTAGGGCGCTCCTTGGTCGAACCAAGGTGACCAGTCGAGTTGGTGATGAAGACGCCAAAGTCGCAGTTGATCTGTAGGCGAGCCATCGACCTTTTGTCGAACACACAGCGGAACTCTCAGTGAAAGCACCAATGTCGGTGTCAAAACCGGCGGATCTCGGGTAGGGGGTCCCGAACTGTGTGTCTAGGCGGATGGTAACAGGAGATAAGGGACATGATGTATTTACCCAGGTTCGGGCCCTCTCGATGGAGGTAAAACCCTACTCCTGCTTGATTAATATTGATGATATGGGTAGTACAAGAGTTGATCTACCACGAGATCAGAGAGGCTAAACCCTAGAAGCTAGCCTATGGTATGATTGTTGTTCGTTTCTATCGACCTAGCTTGGCCTCGGTTTATATAATGCACCAGAGGCCTAGCCGAATACGCCGGTGGGGGAGGAGTCCTTGTCTGGATCGCCAAGTCTTGCAGAATCTTCCTTGTATGCGGCAGATTTCCGGACTGGCCCATGAGTATACAGCCATGGGGGTCCTCGGCCCAAGCTAACAGATCGGGAGATGACGTGGTGAGTACCCCCTAGTCCAGGACACCGTCACTCCCTAAGACTTTAATTGAGCTATAGAATGACCAACTGCTTGCTTACTTATACGCAACGTGATGTCCAAATTTGTAACTTGTATGTGTTTTGGATTGGGCCCCAACATCAGAGATTTCTGTATACAGGCTACATAGACTACCTTTTTTATAATTTTTAAAATATCACCTGCTTATGCTTCATGACGTGTAACATTATTGTTAGTCCTGTTTTGCCATGTACAAAATAGTCTGTCTTGCTCGCTTCACTGTTGTAACCATATTTTTTCCCTAGTCATGTGTACTTATAGAAACATTTTAGGATGAAGTGACATCAACACAAAGATCTGCGAGCAGTGCGGCATGGCCACTACTGAATGATTATGGATTGGAATTGGAATGTGCCGATGTTCTCCAGCATCAACAAGAGGTGGCAAGACAACGTGTACATGATTCTCAACGTACAATCAAGAAGTTGATACTGGACATGCAGGTATTAGATGCAGGAGTCAAAAAAATGAAGCAAGACACTGAGGTAACCACGAAGGAATTGGAGATTTTGTAGACTGAAATTTGTGCTATCTGAATCCGGCTAATCCTTTTTTCTGAAGAGATTATTGTTCAAATGGTAAGTTCTGTTGATGCGTGTCCATGATGTATGTGTTGGGGATCATAGCAGAAATTTAAAATTTTCTATGCATCACCAAGAACAATCTATGGAGTCATCTAGCAACGAGAGAGAGAGGAGTGCATCTACATACCCTTGTAGATCGCGAGCGGAAGCGTTCAATAGAACGAGGTTGATGGAGTCGTACTCGTCGTGATCCAAATCACCGATGATCCTAGCGCTGAACGGACGGCACCTCCGCGTTCAACACATGCACAGAGCGGAGACGTCTCCCGCGCCTTGATCCATCAAGGAGGAGGGAGAGGTTGAGGAAGAGAGCTCCAGTAGCAGCACGACGGCGTGGTGGTGATGGAGTGGCAGTACTCCGGCAGGGCTTCGCCAAGCTCTTAAGGGAGGAGGAGAGGTGTTGGGGAGGGGAGGGGTTGCGCCTTGGATGTGGTGATGCAGCCCTCCCCTCGCCCCTCTATTTATAGGAGAAGGGGGGAGGGGGTCGGTCCCCTCTAGATGAGATCTAGAAGGGGGGCGCCCCCCTTAGGGTTTCCCCCCCTACCCTAGGCGCATGGGCCCAAGGGGGGGCTTGCCCCTCAAGCAAGGGGGGCGCCCCCCTTATGGTTTCCCCCCTACCCTAGGCGCATGGGCCCAAGGGGGGATGCGCCCAGCCCTCCAAGGGCTGGTTCCCTTCCCTCTATGACCCATGAGGTCCTCTGAGAGAGGTGCCCCCTCCCGGTGGACCCCTGGAATCCCACCGGTGGCCGCTGTATAATACCGGTATGCCCTCGAACTTTTCTGGTGACCGTATGACAACTTCCCGTATATAAATCTTCACCTCCAGACCATTCTGGAACTCCTCGTGACGTCCACGATCTCATCCGGGACTCCGAACAACATTCAGTAATAACATACAAGTCTTCCTAATAACCCTAGCGTCATCGAACCTTAAGTGTGTAGACCCTACGGGTTCCGGAATCATGCAGACATGACCGAGACAGCTCTCCGGCCAATAACCAACAGCGGGATCTCGATACCCATGTTGGATCCTACATGTTCCATGATGATCTCATCGGACGAACCATGATGTCGAGGATTCAAGTAATCCCGTATACAATTCCCTTTGTCAACTAGTACGTTACTTGCCCGTGATTCAATCGTCGGTATCCCAATACCTCGTTCAATCTCATTACCGGCAAGTCACTTTACTCGTTCCATAATGCATGATCCCGTGACCTACCACTTGGTCACATTGAGCTCATTATGATGATGCATTACCGAGTGGGCCCAGAGATACCTCTCCGTCATACGGAGTGACAAATCCCAGTCTCGATTCGTGCCAACCCAACAGACACTTTCGAAGATACCTGTAGTATACCTTTATAGCCACCTAGTTACGTTGTGACGTTTGGTACACCCAAAGCACTCCTACGGTATCCAAGAGTTGCACGATCTCATGGTCTAAGGAAATGATACTTGACATTAGAAAATCTCTAGCAGACAAACTACACGATCTTGTGCTATGCTTAGGATTGGGTCTTGTCCATCACATCATTCTCCCAATGATGTGATCCCGTTATCAATGACATCCAATGTCCATGGTCAGGAAACCATAACCATCCATTGATCAACGAGCTAATCAACTAGAGGCTCACTAGGGACATGTTGTGGTCTATGTATTCACACATGTATTACGATCGCATGAACAACAGACAATTATCATGAACAAGGAAATATAATAATAACCATTTTATTATTGCCTCTAGGGCATATTTCCAACAGTCTCCCACTTGCACTAAAGTCAATAATCTAGTTACATTATGATGAATCGAACACCCATAGAGTTCTGGTGTTGATCATATTTTGCTCGCGGAAGAGGTTTAGTCAACTGATCTGCGACATTCAGATCTGTATGCACTTTGCAAATATCTATGTCTCCATCTTGAACATTTTCACGAATGGAGTTGAAGTGATGCTTGATGTGCCTGGTCTTCTTGTGAAACCTGGGCTCCTTGGCAAGGGCAATGGCTCCGGTGTTGTCACAGAAGAGAGTCATCGGCCCCGACGCATTGGGAATAACTCCTAGGTCAGTAATGAAATCCTTCATCCAGATTGCTTCATGTGCTACCTCCGAGGCTGCCATGTATTCCGCTTCACATGTAGATCCCGCCATGATGCTTTGTTGCAACTGCACCAGTTTACTGCCCCACCATTTAAAATATACACGTATCCGGTTTGTGACTTAGAGTCATCCAGATCTGTGTTGAAGCTAGCATCGATGTAACCCTTTACGACGAGATTTTCGTCACCTCCATAAACGAGAAACATATCCTTAGTCCTTTTCAGGTACTTCAGGATATTCTTGACCACTGTCGAGTGTTCCATGCCGGGATTACTTTGGTACCTTCCTACCAAACTTACAGCAAGGTTTACATCAGGTCTGGTACACAGCATGGCATACATAATAGACCCTATGGCTGAGGCATAGGGGATGACACTCATCTTTTCTCTATCTTCTACCGTGGTTGGGCTTTGAGCTGAGCTCAATTTCACACCTTGCAACACAGGCAAGAACCCCTTCTTGGACTGGTCTATATTGAACTTCTTCAATATCTTGTCAAGGTATGTGCTTTGTGAAAGACCTATGAGGCATCTCGATCTATGTCTATAGATCTTGATGCCTAATATGTAAGCAGCTTCTCCAAGGTCCTTCATTGAAAAACACTTGTTCAAGTAGGCCTTTATGCTGTCCAAAAGTTCTATATCATTTCCCATCAAAAGTATGTCATCCACATATAATATGAGAAATGCTACAGAGCTCCCACTCACTTTCTTATAAACGCAGGCTTCTCCATAAGTCTGCATAAACCCAAACGCTTTGATCATTTCATCAAAGCGAATGTTCCAACACCAAGATGTTTGCACCAGCCCATAAATGGATCGCCGGAGCTTGCATACCTTGTTAGCATTCTTAGGATCGACAAAACCTTCTGGCTGCATCATATACAATTCTTCCTTAAGATAGCCGTTAAGGAATGCCGTTTTGACGTCCATTTGCCATATCTCATAATCATAGTATGCGGCAATTGCTAACATGATTCGGACAGACTTGAGCTTTGCTACGGGAGAGAAAGTCTCATTGTAGTCAACTCCTTGAACTTTTCGATAACCCTTAGCGACAAGTCGAGCCTTATAGATGGTAATATTACCATCCGCATCCGTCTTCTTCTTAAAGATCCATTTGTTTTCTATCGCTCGCCGATCATCGGCAAGTCTGTCAAAGTCCATACTTTGTTTTCATACATGGATCCTATCTCGAACTACATAGCTTCAAGCCATTTATTGGAATCCGGGCCCGCCATCACTTCTTCATAGTTCGAAGGTTCACCGTTGTCTAACAACATGATTTCTAGGACAGGGTTGCCATACCATTCTGGTGTGGAACGTGTCCTTGTGGACCTACGAAGTTCAGTAGTAACTTGATCCGAAGTACCTTGATCATCATCATTCACTTCCTCTCGAGTCGGTGCAGGCACCACAGGAACATCTTCCTGAGCTACGCTACTTACCGGTTCAAGAGGTAGTACTTCATCAGGTTCCACTTTCCTCCCACTTACTTCTTTCGAGAGAAACTCTTTCTCCAGAAAGGACCCGTTCTTTGCAACGAAAATCTTGCCTTCGGATCTGAGGTAGAAGGTATACCCAATGGTTTCCTTAGGGTATCCTATGAAGACGCATTTTTCTGACTTGGGTTTGAGCTTTTCAGGTTGAAGTTTCTTGACATAAGCATCGTATCCCCAAACTTTTAGAAACGACAGCTTAGGTTTCTTTCCAAACCATAATTCATATGGTTTCATCTCAATGGATTTAGATGGTGCCCTATTTAAAGTGAATGTAGCTATCTGTAAAGCGTATCCCCAAAATGATAGCGGTAAATCGGTAAGAGACATCATAGACCGCACCATATCCAATAGAGTGCAATTACGACGTTCGGACACACTGTTACGCTGAGGTGTTCCAGGTGGCGTGAGTTGTGAAACGATTCCACATTTCCTTAAGTACGCACCAAACTCGTGACTTAAATATTCTCCCCCACGATCTGATCGTAAGAACTTTATTTTTCTGTCGCGTTGATTCTCTACCTCATTCTGAAATTCCTTGAACTTTTCAAATGTCTCAGACTTATGTTTCATCAAGTAGACATACCCATATCTACTTAAGTCATCAGTGAGGGTGAGAACATAATGATAGCCACCGCGAGCCTCAACGCTCATTGGACCGCACACATCAGTATGTATAATCTCCATTAAGTTGGTTGCTCGCTCCATTGTTCCGGAGAATAGAGTCTTGGTCATTTTGCCCATGAGGCATGGTTCGCACGTGTCAAATGATTCGAAACCAAGAGACTCCAAAAGTCCATCTGTATGGAGCTTCTTCATGCGTTTGACACAATGTGACCAAGGCGGCAGTGCCACAGATATGTGGGACTATCATTATCAATCTTACATCTTTTTGTATTCACACTATGAATATGTGTAACATCACGTTCGAGATTCATTAACCACAAACCATTGACCAGCGGGGCATGACCATAAAACATAAATCTCATATAAATAGAACAACCATTATTCTTGGATTTAAATGAGTAGCCATCTCGTATTAAACGAGATCCAGATACAATGTTCATCCTAAAAGCTAGCACTAAAGAACAATTATTGAGGTTTAAAACTAATCCCTTAGGTAAATGTAGAGGCAGCATGCCGACGGGGATCACATCGACCTTGGAACCATTCCTGACGCACATCATCACCTCATCCTTCACCAGTCTCTACTTATTCTGCATCTCCTATTTTGAGTTACAAATATGAGCAACGACACCGGTATCAAATACCCAGGAGCTACTACGAGTACTGGTAAGGTACACATCGATAACATGTATATCACATATACCTTTTGTGTTGCCGGCCTTCTTGTCCGCTAAGTACTTGGGGCAGTTCCGCTTCCAGTGACCGTTTGCCTTGCAATAAAAGCACTCAGTCTCAAGTTTTGGTCCGTGCTTTGGCTTCTTCCCGGCAACTGGCTTACCGGGCGCGGCAACTCCCTTGCCGTCCTTCTTGGAGTTCTTCTTACCCTTGCCTTTCTTGAAACTAGTGGTTTTATTGACCATCAACACTTGATGTTCGTTTTTGATTTCTACCTCCGCTGATTTTAGCATTGAAAATACTTCAGGAATAGTTTTCACCATCCCCTGCATATTGTAGTTCATCACAAAGCTCTTGCAGCTAGGTGGGAGCGACTGAAGGATTCTGTCAATGACAGCCTCATCCAGGAGGTTAATGTCCATCTGGGACGAGAGGTTGTGCAACCTAGACATTTTGAGTATGTGCTTGCTGACAGAACTATTTTCCTCCATCTTACAACTATAGAACTTGTCGGAGACTTCATATCTCTCGACCCGGGCATGAGCTTGGAAAACCATTTTAAGCTCCTGGAACATCTCATATGCTCCGTGTTGCTCAAAACGCTTTTGGAGCCCCAGTTCTAAGCTGTAAAGCATGCCGCACTGAACGCGGGAGTAATCATGAGCACACGACTGCCAAGCGTTCATAACGTCTTGGTTCGCTGGGGAGGGTGCTTCACCTAGCGGTGCTTCTAGGACATATACTTTCTTGGCAGCTATGAGGATGATCCTCAAGTTCCGGACCCAGTCCGTATAGTTGCTACCATCGTCTTTCAGCTTGGTTTTCTCTAGGAACGCGTTGAAGTTGAGGTTGACATGAGCGTTGGCCATTTGATCTACAAGACATTTTTTGCAAAAGTTTTAGACTAAGTTCATGATAATTAAGTTCATCTAATCAAGTTATTTAATGAACTCCCACTGAGATAGACATCCCTCTAGTCATCTAAGTGATCCATGATCCGAGTCAACTAGGCCGTGTCCGATCATCACGTGAGACGGACTAGTCATCATCGGTGAACATGTTCATGTTGATCGTATCTTCTATATGATTCATGTTCGACCTTTCTGTCTCTTGTGTTCCGAGGCCATGTCTGTACATGCTAGGCTCGTCATGTCAACCTAAGTGTTTTTGCATGTGTAAATCTGTCTTACACCCGTTGTATGTGAACGTTAGAATCTATCACACCAGATCATCACATGGTGCTTCGAAACAACGAACTTTCGCAACGGCGCACAGTTAGGGGAACACTTTCTTGAAATTATTATGAGGGATCATCTTATGTACTACCGTCGTTCTAAGCAAATAAGATGCAAAAACATGATAAACATCACATGCAATCAAATAGTGACATGATATGGCCAATATCATTTTGCTCCTTTTGATCTCCATCTTCAGGGCGCCATGATCATCATCGTCACCGGCATGACACCATGATCTCCATCATCATGATCTCCATCATCTTGTCTTCATGAAGTTTTCACGCCAACGATTACTTCTACTAGTACGGCTAACGGTTTAGCAATAAAGTAAAGTAATTACATGGCATTATTCAATGACACGTAGGTCATACAATAATTAAGACAACTCCTATGGCTCCGGCCGGTTGTCATACTCATCGACATGCAAGTCGTGATTCCTATTACAAGAACATGATCAATCTCATACATCACATATATATAGCATTCATCACATCCTTTTGGACATATCACATCACAAGGCATATGCTGCAAAAACAAGTTAGACGTCCTCTAATTGTTGTTGCATGTTTTTATGTGGCTGCAATAGGGTTCTAGCAAGAACGTTTCTTACCTACGTCAAAACCACAACGTGATATGCCAATTTATATTTACCCTTCATAAGGACCCTTTTCATCGAATCTGATCCAACTAAGGTGGGAGAGACAGACACCCGCTAGCCACCTTATGCAACTAGTGCATGTTAGTCGGTGGAACCTGCTCACGTAAGCGTACATGTAAGGTCGGTCCGGGCCGCTTCATCCCACGATGCCGCCGAAACAAGATAAGACTAGTAGTGGCAAGTAAATTGACAAAATATACACACACAACAAATTGTGTTCTACTCGTGCATAGAAACTACGCATAAACCTAGCTCATGATGCCACTATTGGGGATCGTAGCAGAAATTTAAAATTTTCTACGCATCACCAAGATCAATCTATGGAGTCATCTAGCAACGAGAGAGAGAGAGAGAGGAGTGCATCTACATACCCTTGTAGATCGCGAGCGGAAGCGTTCAAGAGAACGAGGTTGGAGTCGTACTCGTCGTGATCCAAATCACCGATGATCCTAGCACCGAACGGGCGGCACCTCCGCATTCAACACACGTACAGATCGGAGACATCTCCCGCGCCTTGATCCAGCAAGGAGGAGGGAGAGGTTGAGGAAGAGTGCTCCAGTAGCAGCACGACGGCGTGGTGGTGATGGAGTGGCAGTACTTCGGCAAGGCTTCGCCAAGCTCTTAACGGAGGAGGAGAGGTGTTGGGGAGGGGAGGGGCTGCGCCTTGGATGTGGTGCTGCAGCCCTCCCCTCGCCCCTATGTTTATAGGAGAAGGGGGACGGCCCCCTCTAGATGAGATCTAGAGGGGGGGCGGCCAAGGGGAGGGGGCTTGCCCCCCAAGCAAGGGGGCGCCCCCCTTAGGGCTTCCCCCCAACCCTAGGCGCATGGGCCCAAGCGGGGGGGGGGATGCGCCCAACCCTCCAAGGGCTAGTTCCCTTCCCTCTACGGCCCATGAGGCCCTCCGAGAGAGGTGGCCCCTCCCGGTGGACCCCCAGAACCCCTCTGGTGGCCCCGGTACAATACCGGTATGCCCTCGAACTTTTCCGTGACCATATGACTACATCCCATATATAAATCTTCACCTCCGGACCATTTCGGAACTCCTCGTGACGTCCGGGATCTCATTCGGGAATCCGAACAACATTCGACAATCACATACAAGTCTTCCTAATAACCCTAGCGTCATCGAACCTTAAGTGTGTAGACCCTACGGGTTCGGGAATCATGTAGACATGACCGAGACAGCTCTCCGGCCAATAACCAACAATGGGATCTGGATACCCATGTTGGCTCCTACATGTTCCACGATGATCTCATCGGACGAACCACGATGTCGAGGATTCAAGTAATCCCGTATACAATTCCCTTTGTCAACCGGTACGTTACTTGCCCGAGATTCGATCGTTGGTATCCCAATACCTTGTTCAATCTCATTACCGACAAGTCACTTTACTTGTTCCATAATGCATGATCCCGTGACCAACCACTTGGTCACATTTAGCTCATTATGATGATGCCTTACCGAGTGGGCCCAGAGATACCTCTCCGTCATACGGAGTGCCTAATCCCAGTCTCGATTCGTGCCAACCCAACAGACACTTTCGAAGATACCTGTAGTATACCTTTATAGCCACCCAGTTACATTGTGACATTTGGTACACCCAAAGCACTCCTACGGTATCCGGGAGTTGCACGATCTCATGGTCTAAGGAAATGATACTTGACATTAGAAAAGCTCTAGCAGACGAACTACACAATCTTGTGCTATGCTTAGGATTGAGTCTTGTCCATCACATCATTCTCCCAATGATGTGATCCCGTTATCAATGACATCCAATGTCCATGGTCAGGAAACCGTAACCATCCATTGATCAACGAGCTAATCAACTAGAGGCTCACTAGGGACATGTTGTGGTCTATGTATTCACACATTTATTACCATTTCCGAATAACACAATTATAGCATGAACAATAGACAATTATCAGGAACAAGGAAATATAATAATAACCATTTTATTATTGCCTCTAGGGCATATTTCCAATAGTATGAGATTTATTTGTCCAATGTATGTAATTGTTGTTTGTGTACGCTTTATAATCACTGGTGCCGAACTATAATGCCCAGTGGGTATATTCGGCTGTAATTTCTTTATTGTATAGTGTAGGATTATTCTACGTTTCTATGCTTTTTATTGTATAGTGTATGTTTTTTAGAGGCAATAGTATAGAGTAGGATATTTGTCGAATATGCTATATCGTTGAAACGGGGGCCAACACGCCCAAACATTTCCTGGACACCATACAAATGAACAAACATGTGCAGTCAAAGTGGGCCTTAATTGGGCTGGTCAAAATAATATTAAGTGCATCCCAAATGGGCCCACCGTAACAACGGCTCTTAGCAGGTTGTCAATAGGCCTAAAGCTCGATAGGGCCGTATAAATGGAAATGGCCTGTGGGCCTTTAGCGGGCCGAAATAAATGTCAATTTTGTCTCGGCCCTTTTACGTACTTTACAGGCTAGTAAGAGGCCGAAAGTGTTATGGGCCAGAGGAGGCCTAATTTGCAAACTAGGCTTTTAATAGGCCGAAAGTCACGTTGGGCTGAAATGATACCCTGCGGAACATGGGCCCCTAATGGATCTAAAGTTAAAGGCCCAACTGTTATGCGGGCCCTTAACAGGCCGGAAGACAAAATGGGCTAAGAGTTGGCCCATTCACCGAATGGGCCGAGGACAGGCCTAAAGTTACAGTGGGATAGAATTGGCCCAACTGCAAAATGGGCCGAGAAAAGGCCGAAAGGCATTCCGGGCCGTTAACAGGCTGGAATTAACGATGGGCTGCTAACAGGCCAAAAGAAGCTTGGGCCGCAATTGGGCCCAAAAACATAGTAGGCCGTTAACGGGCTTAAACTGACGATGGGCTAGAAATTGTTGAATCTAGAATGGGCTTTTGATGGGACGATTTTGTGTAAATGGGCTTGACTCAAGTAGGCCCCTAATGGGCCGGCCCACTTATTTTTACAGGCCTGACCTTTTCACCGGAATGGGCCTTTGTTGGGCCGTGCCACGTGTCGACGTATCATAGGCGCCTCTTGTCCAATGAGTGGATGACATCTGTCCAAACATTGAGCCGACACGTGTTTCTCCGGCTAATGAGAATTTTTCACGTGGAAAATTCCCATTGGTCCGGGATGTTAACGGGTTATCGGATCCAAAACTTGACCTGATAGCTTAACGGCGTCTCGTTACGGTGGATGCCACGTGTCGGTCACCCTTGACGAAAGCACTTCTATGACATGCGATTTATCGTCATGGAAGTGGGCACTTCCGTGATGATAATTTTCATAATGTCATGGAACACTTGTACGACAACACATGTATGACTATCTTGATTCTTTCATAAATTTTTCATGGATGTACTTGCATGACAGAAAACCTGACCTACTGTGACAAACACGTATCATCACAGAAGTATCTTTTTTTTGTAGTGATGTGATACAACCAGAAGGTTTTGTCGATCCTAAGGATGCTAAAAGGTATGCAAACTCCAGCGATCCTTCAATGGACTGGAGCAATCATCTCGGAGTTGGAACATACGCTTTGATGAGGTGATCAAAGCATTTGGGTTTATACAAAGTTTGCAAGAAACTTGTATTTGCAAGAAAGTGAGTGGGATCACAACAACATTTTGATAAGTATATTTGGACGACATATTGTTGATCATAGATGATGTAGAATTTCTGGAAAGCATAAAGGGTTGTTTGAATGGAGTTTTTCAAAGGAAGACCTATGTAAAACTGCTTACATGTTGGGTATCAAGATGTATAGAGATAGATTAAGATGCCTGATAAGACTTTCACAGAGCACATACCTTGACATGATCTTGAAGGAGTTAAAGATGGATCAGTCAAAGAAGGAGTTCTTGCCTGAGTTGTAAGGTGTGAAGTTAAGACTTGACGTTCGACCACGACAAAAGAAAGAGAAAGGACAAAAGTCGTCCCCTATGCCTTAGTCATAGGCTCTATACGATATGACATGTTGTGTATCGCGATGTGCCTTGCCACTTGTCTGGCAAGGGGGTATAAGAGTGATCCAGGAGTGGATCGTTGGACAGCGGTCAAAATTGTCCTTAGGAATAAGGAAATGTTTCTCGATTATGGAGGTGATGAAGAGTTCGGTGTAAAGGGTTACATTGATGCAAGCTTTAACACCTATCCGGATGACTCTGAGTAGCAAACCAGATACGTATAGTCGAGCAACCATTTGGAATAGCTCCAAGTGGAGCATGGTACAAACATCTACAATATGACATAAAGATTTGCGAAGTACACACGGATCTGAATGTTGTAGACCCGTTGACTAAACCCTCTGTCATAAGCATAACATGGTCAAACCCTAGAACTCATTGAGTGTTAATCACATGATGGTGTGAACTAGATTATTGACTCTAGTAAACTCTTGGGTGTTAATCACATGGCGATGTGAACTAGATTATTGACTCTAGTAAACTCTTTGGGTGTTAGTCACATGGCAATGTGAACTAGATTATTGACTCTAGTGCAAGCGGGAGACTATTGAAAATATGCCCTAGAGGCAATAATAAAATGGTTATTATTATATTTCCTTGCTCATGATAATTGTCTATTGTTCATGCTATAACTGTATTAACCGGAAACCATAATACAAGTGTGAACACATTTACCACAACATGTCCCTAGTAAGCCTCTAGTTGACTAGCTCGTTAATCAATAGATGGTTATGGTTTCCTGACCATAGACATTGGATGTCGTTGATAACGGGGTCACATCATTAGGAGAATGATGTGATGGACAAGACCCAATCCTCAGCATGTCACAAGATCATGTAGTTCGTTTGCTAGAGCTTTTCTAATGTCAAGTATCATTTCCTTAAACTATGAGATTGTGCAACTCCCGGATACCGTAGGAGTGCTTTGGGTGTATCAAACATCACAACGTAATTGGGTGGCTATAAAGGTGCACTACAAGTATTTCCAAAAGTGTCTGTTGGGTTGGCACAAATTGAGACTGGGATTTGTCACTCTGTATGATGGAGAGGTATCTCTGGGCCCACTTGGTAACACATCATCATAATAAGCTCAATGTGACCAAGGAGTTAGCCACAGGATCATGCATTACAGAATGAGTAAAGAGACTTGCCGGTAACAAGATTGAACGGGGTATGAGGATGCCGACGATCGAATCTCGGGCAAGTAACATACCGATGGACAAAGGGAATTGTATACGGGATTGATTGAATCCTCGACATTGTGGTTCATCCAATGAGATCATCGTGGAACATGTGGGAGCCAATATGGGTATCCAGATCCCGCTATTGGTTATTAGCCGGAGAGATGTCTCGGTCATGTCTGCATGGTTCCCGAACCCGTGGGGTCTACACACTTAAGGTTCGGTGACGCTAGAGTTATTATGGGAAATTGTATGTCATTACTGAAGGTTGTTCAGAGTCCCGGATGAGATTGCAGACATCACGAGGAGTTCCGGAATGGTCCGGAGGTGAAGATCGATATATTGGACGAAGGGTATTGGAGTCCGGAATTGTTCTGGGGGTACCAGGTGACGACGAGCGTGACCGAAAGGGGTTTCGGAGGCACCGTCAAGCATTAGGGGGGGCTTATGGGCCAAGGGGAGGGGCACATCAGCCCACTAAGGTGCTATGAACCCCTCCCACCCCATCTCACTTAACTTGGAGATGTGGGGACCCTCCATCTGGCTTGGGAGGCAAGCCTCCACTTGGCTTGGCTTGGGGGGCAAGTCACCCTAGGATTTCCCTAGGGAGATCCAATCTGCCTTGGCCGCCGCTCCCTAGGGGAAACCCTAGGGCGCCTCCCCCTCACACATTCCCCTATATATAGTGAGGGGGTGGGAGGGCAGCCACACCCCTTGCCTGGCGCAGCCCCTCCCTCCTCCAACACCTCCTCCTCCTCCGTAGTGCTTAGCGAAGCTCTGCTGGAGAACCACGAGATCCACCACCACCACGCTGTCGTGCTGCCGGATCCTTCCCACAACTTATCCTCTCCCCTTGGTGAATCAAGAAGGAGGACACATCCCCGGGCTGTACGTGTGTTGAACGTGGAGGCGCCGTCCTTTCGGCGCTTGATCGGATGTTCCGCAATTTGAATCGCCGCGAGTACGGCTCCATCAACCGCGTTCTTGTAACGCTTCCGCTTAGCGATCTTCAAGGGTATGAAGATGCACCCCCTCTCTCTCTAGTTGCTAGCATCTCCTACATTGATCTTGGTGACACGTAGGAAAATTTTGAATTATTGCTACGTTCCGCAACACAAAGAGTTTCAGAGCGAAGTGGAGAATCATCATAACGAGAAAATAAAGTTTCTATGATCTGATCGCGGAGGCGAATATTTGAGTTACGAGTTTGGCCTTCATTTAAATCAATGTGGAATAGTTTCACAAGTCACACCACCTGGAACACCATAGCGTAATGGTGCGTCCGAACATCGTAACCGTACTTTATTAGATATGGTGATATCTATGATGTCTCTTACCGATTTACCACTATCATTTTCGGTTATTCATTCAAGACAGCTGCATTCACGTTAAATAGGGAACCTTTTAAATCCGTTGAGACGACACCGTATGAACTATAGTTTGGCAAGAAACCTAAGCTGTCGTTTCTTAAAGTATGGGGTTGTAACTTCAGCCTGATAAGCTCAAACACAAATCGGAGAAGTGCATCTTCATAGGATACCCTAAGGAAACAATTGGGTACACCTTCTACCACAGATCCGATGGAAAGATCTTTGTTTCCAAGAATGGAACCTTTCTATAGAAGGAGTTTCTCTTGAAAGAAGTGAGTGGGAGGAAAGTAGAACTTGATGAGGTAATTGTACCTTCTCTAGAATTGGAAAGTAGCACATCAGTGAAATCGGTTCCCGTGGTGCCTACACCAACTAGAGAGGAAGCTAATGGTGATGATCATGAAACTTCAGATAAAGTTATTACTGGACCTCGTAGGTTGAATAGAGCATGTTCCGCACCAGAGTGGTACGGTAATCTTGTCCGAGAAGTCATGTTATTAGCCATGGCGAACTTACAAACTATGAAGAAGCTATGATGAGCCCAGATTCCAACATATGGCTTGAGGCCATGAAATCTGAGATAGGATCCATGTATGAGTGAGTTTGGTGGACTTGCCCGATGATCGGCAAGCCATTGAGAATAAATGGATCTTCAAGAGGAAGACGGACGCTGATGGTAGTGTTACTATCTATAAAGATCGACTTGTCCCAATTCGACATGTTCAACGTGTTGACTATGATGAGATTTTCTCACTCGTAGTGATGCTTAAGTCTGTCCAAATCATGTTAGCAATTGCTAGATTTTATGAAATCTGGCAAATGGATGTCAAAACTGCATTCCTTAATGGAATTTTAAAGAAGAGTTGTATATGATGCAACCAAAAGGTTTTTTCGATCCTAAAGGTGCTAACAAAGTGTGCAAGCTCCAGCGATCCATCTATGGACTGGTGCAAGCATCTCAGAGTTGGGATATACGCTTTGATGAGGTGATCAAAACATATGGTTTTATACATACTTGTGGTGAAGCCTGTATTTACAAGAAAGTGAGTGGGAGCTCTGTAGCATTTCTGATATTATATGTGGATGACATATTGTTGATTGGAAATGATATAAAATTTATGGATACCATAAAAGGATACTTGAAGAAGAATTTTTCAATGAAAGACCTCGGTAAAGCTACTTATGTATTGGGCATCAAGATCTATAGAGATAG
This sequence comes from Triticum dicoccoides, assembly GCF_002162155.2. NCBI lineage: Eukaryota > Viridiplantae > Streptophyta > Magnoliopsida > Poales > Poaceae > Triticum > Triticum dicoccoides. The sequence goes on from NC_041389.1 coordinate 650,412,904, forward strand.
ATTGAGATGCTTAATAGAACTTCCACGAAGCACACACCATGACCAGATTTTGAAGGAGTTCAAAATGGATCAGTCAAATAAGGAGTTGTAGCCTATATTGTAAAGTGTGAAGTTGAGTAAGACTCAAAGCTCGATCACGACAGAAGATAGAGAGAGAATGAAAGTCATTCCCTATGCCTCAGCCATAAGTCCTATAAAGTATGCCATGCTGTGTACCAAACTTGTTGTGCACCTTGCCATGAGTTTGGCAAGGGGGTAAAATAGTGATCTAGGAGTAGATCACTAGACTATGGTCGAAATTATCCGTAGAGGACTAAGGAAATATTTCTCGGTTATGGAGGTGATAAAGAGTTTGTCGTAAAGAGTTATGTCGATGCAAGCTTTTACACCGATCCAGATGAGTCTGAGTCTCAATCCGGATACGTATTGAAAGTGGGAGCAATTAGCTAGAGTATCTCCATGCAGAGCATTGTAGACATGGAAATTTGCAAAATACATATGAATCTGAATGTGGCAGACCCGTTGACTGAGCCTCTTCCATGAGCAAAATATGATCACACATTAGTACTCGTTGGGTGTTAATCACATGGCGATGTGAACTAGATTATTGACTCTAGTAAACCCTTTTTGTGTTGGTCACATGGTGATCTGAACTATGTGTATTAATCACATGACGATGTGAACTATTGGTGTTAAATCACATGGCGATGCCAACTAGATTATTGACTGAAGGAAATATGCCCTAGAGGCAATAATAAATTTGTTATTTATATTTCCTTATATGATGATAAATGTTTATTATTCATGCTAGAATTGTATTAACCGGAAACTTGATACATGTGTGGATACATATACAAAACATTGTTTCCGTAATAAGCCTCTACTAGACTAACTCGTTAATCAAAGATGGTTAACTTTCCTAACCATAGACATGAGTTGTCATTTGATGAACGAGATCACATCATTAGGAGAATTATGTGATGGACAAGACCTATCCGTTAGCTTAGTGTAATGATCGTTAAGTTTTATTGCTATTGCTTTCTTCATGTCATATACATATTCCTTCGACTACGAGATTATGCAACTCCCAGAAACCGGAGGAATGCCTTTTGTGCTATCAAACGTCACAACATAACTGGATGATTATAAAGATGCTCTACAGGCATCTCCAAAGGTGTTTGTTGGGTTGGCATAGATCGAGATTAGGATTTGTCACTCTGAGTATTGGAGAGGTATCTCTGGGCCCTCTCGGCATTGCACATCATAATAAGCCTTGCAAGCAATGTGACTAATCAGTTAGTTACAGGATGATGTATTATGGAACAAGTAAAGACACTTTCCGGTAATGAGATTGAAGTAGCTACAAAGATGCCGATGATCGAATCTGGGGCAAGTAACATACCGATGACAAAGGGAATTACGTATGTTGTCATTCCGATATGACCAATAAAGATCTTTGTAGAATATGTAGGAACCAATATGAGCATCCAGATTCCACTGTTGGTTATTGACCAGAGAGGTGTCTCGGTCATGTCTACATAGTTCTCAAACCCGTAGGGTCCGCACGCTTAACGTTCGATGACGATATAATATTATATGAGTTATGTGATTTGGTGACCGTATGTTTCTCTTAGTCCCGGATGAGATCACGGACATGACGAGGAGTCTCGAAATGGTTGAGAGGTAAAGATTCATATATAGTACGATAGTATTCGGACACCGGAAGTATTCTGGGAGTACCGGGTATGTATCGTGTCACCGGAAGGGGTTCCGGGCATCCCCCCGGTAACTACATGGGCCTAATGGGCCAAGAAGGGGACAGACCAGCCCCTAGGGGGCTGGTGCGCCCCATGTAGTCCGAAATAGGGGGGAAGAAAAGAGGAGAAGAGGGAAAGGAAGGGGAGGGATTCGGCCTCCCCCTTCCTTCTCTCCTCCCTCCTCCTTCCTCCCCCCTCCGGATGAATATGGAAGGAGGGAGGCCGAATTGGGAGGCGCCTGCCAGTGTCAAAACCGGCGGATCTCGGGTAGGGGGTCCCGATCTATGCGTCTTAGGCTGATGGTAACAGGAAGCGAGGGACACAATGTTTACCCAGGTTCGGGCCCTCTCGATGGAGGTAAAACCCTACTTCCTGCTTGATTAATATTGAAGATATGTGGAATACAAGAGTATATCTACCACGAGATCGTAGAGGCTAAACCCTAAGAGCTAGCCTATGATGGTATGATTGTAATGTGATTAGCCTTCTAAGGACCATGATCTCCGGCTTATATAGACACTAGAGAGCTAGGGTTTACATGGAGTCGGTTACAAGGAAGGAAACATAATATCCGTATTGCCAAGCTTGTCTTCCACACAAAGGAGAGTCCCATCCGGACACGAGCTGAAGTCTTGAGTCTTGTATCTTGACGCTTCTATAGTCCGGACGATGAACATAGTCCGGCTGTCCGGATACCCCCTTATCCAGGACTCCCTCAGTAGCCCCTAAACCAGGCTTCAATGATGATGAGTCCAGCGCGCGTTCTTGTCTTTGGTATTGCAAGGGAGGTTCCTCCTCCGAATACTCCAAGATGATTATCAAACACGTAGGCCGTGTCCGGCTATGCAAGATGATCTTCACATACCCTAGCATAAATCCATTCCGCTGGCAATTTTTGTGCGTCGTGTCCTTGTATCATGGCCTGGTCCAACACGAACCGACGTCTCCTGCTCCACCTCGACTCACGTCGCGAGGCGGTTTTATTGGCACGCCCTGTCAAGGCAGAGATCGTGTCTCCCTTAATACGGGCTCTTTTATTAATATGGGTATATCTGACCCCACGACGGCCGTTGGTATGATTCCGTGTATTTTTAGATAAGTCTTAAGCGGTCACGCTGAGGACTCTTGGTATTCATCCCTTTTATAAAGGGGTCAAGGCCTACGCCTTTCACCACCTCCCCTGCTCCTTCTTGCCCCTCGAGCTCCAGCACTCAAAACCCAAGCTCCGGCAAGCCAGATCCTCCAATATGTCCGGATCTGACGCAACAGGCCGGTGGGTGGCCTCCTCGAGAGGAGGACATTGCGAAGCTTAGGGAGGTCAGATACCTGAACGCTGATATCCAGCATAGGCTTCCTGCTCCGGGGCAAGTTATCCCCACGCCGGAGCCCAACGAGAGCGTCGTGTTTATCCCTCACTTCTTCGGAGGCCTAGGCCTCACCCTTGACCCCTTCGTGAGGGGGCTCATTGAGGGAGTCCTGGACTAAGGGGTGTCCGGATAGCCGAACTATCATTATTGGCCGGACTCCAAGACTATGAAGATACAAGATTGAAGACTTCGTGCCGTGTCCGGATGGGACTTTCCTTCGCGTGGAAGGCAAGCTTGGTGATACGGATATGTAGATCTCCTACCATTGTAACCGACTCTGTGTAACCCTAGCCCTCTTCGGTGTCTATATAAACCGGATGGCTTTAGTCCGTAGGACAAACAACAATCATACCATAGGCTAGCTTCTAAGGTTTAGCCTCCTTGATCTCGTGGTAGATCCACTCTTGTAACACACATCATCAATATTAATCAAGCAGGGCGTAGGGTTTTACCTCCATCAAGAGGGCCCGAACCTGGGTGAGACCTTCCTCCCCGGACAGATCTTCGTATTCAGCGGCTTCGCACTGCGGGCCAATTCGCTTGGCCATCTGGAGCAGATCGAAAGCTACGCCCCTGGCCGTCAGGTCAGATTTGGAAGTTTGAACTTCACGGCTGACATCCGCGGGGACTTGATCTTCGATGGATTCGAGCCACAGCCAAGCGCGCCACATTGTCATGACGGGCATAATTTAGCTCTGCAGCTGGACAATACTCTGGAGGCCGCACTCGAGCCCGCTCCGATCTTCAATTCGAAGCCGGCTGTGCAGATCGAGGACGGACGGCTAGACACCGCCTCGGGGGCTGCAACCTCTACGGCGATAGAGCCGAACACTGACCTTGTCCCTCATGAAGCTCGTGACTCCAAGGTGCCAGACTCCTTGCCGGACTCCGAACCTCCCGCGCCCCCTCCAATCGAATCCGATTGGGCGCCGGTCATGGAGTTCACCGCTGCAGACGACTTTCAACACTCACCTTTCGGCGACATCTTGAGTTCCCTAAAGTATCTCTCGTTGTCAGGAGAGCCCTGCCCGGACTGCGGTCAGGACGGTTGGGATGCGGATGACGAAGAAATTCAAAGACCACCCACCACCCACTTAGTAGCTGCTGTCGACGATCTAACCGACATGCTAGACTACGACTCCGAAGACATCGATGGTATGGACGATGATGCCAGAGACGACCAAGAACCAGCGCCTACCGGGCACTGGAAAGCCACCTCATCATATGACATATACATGGTGGATATCCCAAAGGATGGAAATGGCGAAGGAACAGCGGAGGATGACCCGTCCATGAAATAGCCCAAGCATCGGCGTCAGCGGCGCCGCTATAAATCCCGCGACAGCAAGAATGAAGATTCCGGCACCGGAGATAACAACACCCCAGACAGTGCCGAAGACAACCCACTCCAGCAAGATTCAGCACAGGAGGACGGAGACGCCAGCCCTCATGAGAGAGCGGCAGAAGAAGAGGTAGAGGATTATATGCCTCCCTCCGAAGACGAGGCAAGCCTCGACGACGACGAATTCGTCGTGCCTGAGGATCCCGTCGAACAAGAGCGTTTTCAACGCAGGCTTATGGCCACGGCAAACAGCCTCAAGAAAAAGCGGCAACAACTTAGAGCTGATCAAGATCTGCTAGCCGACAGATGGACTGAGGTCCTCGCGGCCGAAGAGCATGAGCTCGAACGCCCCTCCAAAAGCTACCCTAAACGCAAGCTGCTCTCCCGATTAGAGGAGGAGGCGTATGAACCTGCATCACCAGCAGACAATACGGCTGACCGACCACCCCGTGGTCGTGACATAGAGGCCCCTAGGCCCTTCACTAGAACTGTACCCCTGCATCGCTCGAAAAGCACACGGCCACAGGGGAACGCTCCGGACTTGCGAGATATACTGGAAGATAAGGCAAGACAATCAAGATCGATCTATGGATCGCGTGGGCGCCCCATGATACATGACGACAACCGTCGCACCGGACACAGTAAGTCCGGCCGGGCCGAACAAAATAGACAAAGCTCTTTTGAGATCCGTCGTGATATCGCCCAGTACAGAGGCGCCGCACACCCACTATGCTTCACAGATGAAGTAATGGATCATCAAATCCCCGAAGGGTTTAAACCCGTGAACATTGAATCCTACGATGGCACAACAGACCCCGCGGTTTGGATCGAAGACTATCTCCTTCACATCCACATGGCCCGCGGTGATGATCTTCACGCCATCAAATATCTCCCACTCAAGCTTAAAGGACCAGCCCGGCATTGGCTTAATAGCTTGCCAGCAGAGTCAATCGGGAGTTGGGAAGACCTGGAAGCCGCATTCCTCGATAACTTCCAAGGCACGTATGTGCGACCACCAGACACTGATGACCTAAGCCACATAATTCAGCAGCCAGACGAATCGGCCAGACAATTCTGGACACGGTTCTTAACCAAGAAAAACCAAATCGTCGACTGTCCGGATGCGGAGGCCCTCGCGGCCTTCAAGCATAACATCCGCGACGAGTGGCTTGCCTGGCACCTGGGACAGGAAAAGCCGAAATCCATGGCAGCCCTCACATCACTCATGACCCACTTCTGCGCGGGTGAGGACAGCTGGCTAGCACGCAGCGACAACCTCATCAAAAATTCTGGTAGTCCAGATTTCAAGGACCGTAATGGCAGGTCGCGTCGCAACAAAAACAAACGCCGCATTAACGGAGATAATAGTGAAGATACGACAGTCAATGCCGGATTCACAGGCTCTAAACCCGGTCAGCGGAAAAAGCCATTCAAAAGAACAACTTCGGGTCCATCCAATTTGGACCGAATACTCGACCGCTCGTGCCAGATACACGGCATCCCCGAAAAACCAGCCAACCGCACCAACATGGACTGTTGGTTATTCAAGCAGGCAGGCAAGTTAATTGCCGAAAACAATGACAAGGGGCTGCATAGCGATGACGAGGAAGAGACCCGACCGCCGAACAATAGAGGACAAAAGGGTTTCCCCCCACAGGTGCAGACGGTGAACATGATATACGCAACGCACATACCCAAAAGGGAGCGGAAACGTGCCCTCAGGGATGTATACGCGATGGAGCCAGTTGCCCCGAAGTTCAATCCATGGTCCTCCTGCCCGATCACTTTTGACCGAAGGGACCACCCCACCAGCATCCGCCACGGCGGATTCGCCGCATTGGTTTTAGACACAATCGCCGATGGATTTCACCTCACCAGAGTCCTGATGGACGACGGCGGCAGCCTGAATCTGCTTTATCAGGATACAGTGCGCAAAATGGGCATAGACCCCTCAAGGATTAAACCTACCAAGACAACCTTTAAAGGCGTCATACCAGGTGTAGAAGCCAATTGTACAGGCTCAGTTACACTAGAAGTGGTCTTCGGATCCCCGGATAACTTCTGAAGCGAGGAGTTAATCTTCGACATAGTTCCGTTCCACAGCGGCTATCATGTTCTGCTCGAACGTACCGCGTTTGCAAAGTTCAACGCGGTGTCGCACTACGCATACCTCAAGCTCAAGATGCCAGGCCCTCGAGGAGTCATCACGGTCAACGGAAACACTGAACGCTCTCTCCGAATGGAGGAACATACAGCGGCTCTCGCGGCAGAAGTACAGTGCAGCCTCTTAAGGCAATTCTCGAGTCTGGCCGTTAAGCGACCGGACACGGCCAAACGCGCCCAGAGTAACCTACAACAAGACCACCTGGCATGTTCCAAGCACGCGTAGCAGTGCGGCCCCAACCCCAGCCCCTGCCAAATTTCAAGACAGGTCCTTCGCGTACACCACTACGCTTTGGAGATACCATGGGCATGGGGAGAGGGGCACGAACACGATAGGCCCACAATGCGGCTCAACTACACCAGCAGCTCTCAAGTGTGTCGTCCTTCCTTTTTTTCTTTTTCCTTTTTATTTTTACCCACAGGACTCCATTCGTCAGAGGCCCTGTCCGGCAGCAGACCTGCCAAACTCAGGATGCAACAGCCAGGGAAGGAGAAAGGCTACAACGAATATCCAGGTGGTCTCTATTACGAGCATTAAATCTGTTTTATGCACCATTCCGCAGCCTACCCCTGGAGGGGAACATATTTAATAGTCCCATCCCTTGCTTATCGCACCATTTGTATTGTTCTGCATTCACAGCAGTTTTTCTTGAATAAGTAATGCAGAACCTTTTTGCTTCCAATTGCATTTCTTTCTTATACATATGTTCATTTATGACATGTTGCATCCGTACATTTTGGTACGGCTAAATACACCAGGGGCTTATGTTTCCCGCATCATGGTGTGCTAAGTCCGAACACTTTCACAAGTGCGGCACCCCGAACTTATAGCATTATATGCATCAGCTCCGAATCATGTCTTGGGTCAATAGTTGGGTTTGCCCGGCTCCCATGTTTTGGTACGTTACGTTCCGTTGTATCGGCTAAGGTAGCACTGGGAGAACCACTGCGATTGCGCCCCAGTTGAGCTGGGCGAGCGCCTTAGTGGAGAAAGCTAAAACTGACCGTCATGATGAGGCGAGAGCCGGTCGCTGTTCGAGAGGTTTTTTGCGAGTCCCTAAAGACTTATGCCGCTTAGAGCGAGGAGCCAGCTTTGTCCGGCCCAGGCGTGGATAGCGCCCCAAATTCGGCCTTCCGAAGACTAGGGGCTTCGCCGAAATTTAAAATTATATAATTCTATGGCTAAGTGAGAGTGTTCAAGCATTATAAGTCCGGTTGCCTTGTTCGTTGTGTTGCGCGCCTCCCTAGATGGACCCAAAAATGGGAACAAGAGTGCTCAAGTTTATCCCGAACACCCCAGCACTCGTGGCATGGGGGCTGAAGCCGACGACTTGCCATCTCTCAGATTTAATAAACAGCCGCACAGAAGGTAATATTTTAAATTAACAAGTGTTGCTTAGCGCATATGAACTAAGTTTTCAGCGCACAGGATAAAAAAATGCGAGTCTACTCAAATATTACATCTTTGGAGCACTCACCCGCAATAATGCCGGCACCCTTCAGAACACTCTTATAATACATCTCGGGCGTGCGATGCTCCTTGCCCTACGGTGGCGCGTCCGTCATAAGCTTCTGGGCATCCATCTTGCCCCAGTGCACCTTTGCACGGGCAAGGGCCTGACTGGCACCTTCAATACAGGCGTAGTGCTTGATGACTTCAACCCACGGACACGCATACACCAGCCGCCGCACCAGGCCGAAGTAGCTCCCAGGCATGGCCTCCTTAGGCCACAACCGAACTATGAGGCCCTTCATGGCCTGTTCGGCCACCTTGTGGAGCTCGACCAGCTGCTTCAGCTGGTCGCTAAGGGGCATCGGATGTCCGACCTCAGCATACTGAGACTAGAAGACCTTCTCTGTCGAGCTCCCCTCCTCGGCCTAGTAGAAGGCGGCAGCATCGGACAGGCTGCGGGGCAGATCTGCGAACGCTCCTGGAGAGCTCCGAATTCGGGTATGTGTTATGTAATTCACACTCACATGCTTACTTTGCATGAAAAACGCCTTACCCGCCGCTATTTTCTTCAATGCCTCGACTTCCTGGAGGGCCTTATAGGCTTCGGCCTTAGCGGCTTTGGCACTCTCAAGAGCCGTCGCAAGCTCGGACTCTCGAGTCTTCGAGTCACACTCCAAACTCTCATGTTTTTCCATGAGAGCCTGGAGCTCTTGCTGTACCTCCGCCACCCGCGCCTCCTGCTTCTCTCGCTCGGTGCGTTCCGCGGCCGCATTACATTCAGCCGCGGACACCGCCTCCTTCAGGGTCGCCACCTCGTTAGTGGCCCCTGCAATACCCACGTTATCCCTGTGATTCTTCTTGCAACCAAAATCCTTTTTTGTAAGGTACAATTTCAATAAGGCGTTACTCACCTTCCTTGTCCTCGAGTTGCTTCTTGGCACGACCGAGCTCATTCTCGGACCGCTCGAGGCTTTGCTTCAAAGTATTAACCTCTGCAGTCAGTGCGACAGAGGTCAGCAGCGCAGCCTGCAATCCCATATTGACATATTTTTTATGACTCCCGCGTATATCTTTTTAGATCCCCAGTCCGGCTTTTCTTTCCGAACACCGAACCGAGCATCAGGGGCTACTGTCTATGCGGTACTATTTTACATATATCAAAATTCTTACCTCAAAGCCTGTTAGAAGGCTGCTGCAGGCTTCGGTCAGCCCACTCTTGGCGAGCTGAACCTTCTGAATCACCGCACTCATAACAGTGCGGTGTTCCTCTTCGATGGAGGCTCCATTGAGCGCCTCCAGCAAGCTATCCGGCGCCTCCGGTTGGACGGAGGCTGCAGGCGTCACGGTCTTGCCCTTCTGGCGAAGGGGCCGCCCGCCGGACTCCGGGGCCACTATGGCTTCCAGCGCCGAGTCCGGTGCAAAGTCCGGGAGGTTGTCCTGCGACACCTCCGAGGCCTCCTCCTCCTGGTGGGTCCCTTCCCAGGATCCCACCTCGGCATCGTCCGCATCACGGGGGGTGGAGGCGGTCGGAAGAGAATCCATATCCGACGCACCTAAGGACCTGCTCGATGAAGCGGGAAGATCATCCTTGGGCGGACTGCAGGGTTGTATGCGGCATTAGAAATACATTGTGTGGCAAAAAAGAAAAACCATGAAGTTATTCGGGAGTCCGGATACTTACGATCTCGCCAGGGGCTTGGCCCTTGGAGGCCAGTCCTCGTCGTCGTCACTGGCATTGGCAGAGAAGTCCGGGGAAAGAGTTTTTCCCTACTTGGACCCTTCGGCCTCCCTCGTCGGGGAGGCCTTCCTTTTCTTCCCTCCCCCCGCTGGGGGAGAGGCTTTCTTTTTCTCCTCCTCGCCTTTGTGGGAGGAGTCTGCCTCGGAGTCATCATCCGATAGCACCTGAAAACGGGAACTCTTCCGAGTGCCCGTGGCCTTCTTCTTGGCCTTCTTCTCCGGCACCACGTGGGGTGCCGGAGCCAGCAACCCCGTTAAGCGGGCGTCCGCTCGGTCCTCTGGTAATGGGGCCGGACAGATAGTCTGTTCGGCCTTCTCCAGCCAGCCCTGTCAAAGGAAAGGGAGTTTAGATCCCGCATAGAGTCAAACTATGGAAAACAAACGCCCCATAAAAGGCAAAATCGCTTACCTCGTCAGCTGGACGCTGCGAGCTGAATCCGCGATCTTCGGTAGCGGATGCGGGGGCCTCGGCATCCTTAAACAGCACCTTCCAGACATCTTCGTATGTAGTATCGAAGAGCCTGCTCAAAGTCTAGTGCTGCGCCGGATCAAACTCCCACATATTGAAGCCCCGTCGTTGGCACGGGAGAATCCGGCGGATGAGCATGACCTGGACTACGTTGACAAGCTTGAGCTTCTTGTCCACTAGCTTTTGGATGCAGGCTTGGAGTCCGGTCAGCTCCTCCGAATCACCCCATGTCCGGCCGCTCTCTTTCCAGGAGGTGAGCCGTGTGGGGATGCCAGATCTGAATTTGGGGGCCGCTACCCATTCAGGGTCACGCGGCTCGGTGATGTAGAACCACCCCGATTGCCACCCCTTAATGGTTTCCACGAAAGTGCCTTCAAGCCAAGTAACGTGGGACATCCTGCCCACCATGGCGCCTCCGCACTCCGCTTGACTGCCCTTCACAACCTTTGGCTTGATACTGAAGGTCTTGAGCCACAAGCCGAAGTGGGGCTGGATGTAGAGGAAGGCCCCGCACACGACGATGAACGTCGAGATGTTGAGGATGAAATTCGGGGCCAGATCATGGAAATCCAGGCCGTAGTAGAACATGAGCCCCCGGACGAAGGGATGGAGTGGGAAGCCCAGTCCGCGGAGGAAATGAGTTAGAAATACTACCCTCTCATGGGGCCTAGGGGTGGGGATGAGCTCTCCCTTGTTGGGGAGCCGGTGCGCGATGTTGCTGGACAGATATCCGGCGCTGCGCAGCTTCTGGATGTGCCCCTCCATGACGGAGGAGGCCATCCACTTGCCTCCCGCTCCGGACATAGTTGGAGGAGGTTGAGGTGAGATGTGCGGACTAGGACACTGGAGCTCGAGTTCGCGGAGATGGATAAGCCAAGGAGGAAGAAGGAGCAGGTATAAGGGTTGGATCTTTATCCCCTTATATCGGCGGACAAAAACATGTGTCCCCACCGGCCTGATAAAACTCGCTTATCTCCCAAGCGCCGCAATCAATGGCGCGGTTGAGTTACCCACGTCTGTATTGATGGGAATCCCGGAATAAGGGGAACACGATCTCTGCTTCGACAAGACGTGCCAAGGAAACCGCTTCGCTAAACGCGCTAAGGTGGTACAATAAAAACAATTCTAGTAAAGGCTTGGTAGTGGTGTGACGTCACGCCACCAAATACATCAGCAGATTGAACTTGTGTAATATTATCCTCTCTACGGTGGTACTGGAATTTATTTTGCAGAGCCGGACACTGTCCTGGTGTTCACAATCTTCCATAAATTATTCGAAGGAGGAACCCGCCTTGCAATGCCGAAGACAATATGCGCGCCAGACTCATCGTCATTGAAGCCTGGTTCAGGGGCTACTGAGGGAGTCCTGGACTAGGGGGTGTCCGGATAGCCGAACTATCATTATTGGCCGGACTCCAAGACTATGAAGATACAAGATTGAAGACTTCGTCCAGTGTCTGGATGGGACTTTCCTTGGCGTGGAATGCAAACTTGGCGATACGGATATGTAGATCTCCTCCCATTGTAACCGACTCTATGTAACCCTAGCCCTCTCCAGTGTCTATATAAACTGGATGGCTTTAGTCCGTAGGACGAACAACAATCATACCATAGGCTAGCTTCTAGGGTTTAGCCTCCTTGATCTCGTGGTAGATCCACTCTTGTAACACACATCATCAATATTAATCAAGCAGGACGTAGGGTTTTACCTCCATCAAGAGGGCCCGAACCTGGGTAAAACATCGTGTCCCTTGTCTCCTGTTACCATCCGCCTAGACGCACAGTTCGGGACCCCCTACCCGAGATCTGCCGGTTTTGACACCGACACTCATGTTCTAGTATGGGTTGGATTTCCATGATCTGGGTCCAGATGCTATCCTCCACATCTCGTCTTTCATTATCGTGTGTGACGCCTTTCTCCACGTCAACCCACACTTCGGCTTATGGATAAAGACTTTCAATGTGGAGCCGAAGATGATCGAGGGGCGACATGCGGAGTGTGGAGGCGCTATAATAAGTAGAAACACTGATGCCCCATGGCCAGAGGGTTCTTTTCCAGAAGTGTACGATGTATGGCAACGGAGATGGTTCTATGTCACTGCCCCCAGAGGCACAAAGTGGGGGGCTGCCCCCGAGTTCCGCTCAGGCCCTCCATCACAGTTGGTGTCTTGGACCGATCTGGGACGGAACTATGGGCCTGCCGGGATGTACCAGAACTACATAATCGCATCCGGGAAATTATTGAGAGAGACATAAATCTTGTCAACATAATGCAAGTGATGCTAATCCGGCGGATGTTGCCATGCAAACGTCGGCCTCTCCAGATGTGGGAAGTTAATCTGGAGGGTCCGCGGACTATTAAGCAGTTCTTCGGCCTGAAGCTCGAAGGGATGTGTAAATTATTCGTTGGACCTCAAATAAAGTGTCTGGACACCACCGAGGATGCGGGCCTAAGCTGCATTCGCCTAGATGCCCAAGTAAGTAACTTCAAAGCTGGACACTTCGTTTATATTTATCATAACCTTTATTCTGAAACCCTGCCGTGGCCAGGAATGGTTTAACAAGGCGGAGAGAATCAGGTGTCCGGCGCCACTTCCTAAAGGCTCGCCTGGTCCCATTATTGCAAAGATGCTGGGCTGGGCGCTCAGCAAAATCCCTTCAGGGAAAGGTGAACGAAAGGGAAGTGAAGCCGAACTTCACGCGCTACGCATCCAGACCGGGGAAATCGCTACCTCTCCTATGGAGGATAGCCAGAAGGGGGAGGCCAAAGCCTCCTCCCCACGCGGGAAGAAGAGGGCCGCCTCCAAAGATTTGGAGGCGAAGTCGCCCAAGCAAGGGAAGAGAACATCGCCAGAGGGCTTTGCAGCGACGGGCATCCTCACCGCGTCATGCCCACCAAGGGGCCAGCCCTCCAACGAGCCATAAGTTATTAATTCAATAGTGTGGTGTTTACTCCAAGATCCATAACCAGGACTTTGTCCTTTGTAGTCCGGTGAGCAGCTCTTCGCAACAGAGTTCATCTTCAGGGGACCTTCGTCCGGAGATGATGGAGAGTGAGACTCCATCCACCTGTCCGCTTCATGAAGAGGGCGACACAGAGGTGTCGTCATGGAGGAGTCGGGATCTGCCGAAGCAGGAGGCTAATACGTCAGCTGCACTGAGCCCGGAGCGTTTAGCTCCCACGGGGGGCGATGAGAAGGGTCCAGCGCAGTTTAGTGTCCGGCCGGACGTAATGACGGGCCGTCTGGAGCGAGCCGCGCTCTCGGAGGAGCACCGCTCCTTAATGAGCATGGTGCTCACGAAGATTTCATCCGCTACCAGCGGCTTGAATGAGGCATTTACAAGCCTGCTCAGAGGCTTTGAGGTATGTAGTAAAAAATGCACAAATTTTTGGTTATGAAGCATGCGCTAGGTGTGCTCCCTATAGATAGTAGCCCCTGAGACTCTGGTTGCTCGCCGTAGGCAGCAAACGGTGGATCATATACTAATGGTTGCACCGTACATGTGCGCAGGTATACAAGGATTCGGCAGTCGACCAGTCTGTTGAAGCTGCCGAACTAAGGAGGCAGATCGGATCAATTGATGTCGATATCATGCTGGTGAATAAGCGGCTAGAGGAGTCACAGGGTATGTGCTCGGCTTCCCTTATTATGATGTATAGGGAAATGTAAGAGGGGTAGAATATTAATGCCATGTGGTTGCACTATAGATGGTGCTGCTGCCATGGAGGCCCTGAGGGCGGAGTTTGCTCAAGCCAAGGAACAAGCTCGGGCTAGCAACGCGGCTGCCCTAAAGGCGGCCGAGGAATTGAGAGCCGAACAGGCTGCTCATCGCCGAAGCGAAGAAAAGATAGCCGAAATGGCTGGGGAGTTAAAGAATGCCACTGACCAGTACGCACTCCTCGAAAAGGAGAGTAAGGCTAGTTCGGTCGAGCTGGACAAGGCACTTAATGCCGCCAAGGAGATGCGGACTGAGATCCGCAGTATGCGGGAAGAGCTCCAACAGGCCGACAAAATCATGGCTGAGGGCTCGTACTTGCTGCGGACGAAGTTCTTGGATCCCAAGTATGCTCCCCTAGCGGGGCGCTTGAGTTTGGTAGACGCATATGCGGACTTGGCGAATAGTACAGCTGACGTTGTCAAGTTCTTCGAGGGTCAAGGCGATGAAGAAGTGGAGAAGCTTTTCTGGTCGCAGTTCCATGCTCCCACTCGCCCGCTGCCGCTGAATGAGAAGGTGGCTGTTATGGCGGAGCTCCACAGGCTGTCCGGGTTGGCAATGCGGTCTGTAATAGACCATCTTTGGCCGAAGGGGCCTAAGCCGGACAACTATTTTGGTTTGGTGCAGTAGTTCCTTGGAGCCATATCTCGGATTGACGCCATGAAGAGGTCAGCTTGCATAGAGGGTGCACCGATGGCACTGGCCGCGTTAAAGCCTATTGGACGGATATTGAGTCCACTATAGTAGCGACCCAGGATCCGGCGGGAGGCCAATATCCGGCCGAGTACTACTTGGCGCAAGTCACGGAAGGTGCCCGCCTAATAGAGGCGCAGTGCCCAAAGAATGTTTCATTCAAGTGATAAGTCAAATCATTGTAGAGAACAATGATTTAGTTTAATTATGAGGCTATGTTTATACTTTTGCCCGAAATTATGATTGTCCCCCCTGTGCGACCGTTCTTAAATGTATAAGTAGTCCGAAAGATAGCAGTCGTTGGCTTCAGCCCCCACGCATGTAATGCGGGGGTGTTCACGAAAAAATATGCTTAATCACACTTGATACAACGTCTTGGTCCATGAAGGAGGTGATCGCACGTCGAACTAGGCAACCGGACTATATAGTAGTAACACTTTCGCTTAGCCATGGGAGTATAATGATGGGGCTACTATGTAGCCCCTGGTACCTTAGCGTGCATCCGAATACGGGCGCGTGTGTACGTGGCTGGCAAACGGCCCTTCGCTAATGCAGAGGATTCTTTAGGGATTCCGGTGAGTCTTCGAGTGGTTGAACAGTCTCTCGCTGTATCATGACGGTCGGTTTTCGGCTTTCTCTACTGAGGCGCTCATCTGGAATAACCAGGGCCCAATCGCAGTAGTTCTCCTTTGGCCTGCCTTAGCCGGATGATAGCGGAACGTAAGGCGGCAAACCTAGGAGCCAGGCAAACCCAACATTTGACCAAAGACATGATTCGGAGCTGATGCATATACGGCCAAACCCGTGATGCCGAATAGTCCCGAGGGTATTCGGTCTTTTGTAAAAGAAGATAGGCTCAAAAGAGCCTATTATAAGCCCTTTATTCCTAGGTACGTGCAATTTAGTCTACCATGGCCAAATGCCAAAAACGGCAGTATCCTCTGTGGGTATAGAACCTATGGGATGGTTTAAACAACAAGAGGCAGTAGAAAAGGTTTACACAGGGGCTTAATCTAGAAAGAAACCTGTTGCACGGGGCCCTGCTGCATGTCTGCGACTTTGTCTCTGTTGTGCCGTATCCTGAAAGGGTATTGCACGAACGTTGTCTTAAAAAAAAAGAAAAACTTTGTAGGAGGTTGCAATGTAAGTATGCGATTAGTAATAAAAGTGTAAGCCATTGGCCTGCCAATAAGGTCGAGCCGAGCGTGGGGCTGTATTGAATATATACAGCCCCTGGTTTCCATTATGGGATTACATATACGGTGCCCTGTTTGAATTTTATCCGGGCGACTGGACTCGTCTAACCGTGTCTGTGGTCATAATGACCATTCATGTTTTCTAATACTGGAGGCCGCTTATAGTCCGGCCGCCAGGGCCGTCGCGTACTCCTCTGCGCGTGAAGGGCGCTCTATGATTCCGCTAACTGTGATGACGCCACGGGGACCGGGCATCTTAATTGTTAGGTGGCCATAGTGTGGCAATGCGTTGAAGCAGGTGAAGCCCGTTCTTCCTAGCAATGCGTGATTGCTGCTTCAGAAGGGTGCGACAGTGAAGAGCAGCTCTTCGCTTCTGGAGTTGCCTAGGGAGCCGAATGTTACTTCCAGCATGACGGAGCCCCTAGCGCGGGCTGCAATGCCCGGTATCACCCCTTCAAAAGTGGTGTTGCTTTGTTTAATTCTGGATGGGTCTATCCCCATTCTGTAGACAGTGTCTTTGTATACTAAACGCCAAAACAGTCCAGCCGTCCAGACAGAGTCTTCAGGAGAGCCACTTTACGGGCCAGCCAGCTATCCTCACCCACGCAAAAGCAGGTCATAAGGCTTGTTAAGGCTGCCAGTGTCCTTGGCTTTTTTTGGCCGAGGTGTCGGGCGAGCCATTCGTCACGGATGCTGTGTTTGAAAGCCGCTAAGGCTTCGGCTTCCGGACAGTCGACAATTTGATTCTTCTTAGTGAGGAATCTATTCCAAAGCTTGCGGGCGGACTCTCCGGGTTGTTGGATTATGTGACTTAGATCGTCTGCATCCGGAGGCCGGACATAAGTCCCTTGGAAGTTGGCCCTGAAAGCGTCTTCGAGTTCCTCCCAACTCCCAATTGAGTTTTCGGGAAGGCTTTTCAACCAGTGTCGAGCTGGTCCCTTCAACTTGAGGGGAAGGTATTTGATGGTGTGGAGGTCATCCCCACGAGCCATGTGAATATGTAGGATGAAATCCTCTATCCAGACCCCTGGGTCTATCGTGCCGTCGTATGCTTCTATGTTCACATGTTTAAAGCCTTGTGGGAATTTATGGTCCAGTACCTCTTCGGTGAACCACAGGGGGTGAGCAGCCCCTCTGTATCTGGGCGCATTGTGGCATGTAGTCAGTTGTTGTTGTTGTGTTCGGGGTTGATTCCGAACTGGTATCTGGCTTGTATAAGCATTTCGATGACCAAAGTCCCTTGCTGGGGTGGATCTTCTAGATCCATATATGGACCTGGCTGCACTGGCCTTCTTGTCCGGATGCTCACGAGGATCGTGCGCAGTGTCCGTAGCCGCTCTATTATGGTTGTGAAGCGGTACGTCTGGTTTATTGGTCGGATTTTCTTTTGGTGGAACGGCCACATCGTCGAATTCTAGCAGTAGCTTGCGCCTTGGATAGCTTTTCGTATGGCGGTCATCGCCATATCTTTCTTCAGTGTCTAGCGCTTTATTCCATCTTCGGCTGAGCTTTTCCTGTGCGGCTTTGATCCATTGCTTCTGTATTTTTAGACTTCTTGCTGTGGCCATAAGATTTCTGTGGAGGTTGTCTCGTTCCACTTGTTCGTCCGGGATGATGAATGCATCGTCGTCCGGACTGTCTTCCTGTTCTGGGTCGGTGTCATGAGCTCGTCCCTCCGGATCATTGTGATCGGGTATTTGCTCCAAACTTGATTTGGCGTGACATGGCTCGTCCTGATCCATCGCTCGGTCCATGTGGTCATTATTGCTCTCGGAGTTTGCGGGTATTTCAGCCCTTATTGCGCTCTTGTCGCTATTTTTGCCATTGCCAGACTTTGAGCAGCGTCTGTGCCGCCTTTTTGGCTTTTTCCCGGGTGTTTTATCTTCTGGTTTATCATTGTCGTCCTTATTGGACGTATCTACCATGTATATATCATGGGACCAGGTAGTAGTCCCGCGCCCCGGGGATTCTAGAACTGCTCCTGCATCGTCGTCCATACCGTCGATGTCTTCGGAGCCGAAGTCATGCCTCTCGGTTAAATCTTTGATCGTGGCAATAAAGTGGGTGGTGGGTGGGCATCGAATTCCTTCGTCACCTGCTTCCCACTCGAGCCGGACATAGTTCGGCCTAGAGTCTCCTGAGAAAGAGAGAGACCTTACTAAGTTCAGCATGTTGCCAAAGGGCGAGTGCTGAAAGATGTCCGCAGCCGTAAACTCCATTACCGAAGCCCAACCTGGCTTGGCCGGCTCAAGAGCGGGCGGACCGGGGCCAACAGCCGGATATGAGTCCGGGGGCCGCAGAGGTGGGACCTGTGTTCGGCTCAACCGCCGATGAGTGTGCGGCCCGCGGGTCGGGGTCCAGCCCTCCGTCCGTAGGCAACGCTGATACGTCTCCAACGTATCTATAATTTTTGATTGTTCCATGCTATTATATTACTCCTTTTGGATGTTTATGGGCTTTCTTCTACACATTTATATCATTTTTTGGGACTAACCTACTAACCGGAGGCCCAGCCCATATTGCTGTTTTTTTTGCCTATTTCAGTATTTCAAAGAAAAGGAATATCAAACGGAGTCCAAACGGAATGAAACCTTCAGGAGCGTTATTTTTGGAACAAATCTGATCCGGAGAGCCTAGAGTGCAAGTCAAGAAATCTCTAAGGGCCCCACGAGATAGGAGGGCGCGCACCCCCTAGTGGTGAGCCCCCTGTCTCATGTAAGGATGGCAATGGGTCGGGTTTGGATCGGGTTGAATAATATCAAATCCATATCCATATCCATGAAGACAGTCTTTGTCCGTCCATGAAAAAATCCATGGGTGAAAAATTGTGTCCATGTCCAAACCCGATGGATATCCATACCCACTGGATATCCATTGGGTCCTCTCGAGACATATAAATAAGACATAACAAAATGTTAACATAAGCTCATCCATTCTTCACCTTATGGCAAGCTAGGCCTCACTTATGCTAAACATCAACTTATGGTAAATCAACGTCCACTAACAACCTAAGATCATTTAGTATTTTTCTAATAGATGTGAATGATGAGTCAATTAACAAGAAGGTAAAAATAAGGGAAGGCGCATTGGAGTATGTTGCGGAGGGGATTGAATGTCAACTAATAAAAGTTACGATGAGGATTGTGGAATTTCTTTTGCATGTTTTAGATAAAAAAAGTGTAAAATTGCAATGGGACATGTGACTGTGGGGTAGGGATAGCGGAATTTTGCCCATTAACTCATACTATCGGGTCGGGTTTGGATATACCCACGGGTACAAGATTATATCCATGCCCTACCCACGAGCAATCGGGTCGGGTTTGGGCGCCGTCCATGGACACAAAAGCATATCCAAACCCTGTCCATTCGGGTCAGATATCCATGGATATCAATGTCCATGGGTAAAATTGCCATCCTTAGTCTCATGGGCCCCTCGGGCGTCCACCGACGTACTTCTTTCTCCTATATATATCCATGGACCCCGAAAACATCGAGGAGCACCACAAAACACAATTTCCACCGCCGTAACCTTCTGTATCCGCAAGATTCCATCTTGGAGCCTTCGCCGGCACTCTTCTAGAGGGGGAATCGATCACGGAGGGCTTCTACATCAACACCATAGCCTCTCTGATGAGTTGTGAGTAGTTTAGCACAGACCTACGGGTCCATAGTTATTAGCTAGATGGCTTCTTCTCTCTTGTTGGATCTCAATACAATGTTCTCCCCCTCTCTTGTGGAGATCTATTCGATGTAATCTCTTTTTGCGGTGTGTTTGTCAAGATCCGATGAATTGTGGGTTTATGATCAAGTTTATCTATGAATAATATTTGAATCTTCTATGAATTCTTTTATGTATGATTGAGTTATCTTTACAAGTCTCTTCGAATTATCAGTTTGGTTTGGCCTACTAGATTGATCTTTCTTGCCATGGGAGAAGTGTTTAGCTTTGGGTTCAATCTTGCGGTGATCTTACCCAGTGACAGAAAGGGTTGCAAGACACGTATTGTATTGTTGCCATTGAGGATAACAAGATGGGGTTTATATCATATAGCATGAGTTTATCCCTCTACATCATGTCATCTTGCTTAATGTGTTGCTCCGTTCTTATGAACTTAATACTCTAGATGCATGCTGGATAGCGGTCGATGTGTGGAGTAATAGTAGTAGATGCAGGCAGGAGTCGGTCTACTTTTTATGGACATGATGCCTATATACATGATCATGCCTAGATAATGTCATAATTATTCGCTTTTCTATCAATTGCTTGACAGTAATTTGTTCACCCACCGTAATACTTATGCTCTCGAGAGAAGCCTCTAGTGAAACCTATGGCCCCCAGGTCTATCTCTTATCATATTTTCTTTCAATCTACTTTTATTTGCATCTTTACTTTTATGCATCTATATTATAAAATACCAAAAATATATTTATCTTATCATACTTTCTCTATCAAATCTCACTTTCGTAAGTGACCGTGAATGGATTGACAACCCCTTTATTGCGTTGGTTGCGAGTTCTCAGTTTGTTTGTGTAGGTGCGTGGGACTTTTGAGGAGCCTCCTACTAGATTGATACCTTAGTTCTCAAAACTAATGGAAATACTTACGCTACACTTTGCTGCATCACCCTCTCCTCTTCGGGGAAAACCAACGCTAGCTCAAGACGTAGCAAGAAGGATTTCTGGCGCCGTTGCCGGGGAGGTCTTCGCTCAAGTCAAGACATACCAAGTACCCATCACAAATCCATCTCCCTCGCTTTTATTTGCCTCTCGTTTTCCTCTCCCCCCACTTCACCCTTGCCGTTTTATTCGCCTTCTCCTTCCCAATCTCCTCCTCTCTTTTCCGTTCGCATTCCCTTTGCCATGGCCGTGTCAAAAAGAACTAAGGGTTTTCTCCCGAGTTCTAGTGCCTTGGACAACCCATCTAGCCTCTCTAAGCTCATGAACAATGACACTATAAGACCCACCGGGGTCTCCAATGAGAGCTTGAATAATTTTGATGGGGATGACTCTGGAATTTTTTGTTATTTACTTGATGAGTCTTTAAAAGATGCTTGGGATAGGTTATTAAGAATTTGGGCTAGCTATGTGCCACAATATCAAATTGAAGATTACTTAAAGAGTTTTTATGTGGGCTTGTCGGCTTCTTTTAAACAAGT
This sequence comes from Triticum dicoccoides, assembly GCF_002162155.2. Lineage (NCBI taxonomy): Eukaryota > Viridiplantae > Streptophyta > Magnoliopsida > Poales > Poaceae > Triticum > Triticum dicoccoides. The sequence continues at coordinate 650,433,954 of NC_041389.1, forward strand.
TTTATATTCTATTTTTGAAGGAAGTTTTCTTGAAAGGGATGCTATATATACTTATGAAAAAATGAAAACAATATTTGGGCACCCTATCAATGATAAAGTTGAATCTACTACTCTCTTGTGCTTTTATCAAAATGAAATTATTAAAGAGATGAAGTCTAGTGTAGAGACAAACTTCCGTAACGTGCTTAATCATACCTCTTCCATTAATGGCCATGTGCTTACCTTAAATAGAAGAATGAATGCCATAGAGAGGAGATCAGTCTCTTCTAGTGCCAAAGATGGCACTCGTTAGATCTATCTTCGCTTTTATGCCTAGCTAGGGGCGTTAAACGATAGCGCTCGTTTGGAGTCAACCCAATTTTTCTTTATGTTTTTTTGTTTTTGCTCCTGTTTAGGAATAAATCTTGCATCTACTCTCTGTTTAGATGTGTTTTTATCTTTTAGTTAGTGTTTGTGCCAAGTAGAACCTATAGGATAAGCTATGATGATAGTTGATTTGATTCTGCTGAAAAACAGAAACTTTGCGCTCACGAGAAACAATTCAATAAATCACAGAAACGTGATTTTGCATTGATTATTTTTGCTGCTTATCAATAGACAAATTTTCCAGTACTTAGTATTTTGGTAGGATTTTTAGAGTTCCAGAAGTTTGCGTTAGTTACAGATTGCTACAGACTGTTCTGTTTTTGACAGATGCTGTTTTTCGTGTGTTATTTGCTTATTACAATGCATCTACTGCTAATCAATTAGTTTATAAACCATAAGGAAGTTGGAACACAGTAGGTTTAACACCAAAATAAATAAAGAATGAGTTCATTGTAGTACCTTATGTGGTGGTTTTGTTTTCTTTCACTAATGGAGCTTATAAGATTTCCTGTTGAGTTTTGTGTTGTGAAGTTTTCAAGTTTTGGGTAAAGCCTTTATGGACTATGGAATAAAGGGTGGCAAGAGCCTAATCTTTGGGATGCCCATGGCACCCCAAGATATTCAAGAGTAGCCAAAAGCCTAAGCTTGGGGATGCCCCGGGAAGGCATCCCCTCTTTCGTCTTCGTTCATTGGTAACTTTACTTGGAGCTATATTTTTATTCGCCACATGATATGTGTTTTGCTTGGAGCGTCGTGTATTATATTAGTCTTTGCTTGTTAGTTTACCACAGTCATCCTTGCTGTAACACACCTTTTGGGAGAATCCTATTTGATTAGAATTTGCTAGAATACTCTATGTGCTTCACTTATATCTTTTGAGCTTGATAGTTTTGCTCTAGTGCTTCACTTATATCTTTTAGAGCACGGTGGTGGTGTCTTAATTTTGAAGAAATTGCTAGTCTCTCATGCTTCACTTATATCTTTTTGAGAGTCTTTTAGAAAGCATGGTATTTGCTTTTGTTACAAAGTTGGTCCTAGAATGATGAGCATCCAAGTTTGGGTATATTAAAAACTATCTTAGGAAGTGAATTGAATGCTATGATCAACTTGATACTTGATAATTGTTTTGAGATATGGAGGTAGTAATATTAAAGTCATGCTAGTTGGGTGATTACGAAGAATGCTTGTGTTGAAGTTTTTGATTCCCGTAGCATGCACGTATGGTGAACCGCTTTGTGATGAAGTTGGAGCAAAAATTTATTTATTGATTATCTTCCTTATGAATGGCAGTCGAGGACGAGTGATGGTCTTTTCGTACCAATCTATCCCCCCTAGGATCATGCACGTAGTGCTTTGATTTTTGATGACTTCTAAATTTTTGCAACAAGTATATGAGTTCTTTTGATTAATGTTGAGTCCATGGATTATACGCACCCTTTCACCCTTCCACCATTGCTAGCCTCTCTTGTGCCGCGCAATTTTCGCCGGTACCATATACCCACCATACTCCTTCCTCAAAACAGCCACCATACGTACCTATTATGGCATTTCCATAGCCATTCCGAGATATATTGCCATGCAAATTTCCACCATTCCATTCATATGACACACATTACTTTTGTCATATTGCTCTTTTTGCATGATCATGTAGTTGACATCGTATTTGTGGCAAGGCCACCTACATAATTTTCATACATGTCACTTTTGATTCATTGCATATCTCGGTACACCGCTGGAGGCATTCATATAGAGTCATATTTTGTTCTAGATTTGAGTTGTAAATCCATAAAAGTGTGATGATCTTCATTATTAGAGCATTGTCCTCGTGACGAAAGGATGATGAAGACTATGATTCCCCCACAAGTCGGGATGAGACTTCGGACTTTACAAAAACAAAAAAAAGGAGAAAAAGAAAAAAGAGAAAGGCCAAAAAAAGACCAAAGAAAAAAAGGAAAAGAGAAAGAAAAAATGAGAGAAAAAGAGAGAAGGGACAATGCTACTATCTCTTTTTCCACACTTGTGCTTCAAAATAGCACCATGATCTTCATGATAGAGAGTCTCATATGTTGTCACTTTCATATACTAGTGGGAATTTTTCACTATAGAACTTGGCTTGTATATTCCAATGATGGGCTTCCTCAAAAGTGCCCTAGGTCTTTGTGATCAAGCAAGTTGGATGCACACCCACTTAGTTTCTTTTGTTGATCTTTCATATATTTATAGCTCTAGTGCATCCATTGCATGGCAATCCCTACTCACTCACATTGATATCGATTAATGGGCATCTCCATAGTCCATTGATACGCCTAGTTGATGTGAGACTATCTTCTCCTTTTTGTCTTCTCCATAACCACCATTCTATTCCACATATAGTGCTATGTCCATGCTCACGCTCATGTATTGCGTGGAAGTTGAAAGAGTTTGAAATTATAAAAGTATGAAACAATTGGTTGGCTTGTCATCGGGGTTGTGCATGATTAAATATTTTGTGTGATGAAGATAGAGCATAGACAGACTATATGATTTTGTAGGGATAACTTTCTTTAGCCATGTTATTTTTAGAAGACATGATTACCTTGACTATTATGCTTGAAGTATTACTATTTCTTATGTCTTTATGAACTTTTATTTTGTATTATTTGGATCTGAACATTCATGCCACAATGAAAGAAAATTACATTATGAATTATGCTAGGTAGCATTCCACATCAAAAATTCCCTTTTTATCATTTACCTACTCTAGGACGAGCAGGAATTAAGCTTGGAGATGCTTGATACGTCTTCAACGTATCTATAATTTTTGATTGTTCCATGCTATTATATTACTCCTTTTGGATGTTTATGGGCTTTATTCTACACATTTATATCATTTTTTGGGACTAACCTACTAACCGGAGGCCCAGCCCATATTGCTGTTTTTTTTGCCTATTTCAGTATATCAAAGAAAAGGAATATCAAACGGAGTCCAAACGGAATGAAAACTTCGGGACCGTTATTTTTGGAACAAATCTGATCCGGAGAGCCTCGAGTGCAAGTCAAGAAATCTCCAAGGGCCCCACGAGATAGGAGGGCACGCCCCCCTAGGGGAGCGCCCCCCTGTCTCGTGGGCCCCTCGGGCGTCCACCGACGTACTTCTTTCTCCTATATATATCCACGGACCCCGAAAACATCCAGGAGCACCACGAAACACAATTTCCACCGCCGTAACCTTCTGTATCCGCGAGATTCCATCTTGGAGCCTTCGCCGGCACTATGCCGGAGGGGGAATCGATCACGGAGGGCTTCTACATCAACACCATAGCCTCTCCGATGAGTTGTGTCTAGTTTACCACAGACCTACGGGTCCATAGTTATTAGCTAGATGGCTTCTTCTCTCTTTTTGGATCTCAATACAATGTTCTCCCCCTCTCTTGTGGAGATCTATTCGATGTAATCTCTTTTTGCGGTGTGTTTGTCGAGATCCAATGAATTGTGGGTTTATGATCAAGTTTATCTATGAATAATATTGGAATCTTCTCTGAATTCTTTTATGTATGATTGAGTTATCTTTACAAGTCTCTTCAAATTATAAGTTTGGTTTGGCCTACTAGATTGATCTTTCTTGCCATGGGAGAAGTGTTTAGCTTTGGGTTCAATCTTGCGGTGATCTTACCCAGTGACAGAAAGGGTTTCAAGACACGTATTGTAATGTTGCCATCGAGGATAACAAGATGGGGTTTATATCATATTGCATGAGTTTATCCCTCTACATCATGTCATCATGCTTAATGCGTTGCTCCGTTCTTATGAACTTAATACTCTAGACGCATGCTGGATAGTGGTCGATGTGTGGAGTAATAGTAGTAGATGCAGGCAGCAGTCGGTCTACTTGTTATGGACGTGATGCCTATATACCTGATCATGCCTAGATAACGTCATAATTATTCGCTTTTGTATCAATTGCTTGACAGTAATTTGTTCACCCACCGTAATACTTATGCTCTCGAGAGAAGCCTCTAGTGAAACCTATGGCGCCCGGGTCTATCTCTTATCATATTTGCTTTCAATCTACTTTTATTTGCATCTTTACTTTTCTGCATCTATATTATAAAATACCAAAAATATATTTATCTTATCATACTTTCTCTATCAGATCTCGCTTTCGTAAGTGACCGTGAATGGATTGACAACCCCTTTATTGCGTTGGTTGAGAGTTCTCAGTTTGTTTGTGTAGGTGCATGGGACTTTTGAGGAGCCTCCTACTGGATTGATACCTTGGTTCTCAAAACCGAGGGAAATACTTACGCTACACTTTGCTGCATCACCCTCTCCTCTTCAGGGAAAACCAACGCTAGCTCAAGATGTAGCAAACGTAACCTGCCCTAGAGGTAGATCCAGGGCTGCTTCGGGGATGATGTCATGAGTATTGCCCGATTGCAGGTCTAGGCCATGCTCGCCGTGACTGTCCGGCGCTCCTGGCACATGCTCGAATCCGCCGAAGATCAAGTCTCCACGGATATCTGCCATTTAGATCAGGTTTCCAAACCTGATCTGGCGGGCAGGGGCGAAGCTATCGATCTGCTCCAACTAGCCAAGCAAACTGGCCCGTAGTGCAAAACCGCCGAACACAAAGATCTGTCAGGGGAGAAAATCTCACCCTGGACTGTGTTGTTGATGATTGAGGATGCCATCAAGCCTAGAAGCGACGACACAGAGGAACTCTCAATGAAAGCACCAATGTCGGTGTCAAAACCGGCTGATCTCGGGTAGGGGGTCCTGATCTGTGCGTCTTAGGATGATGGTAACAGGAAGCAAGGGAAACAATGTTTACCCAGGTTCGGGCCCTCTCGATGGAGGTAAAACCCTACTTCTTGCTTGATTAACACTACTAGGGAAAAGCCTATACACAGAAAGTTACTAGTAGCAAGGGCTAAAAACCCTCGCTACTGCTAATTACCAGTAGCGCAGGTTTTTAAACCTCGCTACTACTAAGTTGATAGCAGTAGCGCGGGTTTTTAACCCTCGCTACTACTAAGCGGTCTCTACCGTGCCCCCCGGGACATGCCATAGTAGTAGCGCGGGTTTTTAAAACCTCGGTACTACTAAGTTTGATAGCAGTAGCGTTGGTTTTTAGCCCTCGCTACTACTAAGTGGTGCCATAGTAGTAGCGAGGGGGTAAAAAACCGCGCTACTACTGAAGGTCCCATTTTCAAACTCTA
>NC_041389.1:650440128-650475260 GCF_002162155.2 Triticum dicoccoides
ATCGCCTTTTCAATTTTAAAAAAATAAAAGAAAATGATGAAAATATCAAAAAAATAAAAGAAAATAAGTTTCCCATGTGATATGTGGTCTAGTTGTTGGGGAAATTTGCAAATATGAATTTCGACTTTATTTGCAAAATCTCTCGAGAATTTGTAAAAATGGGCATAACTTTTGCATACCAACTCGGGTGAAAAAGTTTTTTATATGAAAAATCATCTACTCGAAAAGTTACATCCAAATTTAATAGAAAAAATCCTCCAAAACCTAACAGAAAAAAAGTTACGGGGCTTTTAAGATCTAGAGTGGAAAAAATCGAAAAAAAAATCAAACTGTGTGGTCAAACTGTGGTCAAACTATGGTCAAACAATGGTCAAACAAATTATTCCAGAATATTAGTGTTACTAAATAATTATTTTAGTTTTTTTGAATTTTGGTCAAATCTGGTCAAACTATGGCCAAACTGTGGTCAAACTGTGGTCAAACTGTGGTCAAACTGTGGTCAAACTAATTATTCAAGAAATATTAGTGTTACTAATTTTTTTAGAACAATAGTTTCAAACTCAAATAGTGAAATGTGTGACTTCATGCTCAAGCTAAATTCCTGAGGTTAATAGGATTGACATCTTACTATTGTCAGAAAAACAACAAGTGCAGACTTGGAAACGAGGGAGAATAGAACCCGAAAGTTAAGCGTGCTCAGGCTGGAGTAGTGAGAGGATGGGTGACCATCTAGGAAGTTAGATGATTTGGAATGATGAGGGTGATTAGAGATTAAATTGAGCAGCGATGAGGGGTGATTAGAGATTTGAGGTTAAAATAATTCAGAAATTTGAAAATTAGGGAAAAAAATCGAAATATTTTTCGAAAAAATTAAAAAAAAACCCATGCTGGTAGTAGTACCGCGGGTTTTTACCCACACTACTACTAAAGGACGTAGTAGTAGCGCGGGTGGCACCCGCGCTACTGTTATAAGTTAGCTGTAGCGCCTTATTAGTAGCGCCGGCCCCCACGCTGCTAATAGGCCTAAAACCCGCGCTGCTGCTAGGCTTTTCCCTAGTAGTGTAATATTGAAGATATGTGGAATACAAGAGTAGATCTACCACGAGATCGTAGAGGCTAAACCCTAAGAGCTAGCCTATGATGGTATGATTGTAAATGTGATCGGCCTTCTAAGGACCATGCTCTTGGGCTTATATAGACACCGGAGAGCTAGGGTTTACATGGAGTCAGTTACAAGGAAGGAAACATAATATCCGGATTGCCAAGCTTGTCTTCCACGCAAAGGAGAGTCCCATCCGGACACGAGCCGAAGTCTTGAGTCTTGTATCTTGATGCTTCTATAGTCCGGACAATGAACATAGTCTGGCTGTCCAGATACCCCCTTATCCAGGACTCCCACAGCGCCCAAGTAGGATTCCTCCTACTTCGGGCGCCCCCTTGGCTACCTCTCCTCCCCTCCGACCTATATATATGAGGGGGGCACCGGTAGAACACACAACGTTGATTCCTAGCCGTGTGCGGTGCCCCTCTCCACAGTTTATGCATCCGGACATATTCACGTAGTGCTTAGGCGAAGCCCTACGCGGATCACTTCACCACCACCGTCGCCACGCCGTCATGCCGACGGAACTCTCCATCGACATTTTGCTGGATCAAGAGTTCGAGGGACGCCATGAGCTGAACATGTGCAGAACTAGGAGGTGTCGTGCGTTCGGTGCTCGATCGGTCGGAACGAGAAGAAGTTCGACAACATCAACCGCGTTGTCAAACGCTTCCGCTTTCGGTCTACGAGGGTACGTGGACACACTATCCCCCTCTCGTTTCTATGAATCTCCTAGATAGATCTTGCGTGAGCGTCGGAATTTTTTGAAATTGGATGCTACGTTTCCCAACAGAGTGCCCCCAGCAAACTCAGCCTGGAAGGAATTTCTTAGGATTAGATTTTGGTCTCAAGTATATAACTAGAGATATCTGTTTGATGCACATTCTAAAGCCAAAATGTGAAGGATAGGATGGCTAAGGGATGCTATATCATAAGTTCAAACTAAAAAACCAGAGACCTACCTGTAAACCTTTATTTGCTAAAAATTGCTTGAAATTGGCCAATTTTAGATCACCCAAAAGAACTGACTTGTGGGCTACTAGAGTTGATGAGGGGGGGGGGGTAGAAAAGTGAGCTTCTCATCCACCTTTCCAAACCCTGAATCAACCGATGCAATTTCATGCTCACCCAACTGCAGAAAATGTTGATGTCAGAGCCAGTGCTTTCTTTCAACAAACTCAAAGCAAGTAAATGTGGTCGGAGATTGAGACCAGGTGCTTTCCGGTGGTTACTAGCCAAAATTTTGCATGGATGGCGCAGGGTTGTTGAGCAAATTCAACTGGTTTAACATTAGTTATTCTTATGGCCAGTGATTAGTTGGGAAATAGAATGAATGGGCTAGCCGGCTGGAAATATCAACAGTTTTCTTTGTCCATTTTTTTTGTTGTGAACAACAAAAGAAATTCTACCATTTTCATTTTTTGTTGATTATGGAGATCTGAATGGGCTCTGAGTACTTTAGGAGGCATAAATTAACATGGATACCTCCATGTTCCCTTGACTTTATACACTCCTTAAACTTGTATGTATAGAGGCATAAACATGGATGCAAACAAAAAATGTACTATATAGATCGAAATGAACTATTTCCACTCTACACACAAATATCATCACCTCTTATAAACTTGTGGCACCCTGGCTCAGAGCGACCAGTTTACCTTGCATTGCCAACCCAGAGATCTTGTCTTCTGGCAACACACAACAGCATGGTACAGAAAATCAACCGCTTTATTCATGCTAGCGGAGCATAGTTTATATTACATCAGTTAGCGAGGCCAAGCGGCACACATGGTGCGGCTGAATAATATGTACATTATTTAGTGAACATAAAGGGTCCTCGATCATGACAACTACTCGGTAGCGGAACAACTTCGTAGCGGGGCTCCATAGCACAACGACACTGATGTGGACACGACCTAGACTCGGACAGCACTCCTTCGTAACGAGACTTTCCTGAAATCTGGCATGACACACCAGGTCAGTACATTGAATGTACTTGCAAGCTCACAATAAGAATAACGACAAACAATATCAGGATATTTAACCATTTAAGAAACAATGCAACCATACATCTAATATGCTGTGACTATGCTCAACTGGTACTTGTTGCACGAACGTGCTTACCGGACGTGATCCTTTCCAGACCACAAACATAATGACTTCTAAAACACACGTGTGATCCTTTCGGCGATCACCACCTGACCAATTCATGGCCTATGATCCTTACAGCGATCATAACCCGACCAACTCTTGGCCCGTGATCCTTACGGCGACCACAACCCAACCAGCTCATGGCCAGACTCAACACGATGGCCTCACTGCCATCCTCAGTAAAAATTTAGTGTGTTTATTTTATTAAGTGTTGACCCATGGTGTACCCTACTTTCAAGTGTGTCCGTAACCGTGGACTCGGCTATCGATAGATTAAAAAAAACACTCTGCAGAGGTTAGTACACTGTACGCACACTACGGAACCCATGGCCTCGCACTCCCATTCGAGTGGACCAACAACGTTCCGGCGAAACCATTTCATTGTCATGACACTCTCCCGGCCATTCCAACTCAGACCCCATCCGGCTAGTCCTGGGTGGCCCCGTGTGTACCTCCAGACACCTCGACCAATCCGATACCAAAAATTAACTTACAACGGGCTCACATGGTTATGCTTGCCTACCGGGCCAGGGTACAGCACGCCCACAACCTTCCCTAATTGGAGGCACCGACCAGAGGCACGACAATGAAACGCATTAAGGCCGTCCCATACCGACAAATGTGGTTGCATTGGGAAAGACTCGTTTCAGCGGCACCATGACCCGGTCCACAACATGTTCAAGTTGAGTTATTAATAAGGTTCAACTTAATGTGAAAATAACCGGTGTCATAGTGCCATACTATGCATCACTTGACATATGCATCACATAACCATGCAAACAACTGAACCAACCACGCTCCTACGGAGCCATCATCAACTCATGCTTCTACTCTGGTTAAGATCACACCTCACTTATACCAGAATCATTTCTAGCAATCTCATCATTTTTCATCATGCAAAAATAATAATGAAACTAATTATCAAACTTTATGACCATATCATTTATTCATCAGTTGCAACTAGGTTTTCCTTCGCGTACCAACAAGATTCACTTCAAACATTCTGTAGTTCAAGCATTTTAACATGACAAGCATTTAACAGAATATAATCATTATATAACTAATTTAAATGCATAAATATTTATAAGTTCAAGTAGAAAAATCACAAATATTGAAGTGGCACTATGAAAATGTTATTGTGGCTTGCCTTAGTGCTGATGAGGTTCACAAAGCTCCTGGTGAGCCTCAAGACAAGCTGGCTCTTCTAAAAATAATGAAAACCACAAAAAGAAAATATGAAGAAACCTTCTGAAATTCACCAGAAAATCCAGACAGCAAGGAAAAATCCCATCTTTTGGGTGTTGTTAGAATTTTGGTCAAAGAACACAATGCAAAAAGAATCAATGCATTTGGACTTTCAGGTAAAAAGTTGTGGCCATTTGGAGATTCCTGGAATTTAAATGAATTTGAAATAATTAAACAGGGGGGTGACGTCGAAAGCGTAAACTCCTGGGGCGCCACCACTCATACCGCTTCGCGCGCGTAATGAGTGGCTGACTAGCGGGCCCTGCTAGTCAGGCTGGAGGGAGGGGGAGAGACACAGAGGGAGGCGGCGCTTCACCAGAGCTCACGCCAGCGACGAGGCTTCTTGGAGTCAAACGAGAGGGAGGGATCGACGGAGAAGATGTTTGCTCACCTGCCTGTACCTATAGCGTAGCAAACGGTGACTGGACGGCATCGAATTTGACCTCTCCAGTGGAGGCAGAGGGCGGAGGTTGCTGGAGAGGAAGAAGACGGCGGCTTGGGGTGGCTCTAGGGGCTCCAGGGGGTGGGTTGGCTTCACATAGGAGAGGCGAAGGCCCTGGCGGGGTCGCCTTGTCTTGGGAGGGGCCGGAGCTGCGGGAACGATCCGGAGGGGATCGCCGGTGAACTCGACTCCGGGACAGCAGCCCGCGGCCTGCCCGGCCGGGCTGCGGCTTCTACTGGCTCTAGGAGGGAGTGGGAGTGGCGAGTGGTGCTCCAAGCGGCTGTGGGTGGCAGCTTTTATAGGCGGGGCGGTGAGGAGGGCTTGGGCTCCACCGAAGGACACCTTTCCACCGCGCCCGGTGATGAACGGCGCCAGAGAGAGAGGGAGAAGACGACGGAGGTCACGCAGGAACTGTGCGCGGCCGCGGACGAGCACAGGAGCGAGGGGGATAGCAACGAACACAGTGCACGCGCACTGTGCCATTTGTGGGACCGTGCCTGTGCTCGCTGCAGCGAGCTCCGGCGTCGGCGAGCAGCAGGGATGAGTTATGGAGGTGGAGACGAGGATGGTGGCGAGGTGCGGCACGCTCTGGCTAGCTGGGCAGCGAGCACGCGCTCCACAAAGGTGCCGGCAACGCGCAGAGCGCGCGTATTGCATACCAGCATGCTCGGACGAACGCGGTAATCGCGTGAACCGTGACATCAGGCCACCCTACACACTAACAAAGATGTTTGGCGTGTAGTCCTTAGTAAACTGTGTTGTTACCACGGTTTGGTTAGGTTCCAGGGGCAGTAGAAGTAAACTTGTGCTGCTGACAAGTTACTGGACAGTAACTTTGGAGAGTTACTGTGATCAAACCACTAGGCTTCAAGGGCTGAGTTTGGGGTTTTACTATCTCTTACTAAGGTAAATAACCACAGGGAAAACCAGCTACAATGGAGCTAGTAAAAAGGTAGTTGCTATAGAAACTACCATTTCTGCCCAGAAGTGACTTTATTTTCTGTAGCCAAAATATTCCAAAGAGTGGTGAAATATTTTTGCTCAGAAATGTGCCCTAGCGTCCAAAGAATAATTGGGATTTTTCTTAGGATTTTTGGGGCAAGAAAAATTGGGGTTGCTTTGGAGCTCAAGGGGTTAGCTAGGGTTTGGGAGGCCAAAAAATATTTTTCCTTTAAGAAAAATATTCCAAACAATATTTTTGGGTTGGCCAGGGGTGAAATCATGGTTGAGAGGAGGAGAGGGAACACTTGGGTGAAAATCAAGGGGTACCAAAGTGGTTAAGTCCAAATGAAATGATTCAGAACTCCAAATTCAAACCAACTCAGCTGAAAATCAAGCAAAGAAGAAGAGGGCAAAAACCAGGCTGTCACAAACCTCCCCCACATAGAATGAATCTCGTCCTCGAGATTCAGTTGCTTGGGAAAACCATTCTGGATAACATGCCCTTAGAAATTCTTCTGATTCCCAGTTTGATTCTGACTCGGTATGATGCATCCATTGGACCTTGTAAAACTTCCATGATTTACTGCGAGTGACCCTTTCCATCTGATCCAAAATTTTCACTGGCCTCTCTTCCTAGGTCAAGTCCTTTGCCAGCTCTATCTCTGTCAAATCGTTCTTTTTCTCGGGCGGTGATATGCACCATCGCAGTTGGGAAACGTGGAACACGTTGTGCACGTCTGACAGCTCAGGGGGTAACTCCAACTGATATGCCATAGCACCTACTCGTGTCATAACGGGAAATGGACTGATAAACCTGGGTGCCAATTTTCCACGGGTTTGAAACTTTTTATTCCTTTCATAGGTGTGACTCAAAGGTAGACATGTTCTCCGGGTTTAAAGCTGATTTGTCGGTGCTTTGCATCATAATAACTTTTCTGCCGCGATTTGGCCAATTGCAATCTGTCTCGGATCTCCTTGACTTGTTTTTCGGCTTCCGGCATGAGATCTGTTCCAAAAATACGACTATCTCCGGTTTGAGACCAATTTAATGGAGTGCGGCACTTACGGCCATACAAAGCTTCATATGGTGACATCTTCGAACTGGTCTGGAACCCATTGTTATACGAGAACTCGGCGTATGGCAAGCAATCTTCGCATTGTGATCCTTGGGCCAAAACACAGGCTCGGAGCATATGTTCGAGTATCTGATTTACTCTTTCTGTCTGCCCATCCGTCTGAGGATGATAAGTGGTATTGTATTTCAACTCACTTTCGAGGGCCTGATGGAGGCGGGACCAAAAAGCAGAGGTGAAAAGCGAACCTCGATCAGAAGTGATGGTTCGGGGAACTCCATGCAGACTGACAATTCTGGATACATACAGTCGTGCGAGTTTGTCTGCTCGGTATGAGGTTTTGATTGGGAGGAAGTGGGCCACCTTGGTTAATGTGTCTACTATGACCCAGATCGCATTATTGCCTCGTCGAGTCTTAGGTAATCATGTGATTAAATCCATGCAGACATCATCCCATTTCCATTGTGATACTAGCAGAGGTTGGAGAAGTTCGGCTGGTTTCTGATGTTCTGCCTTTACTTTGTTGCATATGTTGCAACAGGCTACGAAATAAGCATTGTCTTTCTTCATCCCATCCCACCAGAATATTTGTCGAAGGTCTTCATACATTTTCGTTCCTCTAGGGTGGATTGAATACGAGGATTCATGGGCTTCTGACAAAATTTTCTGCTTCAGAGCAGCTTGATTAGGCACACAAATCCTTCCCCTGAATCGGAGGGTACCATATTGATCCTTCGAGAAATCGGAAAAGTTGATACGTTTCTGCAGATCGGCATCGCCTGACTGGGCTTTGCGGATTTCTTCCTCAAGAGTAGGGGTAACCTTCAGAATATTGGCAAGGCGAGCCTCACATATGACCAGGTTGAGCTGAGCTATCTCCTCTTTAAGCTCGGAAGGCAAAGATTCCAACATGACGTTTAAACTGACGGGTTTTCGACTGAGTGCATCGGCAACCACGTTGGCCTTACCAGGATGGTAATTTATTCCAAGGTCATAATCCTTGACCAACTGAAGCCATCTTCGTTGATGGAGATTTAAATCCGGCTGAGTAAATGTATATTTTGAGACTTTTGTGATCGGTAAAAATTTGGCACCTTTTCCCGATGAGGTAATGTCTCCAAATTTTCAAAGCATGAACTACTGCTGCCAATTCCAAATCATGAGTGGGGTAATTCCCTTCGTGGGGCCATAGCTGCCGTGAGGCATAAGCTACTACATTGCCATCTTGCATAAGTACACATCCTAGCCCTTGCCGGGAAGCGTCGCAGTATATGTCAAAACTGCGGTAGATATCAGGAAGTGTTAATACTTGCACAGTTTTCAAACGTTTCTTCAACTCGGTGAAACTTTTCTCATAGTCCAAAGTCCATTCAAACTTCTTATCCTTTTTGGGAAGCTCCATCATGGGCTTAGCAATCTTGGAGAACCCTTCAATGGAACGGCGGTAGTATCCGGCTAATCCAAGAAAACTCCGGATCTGAGATACGATGGCGGGTGGCAACCAGTCGAGCACATCTTTCACCTTGCTTGGGTCCACGGCTATACCTTCAGCGGATAGCACTTGCCCGAGGAATCCAACTTGCTTGAGCCAAAACTCGCATTTACTGAATTTGGTGTATAACTGGTGCTCACGGAGTCGTTGTAACACTGCTCGGAGGTGTTCCTTATGCTCTTCTTCACTTCTTGAGTAAATAAGTATATCATCGATGAGGACGACCACGAACTTATCGAGGAAATCCATGAATACTTTATTCATCATGTGCATGAAGAAAGCGGGGCCGTTGGTGAGGCCAAAGGACATGACTGTGTATTCATAGAGACCGGAGCGAGTAGTGAATGCGGTCTTGGGAATATCCTCCTTTTTAATTTTGAGCTGATAGTATCCAGTCTGCAAATCAATCTTTGAGAATACCTTAGCTCCAGTGAGCTGATCAAAAAAATCATCAATTCTTGGCAGTGGGTATTTGTTTTTGATCGTGACATCATTCAGCTGACGGTAATCCACACACATGCGGAGGCTGCCATCTTTCTTGTCCACAAAAATAGCAGGCGATCCCCATGGTGAGGAGCTGGGGTGGATATACCCTTTTTGGAGCATTTCATCAAGCTGTTTCTTTAGCTCCACTAATTCGGATGATGGCATTCGATAATATTTCTTGTGAATTGGGGCGGTTCCAGGCACAAGATCTATTGCAAACTCAAGCTCTCGATCAGCTGGCATGCATGCTAGTTCTTCTGGGAATACATCAGAAAACTCACTGACAACCAGAATTAATTCCATCTTAGTTATTGCTATAAAGACCATTTCCTTGGAGGTATGCTCCTACGAGCAATAAACTTTGTAGTTTGCCCATCTTGGCCGGTCAAGTTGACTTCTCGGGTTGCACAATTTATGCATACTTGGTACTGAGTCAGCCAATTCATACCCAAGATAACATCCAATTTATCAGACTCAATAAGTATCAAAGACGTTGGAAAACGGATTCCGTTGATACTGACTTCCAGATTGAGGCAGACTAAATTGCTTCTGATAAGGGATCCTGGGGTTTGTACCACCATATTCTTGCCCAGAAGCGAACAAGGAAATTTGTTTTCGGCAACAAAACTCCGAGAAATAAAAGAGTGGGAAGCCGGAGAGTCAAATAAAATTACTGCAAGTATGTTATTAACAGGGAACATACCAATGACGACTTCTGGATTTTCTTGGGCTTCGTCGGTGGAAATGTGATGAACGTATCCCGTGACGTCGTGCTGACTTGGACCTGCGTCCAAATAATGGACTTGTGGCTTGAACGTAACATTGGTCCGGTTGTTCTTGGGACACTGTTTAGCATAATGTCCGGTTTTTCCACAACTGTAACAGGAATTATTGGGCATGCAGTTATCCAGAACTGGGTTGAGCATGTCATTCTTGACTTGGGTAATGGCCTTGTTAACATTTTGTTGTCAGTTAGGCTGGTATGCCACCGGAGTTGGCTTCCAGGTATGAACCTTCTGCACTGGTTGCATTTCCTTTCTGGGCTCAAACTTGCGCTTGTGATCATTATGAGCAGACTTATTATCTGATGCAAGCTTGTGCTCCCTTTCAGCAATGAAAGCCTTGTTCACCAGGGTTTGGAAATCTGGGAAATCAAACACACTAAGAGCACAGCGAAGTTGTGGGTTTAATCCACCAAGAAATATGTCCATCTTCCTTTCTTCAGTGGCTACGTCATATTGAGAGTAACGTGACAGGTGATTAAATTTCTGCAAATATTCCCCCACTGACTGACTTCCTTGGAGGAGCGCGAGAAATTCATGCTGCTTAATCTTCATGATTCCCGCAGGGATGTGATATCTCCGGAATTGCTCCTTGAATCTAGACCAGGTAATTGCTTCATTATCAGTCCCTATGACCTTTTCATTTTCCCACCATATGGCAGCAGCGCCTTCCAGATAATGTGTTACAAATGGAACCTTATCCTCTTCATCAGTTCGAGCAACCTCAAGCTTCTTTTCCATAGTTCTCAGCCAATCATCTGCATCCAAGGGATCAATGGCCTGACTGAAACTGGGAGGCTTAGTCCTTTGAAAATCAGATAACTTGGAGTGAGGGACGGGCTGATTTCCATTCTGTCCAACCATTGCTTGGATACTTTTGAATATTTCCATCAGATCATTATTTCGTCATTCCTCGAACATATGCATTATTTGCTCGGTGGAGGGCGGATTTGGCGGTGGAGGCGGTGGTGGAACGTACGGCTCGGGTGATTGTCTTGCCTGTCGTGTGGAAGGCCAAACAGGAGAACCCTCACGAACGTTGCTACTGCAGCCTCCCCGCACCATCCTAATATGATTTTTCCCAAATAATCGCACCCGAGATGAGAAGCATTCAAGAATAAACCGGGGAGAAGCCAGCAACAAAAAACCCGAATAAAACCGAAATGACGAATAAAACATAGCGAATAAAGTTCAACATAATTATACATAGACTCATACATGAAAGATAACAACATGCCAGGTCCAACTACCCTCATACATGAAACGAAACATCATAGCTCGTACGACTACATCCATAGTCCATCCCGACGACTGAGAATACTCAAAAGCTCTACTCCTCTGCTGGTGCTGCGGGGTCCTCTCCTAAAGCGGACTCGGATCCAGAACTGACGGGGTTAACAGAGACCTCCGGGTTAAAAGTGACACGATGACGCTGCCTCGAGGGCTCTCCCTTTGGGGCAGGTGGAGGGTGCATCATCGGGGCTATAGGAGTGGCGAGGAGGGAAACCCACTCAGCAGGAGTACTAAGTGGACTCGCAGTCACGGTGCCCGAGCTACTCAGAGGGGTAACCGGAGAAACAGGGTATCTAGAACTGACAAGAATGTTGGGAGTAAAAACTACAGATGGAGAAACAGTGGCTGAGCGAGCAGAGACTAAAGTAGAAGCTAAATCAGAATGGGCACGACTCAGCTCACGAGCCAGCTCGTAGATCAGAAGATATCTAGCAGTGATGTAGCGAGAGAGGTGACTAGCTACACTATCAGACTCCGGATCAATGACAGGGAAACAGACACGGCCATTATTGTGGAGAGAAGGATAGTAGTGGAAACCTAGGGGGTTCTGCATCCGGACCTCGTTGTAGCGGAGCTCAACAAGTACCTCGAATACAGCAAACTGGACAGCCTGAGAAGTGGTAGAAGCATAGCCGCTACGGGAGGTACGAGTGTAAGAGCTGGAATCGGAACTGGCGCGCAGAGTAACCACGGCGTGATACTCATACACAGAGTCAGCTAGGCACTCCCGGTACACACGATAGGCTGGATCATCTCCGTGAGGGTATAGCCGACGCCACACATTACGAAGGAGATGCGGCGACATGTACGGCATCAGATGCAACTGGCACAGATACAACACCAGAGCCATCAACACTCACAACCATTAGCAAGTTAGCATAAAAATAAAATCAGTGCATGTAATGCAACAACCAGCTACAATTATTACCGGCACTCAGCTACAACTCGTATCTACGTCCAGTTAACTCGGCTTAGTCTAGCGTGGCCTATAGTCAGCGCGGCTCTGATACCAACCATTGTGGCACCCCGGCTCAGAGCGACCGGTTTACCTTGCATTGCCAGCCCAGAGATCTTGTCTTCTGGCAACACATAATAACATGGTATAGAAAATCAACTGCTATATTCATGCTAGCGGAGCATAGTTTATATTACAATAGTTAGCGAGGCCAAGCGGCACACACGGTGCGGCTGAACAATATGTACATTATTTAGTGAACATAAAGGGGCCTCGATCATGACAACCACTTGGCAGTGGAACAACGTCGTACTGAGGCTCCATAGCATAAGGACACCAATGTGGACACGACCTAGACTCGGACATCACTCCTTCCCAACGAGACTTTCCTGAAATCTGGCATGACATGCCAGGGCAGTACATTGAATGTACTTGCAAGCTCACAATAAGCATAAACATAATGACAAACAATATCAGGATATTTAACCATTTAAGCAACAATGCAACCATACATCTAATATGCTGTGACTATGCTCAACTGGTCTTGTTCCACGGACGTCCTTACCGGACATGATCATTTCCAGACCACAAACATGATGACTTCTAAAACACACGTGTGATCCTTTCGGCGATCACCACCCGACCAATTCATGGCCTATGATCCTTACGGCGATCATAACCCGACCAACTCTTGTCTCATGATCCTTACGGCGATCACAACCCGACCAACTCATGGCCAAACTCAACATGATGGCCTCACTGCCATCCTCAGTACAAATTTAGTGTGCATATTTTATTAAGTGTTGACCCATGGTGTACCCTACTTTCGAGCATGTCCTTAACCGTGGACTCGACTATCGATAGATAAAAAAACACTCTGCAGAGGTTAGTACATTGTACCCACATTACGGAACCCATGGCCTCGCACTCCCATTCAGGTGGACCAACAGCGTTCCGATGAAACCATTTCATTGTCATGACTCTCTCCCAGCCATTCTGACTCAAACCCCATCGGGCTAGTCCTGGGTGGCCACGATCCACTCTGGGATCCGGTACCAAAAATTAACTTACAACGGGCTCACAAGGTTATGCTTGCCTACCGGGCTAGGGTACAGCACACCCACAACCTTCCCTAAATGGAGGCACTGACCAGAGACACGACAATGAAACGCATTAAGGCCGTCCCATACCGGCAAATGTGGTTACACTGGGAAAGACTCGTTTCAGCGGCAGCATGACCCGGTCAACAACATGTTCAAGTTAAGTTATTAATCAGGTTCAACTTAATGTTAAAATAACTTGTGTCATAATGCCTTACTATGCATCACTTAACATATGCATCACATAACCATGCAAACGACTAAACCAACCACGCTCCTATGGAGCCATCATCAACTCATGCTTCTACTCTGGTTAAGATCACAACCTCACTTATACCAGAATCATTTCTAGCAATCTCATCATTTTTCATCATGCAAAAATAATAATTAAACTAATTATCAAACTTTATGACCATATCATTTATTCATCACTTGCAACTAGGTTTTCCTTAGCTTACCAACAAGATTCACTTCAAACATTCTGTAGTTCAAGCATTTTAACATGAAAAGAATTTAATAGAATATAATCATTGTATAACTAGTTTAAATGCATAAATATTCATAAGTTCAAGTAGAAAAATCACAAATATTGAAGTGGCACTATGAAAATGTTACTGTGGCTTGCCTTAGTGCTAATAAGGTTCACAAATCTCCTGGTAATCCTCAAGACAAGCTCGCTCTTCTGAAAATAATCAAAACCACAAAAAGAAAATATCAAGAAACCTTCTGAAATTCACCAGAAAATCCAGACATCAAGGAAAAATCCCATCTTTTGGGTGTTGTTAGGTCAAAGAACACAATGCAAAAAGAATCAATGCATTTGGACTTTCAGGTAAAAAGTTGTGGCCATTTGAAGTTTCGTGGAATTTAAATGAATTTGAAATAATTAAACAGGGAGGTGACATCGAAAGCGTAAACTCCCGGGGCGCCACCACTCATACCGCTTCGCGCACGTAATGAGTGGCTGACTAGCGGGCCCCGCTAGTCAGGCCGGAGGGAGGGGGAGAGAAACAGAGGGAGGCGGCGCTTCGCCGGAGCTCATGCCGGCGACAAGGCTTCTTGGAGTCAAACGAGAGGGAGGGATCGATGGAGAAGATGTTTGCGCACCTACCCGTACCCGTAGCGTAGCAAACGGTGACCGTACAGCGTCGGATTTGACCTCTCTAGCGGAGGCAGAGGGCAGAGGTTGCTGGAGAGGAAGAAGATGGTGGATTGGGGTGGCTCCAGGGGCTCCAGGGGGGTGGGTTGGCTTCACGGAGGAGAGTCGAAGGCCCTGGCAGGGTCGCCTTGGCTTGGGAGGGGTCGGAGCTGCGGGAATGATCCGGAGGGGATCTCCGGTGAGCTCGGCTCCGAGACGGCAGCCCGCGGCCTGCCCGGCCGGGCTGCGGCTTCTACTGGCTCTAGGAGAGAGTGGGACTGGCGAGTGGTGCTTCAAGCGGCTGCGGGTGGCTGATTTTATAGGCGGGGCGGCGAGGAGGGCTCGGTCTCCGCCGGAGGACACCTGTCCACGGCTCCCAGCGACGAATGGTGCCAGAGAGAGAGGTACAAGACGACGGAGGTCACGCAGGAACTGTGCGCGGGCGTGGACGAGCACATGAGCGAGGGGGATAGCAATGAACATAGTGCACACGCACTATGCTGTTGGCCGGACCATGCCCGTGCTCGCTGCGGTGAGCTCCGGCATCGGCGAGTGGCAGGGAGGAGTTCTGGAGGTGGAGACAAGGATGGTGGTTAGGTGCGGCACACTCTGGCTAGCTGGGCAGCGAGCACGCGCTCCACAGAGGCGTTGGCGACGCGCAGAGCGCGCGTATTGCATGCCAGCATGCTTGGACGAACGCGGTCACCATGTGAACCGTGACATCAGGCCACCCTATGCACTAACAAAGATGCCTGGCATGTAGTCCTTAGTAAACTGGGTTGTTACCACGGTTTTGTTAGGTTCCAAGTGCAGTAGAAGTAAACTTGTTCTGCTGACAAGTTACTGGATAGTAACTTTGGAGAGTTACTGTGATCAAACCACTGGGCTTCAAGGGTTAAGCTTTGGGGTTTTACTATTTCTTACTAAGGTAAATAAGCATAGGGAAAACCAGCTACAATGGAGCTAGTAAAAAGGTAGTTGCTGTAGAAACTACAATTTCTACCTAGAAGTGACTTTATTTTCTGTAGCCAAAATATTACAAAGAGTGGTGAAATATTTTTACTCCGAAAGGTGACCTAGGGTCCAAAGAATAATTGGGATTTTTCTCAGGATTTTTGGGGCAAGAAAAATTAGGGTTGCTTTGGAGCTCAAAGGGTTAGCTAGGGTTTTGGAGGCCAAAATGAATATTTTTCATTAAAGAAAAATATTCCAAACAATATTTTTGGGTTGTCCAGGGGTGAAATGATGGTTGAGAGGAGGAGAGAGAACACTTGGGTGAAAATCAAGGGGTACCCAAGTGGTTAAGTCCAAATGAAATGATTCAGAACTCCAAATTCAAACCAACTCAGCTGAAAATCAAGCAAAGAAGAAGAGGGCAAAAACCCGGCCGTCACAAAACTCATGTTTGTAAAACATGGATACAAAAACTACTACAAGATGGATGATAAAACAAGGTATAAAAACAAAGGATGAAATAGGGATATGTATGTTGAAGCAAGAGCTTATAATGGAGCTGGAGGAGTAGAGTGGATCTCTTTCCTCTTTTGCCGCTTCACTATTTGGTGGTAGTGTGCCTTGTGCCCTCAGTATGCTGTGGTACTTATACAGAGGCAAAGGGGAGACATATCCCAATGCCAGCGAATCTGCACCCCTTCACCATGCAAAATCCTTCACTCTCTGCTATATATATATATATATATATATATTATATACATATATATAGGGTAACGCTATTCTAAGCGTGAGTGGGATATTATATATATATATATATATATATATATATATATATATATATAGAGAGAGAGAGAGAGAGACACACACACACATATGAATGATGCACATCTTTGGAAATGCAATATTGGTGGCTTATGCGACAACAAATGGATGTGTTGGGTAGCAGAATAGATGTACGATTAGGGAAGGCTGATGGGATGAAGAGCAAGGACGGTGTAGAGGATCATGCGAGAGAGGCACTCAGGGTAGGAGGGAGTCATAAGTAGGTTTATAAATATTTATAAATGAAAATATATTGCAAAATTATTTGTGGAGGTTTATAAATGCAAGGACGTACTTCAGAGTATTGTGTTAAAATCAATGTCCCGCAAAATGTTAAAACAACCTCAAGTAGCTCCAAGCCTCTCTCCTACAAATTACCAAAACATACACTCTATTAAAGTTGGCAAATAAATTATGTAACTATTTCTTTCTGGTATTTGTTTATCAAAGTGACAATGGACAAATATGCATGCTATTTATTAGGTTGCACCCTATTTATATTGGTGCCGATCAACAAATATATCAATGCCATGGAATCAAGGATAGCGTCTCATGTTTTTCTTGCTTAGAACGGACGAAATTTAACATTGATCTTTTGAAATTAAACAACACAACAAAAATAAACAACACGACAATGCATGCATAAGAAAACATAGTTCCATGAGCAGAAAAATATTTCCTCCATCCCTCAAGGAAGTTGGATTGTGCTAGACCATGGTGTTCTTCTTCTTGTGTATGACTTCCTTAATTATAGACTCGAGATCCTAAACCTTGACTGGTTTGGGCACAAAAACATCAGGACTAGCAATGAACACATCAGCTGACATCCAACAATCTTCACATCAGTTTCCCCCATAGCTCGGATCTTTACAATTTCTTGTTAAGCAACACAACAAAATATTTTTTGTTTATTTGCAAACTTAAAACAAGGACTTATGTTCAGATCAATACATTTCTAAGAATTGTAAAAACATTGAAAATCCAAAGGGGAAGATAAGCACCTCAGGAACAATCATGATGGGCATGTCCTTATCGCAAAAAAATATGTCAAACTTCTTCCCCTCAAGGAATAAGTCAACTGCTTCTTTCCATTCACGGCAAGATTAATCTCACATTGAAAATTGCATAACTTCGTCAAGAGGACCATCATTTGAATTGTGTTGTCCTCAACAACTAGTGTCTTCATAGAGGAGGATCCTTGGGCCTTGGATGCCATGATTAGCTAAACAAATTTGGAAATAGAATAAAGAAATTATTTATTCCCTTACACACTCATGCCAAACACACGCAAGGAGATTGTTATTCTTGAAAATAGTCAACACAAAAATGTAATATTAATTAGTGACATCATAGTTTCACTATTATAGAATTCCCAAAACATGATGAAAAAGTAACAGAAGAAATCTGGCACCTTCCTTCATATAGATTAATCGATTGTTATATGCATGATTAATTTTACATGTTCTTTCTATTTAAGAAATCATGTAGCTCCAAAATATAGACGTGGCCAAATAACATCAACATAGAAACTAAACCATAAAAAATGGCAACACGTATATATAGAGGGATAAACATGGATGTCAACACAAGTGTACTATATAGATCTAATGAACTACTTACACCCTACACATATATAACCACACCTCTTGTAAACTCATGTATATAATACATGGATACAAAAACTACAAAGGGTGGATGATGAAAAAAGATCGAGAAACAAAGGATGTAATAGGGATATAGAGGCTAAGGCTAGAACTTATAGTCGAGGAGATGGAGGATGAGGAGGAAGAGAATGGAGAACTTTCCGCTCTTGCTGTTTGACTGCTTGGTGTTGGTGTGGCTTGTACTCTGATTATGTTGTGTTATATATGGAGGGCTGAAGGGGAGATGTAGCTCATGGCCAACCAATCTCCATCGCCTTCATGATGCAAAAATCGGCACCGCTCTCCACTCAAATAAATATGGCAAACAAATATTGGGAGATTTTATTCAATAATGATCCATCTTTCAGATATGCAATATTGTCTGCTTCTAAATTGATAGAGGGGTGTGTTGGGTAGCATGTGAGAGGTGATGGAGGGTGGACAGGAAGAAGAACATTGGAGAAATAGAGTATCGGGGGATAGTGCCGATCGGTGGTGGGTGGGTGGGATAAGAAGGCTTATAATGTTCATATATAGAAATATATTGCATAAATCACTGGTACGCATCGGTGCTACACAAACGGTTTTAACCCTTTTCCGCAACGGCGTTTGGAACCGTCGCCAAGTGAGTGTGGGCGATAGGGGGTCCTTCCCACATGACCCAGAAACCGCCGGGGATGGGCGAGCGGCTACTGACGATCGCCATAGAATAAACGTATGAGAAGCCGCCCCAGTCCCACACGTTACATCTCGACATTACGTTTATGATCAGAGAGACATCTCAAACGATTATGCCGCTATAGTCATGTGAAAAAGGAGGGTATCAACATTTAATCTACCTATATGTTTGTGATAGGTACGTTATCACACACGATTCAAGAATGTAAAATGTGTGCGATGCCTCTACTAACGCCAACGTGTCCATTTTCATAACTATGTATGATTGGTATTCCAATCACACACGCACACTGGTTTGAAACGTTTACCGTATTACCATGAATCACACATGCATATGAGACGAAACCGTGTGTGCGTCCGTCGGGCGTCACAAACGTTTCACGTCAAAGAACCGTCTGCTCTCTTTTTTTCATCGCATACGTTGTTTTCTTTCTAACCGTGTGCACATTATTTTATTTGTTCCTGTATATTTTTATTTTTTCCTGTAATTTATTATTCGAATTGGATATTTTGAAATATGAAACGTGCAATTCAAATTCTCAGCATAATGGTTCAACAACGAATCCATAAATAAAATTGTCAGTACAATATGTTTAGTAATTACAGGATTAGACAGCAATTAACTATGATGAACCACAATATTTACAGGCGGTAAAGATGAAGAGACAAGTGTAAATCATTTTGACTGCCGATGGTGTTGAAGAAGCGGAATGCCCATAATGTGCCTTCCTACATGCCATAGGCACGAACAACTTTTGTCCAACCCCTTGTGACGATTGCCCACCCATCCTTCACCGCCTTCAGGAAGACTTCTAGGACATTATCATGGTAGCATGAATTATATACTTTAACCTTAGTTGCCTCCACTCTGGTCATGTAGTTTGCAAGGTAATCATCAGTAAATAGCTTCAGAAACCACTGAAAAGAGTAAAATATCGGATACTGAGGTCTAATAGAGTAACTTGTTGTGGACAGGGGGAAAGGCAACACATTACTTACCATCCTATAGTTCACTGTTGTCTTGGACAAAGTGTAAATAAAGAGCTTAATTCCCGTCACCTATTTCTTTCGCCAAACAATCTTTGTTAGTTTATCACTAGGCGCTTGTTCATGAATATCTCATTGCCCCATACGCAAAAGGGATCGAAGTGTGGATCAATACCGCTCATATATGTACCTACAAGCAACCAGTAATGTTAGAAGCTAAACTGAGATTGCAAAAATGATGTAAAATACTACTACCTACGTTCCTAAGTACAAGTATTTTTAGAGATTTCAATATGAACTACATACAGATGTATATAGAATTATAGATATAGTTTAGATTATAATCTAGATTCACTCATTTAGCTCCTTATGTAGTCTATATTGGACTCTCTAAAAATACTTATATTTAGGAATAGATGGTGTATAAGACATGGGATGCAGCTAACCTCGACGTCAAACAACAGCATCGCCCATTATAGCCCTATGTAAGTACATGGAAAGCCAATGTTAACTACAACATGGTTAACATCCACCAAAAATAGCAAATGGTAATAAAACGGCAGCATCTGTAGTGATATCTTAATTGTGAAAGAGTAGAACGGTAGTAAAGGGACGGATTAAAAAATGAATACAACTATTAATTGCAACGGGCTTAACAACATCCTAATTCATGTTTTGTAAGTTTGTAGCCATTGAAATACAACTATTTAAAAATGGATACAACTGTTAATTGCAATAGGCTTAATGGCCATTCAAACCGGTACTGATAAAAATGCAATTGCCAGAGTTAAACATCACAAGGCAGGTGCTGCCAGAGCAGATAATGGCCCAGTTGTCTATAAAAAGGTAGGGAAAATTGCTAAAACGTGTTAGGCATGTTTACTACAAAATGCTTAATACATCGACCGTACAAAACATAGCCATTAATTGCAACTGGTATTGGTAAGATTGAACTGGTGAGTACATACTTGGTTAGTCCTGAGAGGCAGTTTTTGGGGCACTTCATCTTGACCAGAGCCCGCCCAAAGTCAGCGGCACGGAGGCAAGCTGTTCCTCCGGGTTGAAGCATGGATTAGTGCCACTGACATGTGTACCTAAAGGCAACCAGTAAATGGTAGAAGTTAAACTGCAATTGCACAAATGATGTGAAATAATGTAAGACATGGGATGGAGCTAACCTCGATGGCAAGCAACAACATCGCCTGTCATGACCCTGCGTAAGTACATGGACAGGCATGTTAAGTACAAAAGGGTTATCATCCACCAAAATAGCAAATGGGCAGCATCTCTAGTATATCTTCATTACGGAGAGTAGCATGGTAGCAAAGGGACAAATTAAAAAATGGATACAACTGTTAATTGCAACAGGCTTAACATGATCCTAAGTCATGTTTTCTAAGTTTGTAGCCATTGAAATACAACTGTTTAAAAATGGATTCAACTGTTAATTGCAACAGGCTTAATAGCCATTGAAGCCGGTACTGATAAAAATGCAATTGGCAGAGTTAAATATCACAAGGCAAGTGTTGCAGAGCAAAGAATGGCCCAGTTGTGTATAAAAAGGTAGGGAAAGTAGCTAAAACATGTTAGGCATGGTTACTAGAACATGCTTAATACATCGACCATACAAAACATAGCCATTAATTTCAACTAGTATTGGTAAGATTGAACTGGTGAGTACATACTTGGTAGGTCCTAAGAGGTAGTTGCTGGGGCACTTCATCTTGGCTAGAGCCTGCCAAAAGTCAACGGAGGTGGAGGCGAGCTGTACCTCCGAGTCGAAGCGTGGATCAGTGCTACTAACATGTGTACCTACAGGCAACCAGTAAATGGTAGAAGTTAAACTGCAATTGCACAAATGATGTGAAATACTGTAAGACATGGGATGCAGCTAACCTCGATGGCAAACAACATCATTGACCGTTATGACCCTGCGTAAGTACATGGACAGGCATGTTAAGTACAACAGGGTTAGCATCCACCAAAAATAGCAAATGGGCAACATCTCTAGTGATATCATGAGTCATGTATTATAAGTTTGTTGCTGGTATTGGTGAAATTGAGCTGGACAGTTACTACTTGAACATCACACAATGTGCAGTACTGAAATAAACAAGGCACGAACATGCTTAATACATCAACCGTATAAAACATAGCGATTGCAAGTGGTATTTGTAAGATTTAGCTGCTCAGATCATACATGTTCAGTCCTGGGGGGTAGTCGCTGGGGCACTTCATCTGGGCCAGAGCCTGCACCATGTTGATGTCGGCGGAGGCGAGTTGTTCCTCCGGGTCAACACGCACAGCGGCCATCGCGCCATGGACCGCCATCAGCTCCTTGTCCTCCACGTGATATGTGGTTGGGCTTGCGCGGTAATTCTCTAGGGGTAGGGCGGTGGGGATTTGGAGGCATGAGGATGTTTCACAGGCGCCGTTTAAGCAATCAGGCTGGGGCCGTGATAGAGATCGGTGGGTTACCTGACTAGATCCAAGCAGATCGTAGATGTGGTTGAAGCTGTAGGTGCGGCGGCGACGGTTTGAGCTGCCGGTAGGGGGAGGCGCGGGGAGGGGGGAGATACTGAGGAAATTTGATGGGTGGGGATGTGGTTGGAGGAATAAATTCTAAAATCGCGCGCCTAATGAAAATTTTGCTGTGAAACGTGAAACTTAGGTGGAGGAAACACACAATGCAGACGAAGCGCGCAAAATACTCGTGTGCAAGAAAATAGAAAATTGGCAGATCCCGTCTCCAAAAAAATGTACACATGTAGTTGATTTTTCGGTCAATGGTATGCCTGGTTTGTTAGGAAACATCGCACAGGTAATAGACTTATGGATCATTAACGCAAAAAACGCACACGGCTACGACATAGAAACCGTGTGTTTTGTGATCTTCTTATGATTGACGCAAAAAAACGCACGGGTACGGCATAGAAACCATGTGTTTTGTGATCTATTAATGATTAATGCAAAAAAACACACACATGCACACATGCTAATCAACGCTCAAAGCCCTCAAAGGATGCTCTTACTGACATTTTACGTTAATACTACAAACTTAAAGTACTAGTGGTAATTTGCTCTACTACTACAAACTTAAACTACTTCTCAGATGCTGCCATCGAGGCATGCTGGCCAGACGCCGACGTTCTCCTTCTCGTTCTTTTAGGAGGCAGCCCACCGTGCTTCAATCTTCGCCAAGCTCTCCTCACCACGGCATGCAGCCTCTTCTTTCTTGCGGCGGCGGGACTCTCTTTTCTTGAATGCTTTCTGCCTTTTTCGCTCCTTCTGTGTGGCTTTGGCCGCCTCTAGATCCACTGCCCATTCGGCCATGGCAGCCTCAAACTCCACCCACGTAACTGTGTGGCAGCCGGTGGAGATGAACTCGGCGCGGTGAGATGCCATCGCTTCCTCACCATGTATGCGGTCGCGGGTGGCGAGGAATGCGGCGTGGCGGGATGCCATCGCTTCCTTAGCAGTTACTGTGCACCCCGGTGCCATGAACGATGCTTGGAGAGAGCTCTGGGATGGAGGGGTCAGGCAGCCGTACAGTGCGGTGGTATTTAAGAGCTCAACGACAAAAGACAAAGGAAATTTGGGTTCCCTTACAATTTTGCTCATTCATTATCGCACACGGTTCATCTTCGTCGCTTCTGGAAACAGTGTGCGCTGATCCTATTATGTGTTGCGTTATGATTGGCAGGAACCCCAGCCACACGGATCGCGCGTGTGCACCATAGGATGTGCCGCAATCAAACAGCAATCCACGTCCCTCACATCACACCCGTGCAGCTGTAGTTGGATTGGATTTATAAGCGCTAAATGCCTAGAAAATGCACATAATCCCCTAAATATGGTAAATGAGCCTGGAAAAATGCCAAATTTGAACACGGTGATTTGCAGGGTGTATATTCGTCATAGAAAAAAACTCCGGGGCAAAGAACGAATAAAATTTGGATTCCCCTTCAATCTTGGTGATTTCCCTCTCGAAACCATGGAACTTCCTTGGTGATGGTTCGATTTATGAAGGGCATGCGTGGTGACATAAGCCAAACCTTCTCAAACTTTTACCAGGGCATGGTGAGGTCATACCATGGCACCATGCGAGGCGTCATGTTTTTCAAGCATTTTTTCATTTTTGCTATATTTGAAAACCCAATAAACAAACATTTGTGGTTGACTATTGACACACATTTCATTGAAATATCTGTCCATTCCTTGTAAAAGGCATGAGAATTTACTAAATGGCACGAGCATGGTTTTCCAGGCCGTTCTTGTGCACCCTTTCATGCACCGAATGTTTGAACTTGAATTATGTGCACTAATGCCTAGAAAATGCACATAATTCCCTAAATATGGTAAATGAACCCGGAAAAGTGCCAACTTTGAATGTTCATCATAGAAAAAAAACTCACGGACAAAGGACAAAGGAAATTTGGATCCCCTTCAATATTGGTGATTTCCTCATCGAAACCATGAAACTTCCTCGGTGATGGTTCGATTTATGAAAGGCGTGCATGACGCCATAAGGAAAACATTCTCAATTTTTTACCAGGGCACGGTGAAGCCATACCATGGCACCACGCCAGGTGTCATGTTTTCCAAGCATGTATTTCATTTTTGTATAGTTGTTAACCCAGTAAACGACCCGTTTATGGTTGATTATTGCCACACATTTCCTTGAAATATCTGCCCATTCCTTGTAAAAGGCATGACAATGTACTAAATAGCACGAGCATGGTTTTCAGACCGTTCTTGTGCACCTTTTCATGAAGAGATTGTTCAAATTTGAATTATGTGCATTAATGCCTAGAAAATGCTAATAATCCCCTAAATATGGTAAATGAGCCCGAAAAAATGTCAAATTTGAACACGCTGCATTTGAGGCGGTATGTTGATCATCGGAACAAAAACCGAATGACAAACTAGGACAGAAATTTGGATTCCCCTTCAATCTTGGTGATTTCCCTCTCGAAAGCATGGAACTTCCTCAGTGATAGTTCGATTTATGAAAGGCATGCATGATGACATAAATCAAACCTTCTCAGCTTTTAACCAGGCCACGGTGAGGCCATACCATGGCACCATGCCAGGCGTCATGTTTTGCAAGCACGTATTTCATTTTTCTATAGTTGATAACCCAGTAAATGACACGTTTGTGGTTGACTATTGCCACACATTCCCTTGAAATCTTTGCACATTCCTTGTAAAAGGTTTGAGAGTTTACTAAATACCAAGAGTATGGTTTTTCTAGACCGTTCTTGTGCACCTTTTCATGCACCGATTGTTCAAATTTGAAATATGTGTATTAATGCCTAGAAAATGCACATAATCCCCTAATATGGTAAATGAGCCCGGAAAAATGCCAAATTTGAACACGTTGCATTTGAGGGTGTGTGTTGATTGTAGAAAAAACTGAATGACAAGCTAGGAAGGAAATTTGGATTTCGGCCCCTTCAATCTTGCTGATTTCCCCCTCGAAACCATGAAATTTCCTCTGTGATGGTTTGATTTATGAATGGTGTGCATGATGACATCAGACAAACATTCTCAAATTTTTACCAAGGCATGGTGAGGACATACCATTGCACCAAGCCAGGCATCATGTTTTGCAAGCATGTATTTCATTTTTGTATAGTACCTAGTAAACACATTTCCTTGAAAAATGCATGACAATTTACTAAATAGCATGATCATGGTTTTCCAGACCGTTCTTGTACACCTTTTCAACCACCAATTGTTTGAATTTGAATTATGTGCATTAATGCCTAGAAAATGGACATAATCCCCTAAATATTGTAAATGAACCCGGAAAAGTGCCAAATTTGAACACGGTGATTAGCAGGGTTTATGTTCTTCGTAGAAAAAAACTCATGGACAAAGGACAAAGGAAATTTGGATTCCCATTCAATATTGGTTATTTACTATCGCATATGATTCATCTCCGTTGCCTCTTTGAACCATGTGTGTTCACCCACACATGAAAAAGGAAAAAAGAAAACCCTCGCCCACTTCGTCCCCACCCACTTGTCGTGGACTCCTCCGCAACTCTACACCTCATCAACTTCTATCGCGGTGGCCACCCTAAGCTCGATGGCTGTTGTCGGCGGGCGGAGGTCGCGCTCCAAACGGCATGGGATTTCACCCCTACCGCTTTCCACCGCCTATCTGCACCGACATTCTAGACTCTGGTCGACTGGGGTTTTCTGCGGGATTGGGCCGGGGATTTTTCTCATGGAGAAGGTAATCAACTTAGCAAAATATTCACTCATCTCTTATCGCAGTCCGTCTGTCGCTGTTAATAAATCGGCGGAAATCACCATGGAATCATTTTTGTTCTAGCTGATTCGTGGGTGTTCATTCATGTGTCCACAGTGCGAGCACAAATCGGGCAAGTGTGGTCGCGGCTAGTCAGAAAAAAAGTTCAATCTCACCATTCTAGATGACTTCAGGGAGCGATCAGTATGTTCAATCTCAACTTACCACGGTCGGCATGGCCTAAATTTTTGAACATATACTGTATGTAACTACATTATCTACATATTTGCATCAAATCTTTGTTACATTATCTATTTTTAATTATATATTTTTGTACTTTGCTTTCATCTATATATTGATCTGTTCTATCAGTTACTCCCATATTTGCATCTTGCTCTGTTATTTCAATATATCTAATTTACGATCTTAATTTTCATTTCAAGCATTACATCCCTTGCTTTGCAAGAACAGGAGTAGAAGGAAATCTTGGGATTTACTTTGTTGATGACTCCCAGGATGTCATATTGACAACGAAGCATGGATTTACAATGACGGTTAGCATAAAATTGGATAAAGATGGTCACTCCTATTTTAGTGCGGACCTTTAGAGAAAAATGTCTAAGTGTTATGAACTGAAAACTGGCAATAAAATTCTAGTGCGTGCACCACAACTTGGTCTAATTAACATGGACGTTTACTTCCCCAACGCCATCAGCCGATGAAAGTCTCATCAAGGTTAGTGTCCTTTCAACTTTCTCAATGCTGTCATATTACTTAGCAAAATCGGGGTATTTGTTCTGACTAATTGATCACTATTTAAGCAACCAATTGTGATTTCAATTTCTGAGTCCGTTCCTAGGCAGTAACAAATTCTATTTACCAATTTATGCGCACTATAGATTCTTCATCCATGTTCTGAATAAATAATACCTTTCCACCTTTTAAGCAGGATATGCTGGATGCATAGTGAATGATTGGTATGTTACTAAGCATACCAAATTTCACTAGAAGGACTTGAAGCATGTCATAAACTTTGTTGATAATCTGACAGAGATAGCATAGCCTATGACCGCTGGATTTTGGATGGGATTAATTATGGCTATGATGCACACATTGAACAAGACCAATTATGTGCACAAAACGCTGGTAAAAAGTCTTTTTTTAATGTTAATACTCATAAACTATATATATCTTCAACGATATGTTACAATTTACTTTTATTCTACATTTGAACAGAAATTTCCCGCTGTAGAAGTTCCTAGATCGATTTCCCGGCGTGGTCAAATTACACTTGTGCCTGCTAATAACGCCAAAGTGATTGCAAGGCACTGCATTTCCCGCAGAAATGGAACCATTCAAATTAACAAGTTCTCCCTTGTCATGGCAATGCATCCATATTGGAAAATTGGAGACACTGTTCGACTCATGCTCTACCAAGGCACAGGAGGGCTCTTCCTTTTCATTGATGAGATGCTGAGTTATCGTGATCAAGCTGCTTCCAGCGGATAGTTGTGGTTGTTGGCCCTCAGCCTCTTAAAATGTGCTAGATGTTACTATGTTAAGTATGTAGATATGGACCATATAGTTGTTAGTCCTTAGCCTCTTAAAATGTGATAGTTGTTACTATGTTAAGTATGTAGATATGTACCATATGGTTGTCAAAACCGTGTTACGAGGATCCTCCTTTTGTAAAATAGTGTAACCACTATATATATGTTACTCAAATGTTGTTACCCAAGTTCTTAAATTTTCATGGAAAGTATTAGTATCGTACACAGTTCTTTGAGTTTAAGCGTGTGGCCGATGTCCAGAAGGCATTTGCATATTAATTGTCCATATTGCAAATTCACACACATGTTAACACCATAAGGTACACGTGCATTGCACACATGAGATGTGGCAACCAAATTATGAATAAATATCGCATTATAGCATGTAAACTTTCAGTCATATATGCATGATGTAGATGTTCGTTTAATTCTTATAGTTCATCTCATTCAAAATAAATTATGTTTTATAAAAAAAGCTAATCTATTTTAAGATTCATGGAATTGTGTGTTGTATAGCATAAAGTAAAAACAAATAATAGCAATTCGTCTAGAAAAAATGGGCAATTATGTTATGGAAGATTCTAGAACAAAGGAGAAGTTCTTGTGTTTTGCGGTTTGTGCATTATGCTTAAGTTCAACCATGTAGTCTTCTATATTGTACATGAGGCAAAATATGGTGGAATGTAGATGATATCCAATGGCCAGTAGTGCTCGGATTTGCCATCTCTGCACCGTCGGATTGGCTTCATCCAATGACCATCTTTCAAAGTTATTCGCACACTATATAGGGGTATAGATAAGGAAACGTATGTGTAACTTACTAATCATCGTACGAGTACTCGCAGATGCATCATGTGTGATACTCCTAGCCACCGCAAGCAACTAGTTTGCATTTTCAAAGTTTTTTGTACACACAGAATCGCACACGAACTAACTGTATTAACTGTCTGTGTTGTAATTTCTCATCGCAAACAGTTCATTCGAGTCGGCTGTTTGCCACGTATCACACACATCTTGTTTACATGACTCATTTGTGTTCTTTTGGCTCATCGCAAACAGTTCATCCATGTGAACTATATGCCGCATATCACACACATCTTGTTAAGTTGAACCATTTCTGTTGTGTTCCCTAATCAAAAGCAGTTCGTCCAAGTGAACCGTATGCCGTATATCACACACACCTTGATCTGGCTGACCGTTTCTGTTGCATTCCCTAATAGCACACAGTTCATTGAAGTGAACCGTATGCCGTATATCGCCCACACATTGATATGGCTGCCCGTTTATGTTGTTCTGCCCCATCGCAAGCCATTCTTCTGGATCAACTGTATGTCCCGGCATCGCAGACGTAACTAAAATATGAACCATGTTTGATGTCTCCGCCCTCGCAAACGTTTTGCATCTTTTTGATGGTTTTTTACATCCTCGTTTGCGATTAATGCATCTCACATAGTTTCATCAAAGGTACTCTGATCGTAGTGCGCGTTAGCAGCATCCTGCAGTAGTGAATGCAAGCAAATGCTTTATAGCATCATGTTAAAAAATAATATATCACAAAATATTAGGAAATCTGAAGAGGTCCTCACCTTTCTCCTACGAATTATGGAAAAATAATATTAAACTCATTAAATAAATATATTTAACTATTGTAATATTTTGATATTTGTTATTATATGTGTGAATGGGAAATATGCATGCTACTTATTACATTGCATAGTGTCATTTCATATGTCTCCAATGTATCTATAGCACCTTGTTTGGGTACAGTGAATTACCATCGTATCCGAATAGACAGCCGCACACACAAGCACAAGAAATCAACTTGGCGCATGCTTTTACAATCCAAGAGTAAAAGGATAGAAAAAGTTGTACAGAAGAGTGCTTTATTGATCTACAAAACTTTACATCGTCAACCTACAAGGCTCCAAGTCTCAACAATGTATTCAGGTCAAAGAAGTCACTACAAAAAAGGCACATATGTGACATTATGGCCCGAATGAAAGCTTGTTCTGTCATGGAAGTGACACTACCATGACCATAATTGTGACAAAAACAGATATCATCATAAATGTGGTGGTCTCATACATCTATGGCAAAAAGTTATGACAAAAAATGGGTTTTTCGTCCTAGGCGCGTTGGAGTCACACCTGCATGACATTCTTTGGGCCATCCATGACGTAAAAGATTGTGGTAGAAGCGTGGCCGATAATTTTTTGGGTATTTCCTGGTACATGGTGGGCAATCGGATGGTGGTCAGGCCTGAGGGATGCAGTATGCAGGACTGCCACCAACACTTCGAGACCCACATATATCACTTGCTATCGCTTGACCCATTGAGCCCCATGTTTTTTGTGTCCCAATTTCTCCTTGGGCTGTAGGATGAGTTTTGATTAGTGTCCGCCTTAATGCCCCAAGTTACATCACACGAGCTACAATTTTTCCTTCTATCGAAGAGGAAGAACTCGAGCAATAATAGGTCTCGTGCGCCACAGCCCCACGCCTATTGGATGACCACCACATATGTTAGCCCCAATATTAGCATCTGCAGGCATGCCACCATGACTCAGGGGAGGCGGTTACGTTCGTTAGAGCCAGCAGCTCGAATTTAGGTGAGCCAACAGCCTCTATTTTTGTCGTGGGGACAAGCATTCGCGCGAACACCGGTGCATTCTTAGCGACGGCACATGCGAAAATGACGGACCACCGCGCCGGGCTTGGGGAAGTTCTGGCTGACAGCGAGGAGTTTCATTATTTGTTTTATCTCATTTTTGGACTTACCAGGAGGATAATTTTTCAGTGACAAAAAACGAGAAAAAATAAGTCAGAGATTTTCATGTCTAGAAGGTCCCAAGGAGCATCAGAGAGGCGGAAGGTGGTGCCCATAGGCACCACTCCACCGCCTCCATGTTCCCATGACTTTATATGCTCCTTAAACTTGTAATATCTAGTTTTTCCTGTGTAATTCTTATCATATATTAGTGGTAACACTATATCTCTATATAGTCCATTTTATAGTAACACTATATCTCCATATAGTCCATTTACTATATCTTCATGTGGTCTGTATTTGTAACTACACCATAGTATATCATTAAACTTTTATTGATCCAGATTATATTCTATTGAAGACTTCTCAAGCCTAAATCTATACCATATATAAAATCCATAATCATGTTTTTTATGAAACTATTTCAAATTTTTATACCCCGATGGTTAATTTATATCATTCATGAAGTTGTTTGTGTTAATTTTAGAACAAACATTTTCAGTAACTATTTACAAGAATATCTTCATCTCTCCATGGAAATGAAGAAAAAAAATTCGTCGAGCTGACGTACTTAGTATTTTAAGCAATCACCCTTGTGAACCTCTTTCGGATCACTATGGTACTTACTACTAACAATTAGTTTCTACACACATATGGCTATGTACATTTGATAGCATACATGATGAATTCAATATTTGCAACAAATTGAACTCTATCCATCCATGCATGCTTATAAACTGTATTCAATATGGATATCTGCACAGTGTTATGCTATGTGACATTTTGAGAAAACATTTTCTCCGTTTAAACTTCTTTAGAACTTTGTCACAATACATGTGTTAGCATAATCAGATGTTTCAATCTATCAGTACATATTTTCATCAAATTATTCTAAGTCTTTTCCAAAACATGTTTTTTAATATTTTTTGCTAATATACTTTATATTATCTCTGGTCAAGTGATATATCATACATATGTAAGATAAAAATGCTTATAGAGCTCCCACTAGACTTATTGTATCCACAAGTGTCTTGATAAAGTTTAAAGTCTCCAATTACTTTATAAAATTCCAACTACTTGAAATTTTATTTCAAATCATATACATGGCTTGAAATATTTATATCATTCATGTATTCCTAACAAAAATTGTGGTTGTATGATAACCTACAAGTATAGGGGATCGCAACAGTTTTCGAGGGTAGAGTATTGAACCCAAATTTATGGATTCGACCCAAGGGGAGCCAAAGAATATTCATGGGTAATAGTAGTAGAGTTGTCAATTCAACCACACCTGAAAGACTTAATATTTGCAGCAAAATATTTAGTCACAAAGTAGTGTAGAAGTAACGGTAACTGTTGTAATAGTAGCAATAGGAAGTTTGTAGTAATTGTAACAGGAGCACGACAAAGGTAACTTAGCAAAGATCAATATGTGAAAATATCATAGGCAATGGACCAATGATGGATAATTATATCGGATGGCATTCATCATGCAACAGTTATAACCTAGGGCGACACATAACTAGCTCTAATTCGTCAATGTAATATAGGCATGTATTCTGTATATAGTCATACATGCTTATGGAAAAGAACTTCCATGACATCTTTTGTCCTACCCTCCCGTGGCAGCGGGGTCCATAAGGAAACTAAGGGATATTAAGGCCTCCTTTTAATAGAGAACCGGAACAAAGCATTAGCACTTAGTGAATACATGAACTCCTCAAACTACGGTAATCACCGAAAAGAATCCCAATTATTGTCACCTTGGGGTATGCGAATCATAACACGTAATAGATGTCTACAACTTGCAACATAGGATCAAGAACTCACATATATTCATGAAAACATAATAGGTTTATATATGAAATCATGGCACTCGGGCCCTAGTGACAAGCATTAAGCATAGCAAAGTCATAGCAACATCAATCTCAGAACATAGTGGATACTAGGGATCAAGCCCTAACAAAACTAACTCAATTACATGATAAATCGCATCCAACCCATCACCGTCCAGCATGCCTACGATGGAATTACTCACTCCTGGTGGTGAGCATAATGAAATGGATGATGGCGGAAGGTTGATGATGACGACATCATCCATTTCCCCTCTCCTGGGCCCAAAATAGACTCCAGATCAACCCTCCCGAGGAAGAACATGAGGTGGCGGCGGCTCCATATTGTGAAACACGATGAATCCTCCTGTTTGATTTTTTTTCTCCACGATTAGAAATATAGAGAGTTAGAATTAGGGTCGGAGGAGGTCCAGGGGGGCCACAATCCTAGGAGGCGCGCCGTGGGGGGTAGGCACGCCCCCAGGGCTTGTGGCCTCTGGGTGGCCCCTCTCTAGTATCTTTTTGCGCCAGTATTTTTATATATTCCACCAAAAATTCTCTTAAATTTTCAGGTCAATCCGAGAACTTTGATTTCTCCACAAAAAATAACACCAAGGAAATTCTGCTGAAAACAGCGTCAGTCCGGGTTAGTTCCATTGAAATCTTGCAAATTAGAGTCCAAAACAAGGAAAAATGAATTTGGAAAAGTAGATACAATGGAGACGTATCAACTCCGTCAAGCTTAACCCATTGCTTGTCCTCAAGCAATTCAGTTGATAAACTGAAAGTGATAAAAGAAAAAAATTTACAAACTTTGTTTGATCTTGTTGTAAATATGTCTAGCCATTGTTCAGGTTTTCAGCAAAGATTATGAACTAACCATATTCACAATAACATTTAGGTCTCACACTTACTCATATCAATGGCATAATCAATTAGCAAGCAATAATTAGATATCTCGTATGACAACACTTTTTCTAAACAATCATGATATAATAGGACATAATAGTATCTTGCTAGCCCTTTCTGAGACTGCAAAACATAAATGTAGAGCACCTCTAAAGTTCAAGCACTGGCTAGACATTGTAATTCATGGCAAAAGAGATCAAGTCACACTCATCCTCAACATCAACTAAAAGCAAAGCAAATAAATGACAATAGTGCTCCCCAGCTGGTCTTTAATAAGAAGATGATGACTCAACAATAAAAGTAAATAGATAGGCCCTTCGTAGAGGGAAGCAGAGATTTGCAGAGGTGCCAGAGCTCGAAGCTTTTAAAGCAAAGATGAATATAATTTTGAGCGGTATGCTTTCATTGTCAACATAACAACCAAGAGATCTCACTATCTTCCATGCTAGACACATTATAGGCAGTTCCCAAACGAAATGGTAAAGCGTTTACTCCACCTCCACCAACAAACACACTCCATGGCTAGCCAAATCCATGGGTACCGTCCATGCCAACAATAGTCCTAGGGGAGTTTTGTTTAGTTATTATATTTTGATTTTGATTTTGATCATAGGATTGTGCATCCCAATTACTAGCCACTCTCTCGTGAATGGCAAGTGAATAAACACTCATCGTGAGAATAACCCACCAAGCCTAGAAGATATTGACAGCCCCTAGTCTCTACATGAGCGATCCGGGCATACAAAATAGATTATTATTTGAAGGTTTAGAGTTCGGCACATGCAAATTTACTTGGGCAGCAAGTAAATACCACATATAGGTTGGTATGGTGGACTCATATGGAACAACTTTCGGTTTAAGTGTGACGCCCTCGATTCAATCGTACACTAATCATGCACGCAATGTGTACGATCAAGATCAAGGACTCACAGGAAGATATCACAACACAACTCTAAAACATAAATAAGTCATACAAGCATCATAATACAAGCCAGGGGCCTCGAGGGCTCGAATACAAGTGCTCGATCATAGACGAGTCAGCGGAAGCAACAATATCTGAGTACAGACATAAGTTAAACAAGTTTGCCTTAAGAAGGCTAGCATAACTGGGATACAGATCGAAAGAGGCGCAGGCCTCCTCCCTGGGATCCTCCTAAACTACTCATGGTCGTCGTCAGTAGCCTGCACGTAGTAGTAGGCACCTCCAGTGTAGTAGGAATCATCGTCGACGGTGGCGTCTGGCTCTAGGGCTCCAGCATCTGGTTGCGACAACCAGGTAGAAGGGAAAGGGGAAAAGAGGGAGAAAAGCAACCGTGAGTACTCATCCAAAGTACTCACAAGCAAGGAGCTACACTACATATGCATGGGTATATGTGTAAAGGGCCATATCGGTGGACTGAACTACAGAATGCCAGAATAAAAGGGGGATAGCTAATCCTGTCGAAGACTACGCTTCTGGCAGCCTCCGTCTTGCAGCATGTAGAAGAGAGTAGATTGAAGTCCTCCAAGTAGCATCTCCAAGTAGCATCTCCAAGTAGCATCTCCAAGTAGCATCTCCAGTCGCATCGCATAGCATAATCCTACCCGGCGATCCTCCCCTCGTCGCCCTGTGGAAAAGTGATCACCGGGTTGTCTATGGAACTTGGAAGGGTGTGTTTTATTAAGTATCCGGTTCTAGTTGTCATAAGGTCAAGGTACAACTCCAAGTCGTCCTGTTACCGAAGATCACGGCTATTCGAATAGATCAACTTCCCTGCAGGAGTGCACCAACTTACCCAACACGCTTGATCCCATTTGGCCGGACACACTTTCCTGGGTCATGCCCGGCCGCGGAAGATCAACACGTCGCAGCCCCACCTAGGCTCAACAGAGAGGTCAGCACGCCGGTCTAAACCTAGGCGCCCAGGGGTCTGGGCCCATCACCCTGAACACACCTGCATGTTGCGAGGGCGGCCGAAAGCAGACCTCGCATAGTGGCGTTCCAGTCCAATTCGGTGCGCGCCACCCAGTCGCTGACGTCACGAAGTGCTTCGACTGATACCACGACGCCGAGTGCCCATATCTTTCCCACGTAGTTGGTTAGTGCGTATAGGCTCGTAGCCAACTCAGATCAAATACCAAGATCTCGTTAAGCGTGTTAAATATCCACGAACGCCGAACAGGGCCAGGCCCACCTCTCTCCTAGGCGGTCTCAACCTGCCCTGTCGCTCCGCCTCAAAGATCCACTCGCGGGTGCTCCACCAGCCGACCCGACTTTAGTCTCCACATGTATCATGTATAAAGTATATAGTATATACCCGTGATCACCTCCCGAGTGATCACGGCCCGATAGTATAGCACAGCAGACGGACAAGAATGTAGGGCCACAGATGGAAATACTAGCATCCTATACTAAGCAAGTAGGATTGCAGGTAAAGGTAACAACAGTAGTAACAAGGACAGGCTATGCATCAGGATAGGTATAACAGAAAGCAGTAACATGCTACACTACTCTAATGCAAGCAGTATAGAGTAGAATAGGCGATATCTGG
>NC_041389.1:650475526-650476576 GCF_002162155.2 Triticum dicoccoides
TAAATACATAGCAAGCAAGTGCATAACAGGACAACAAGCAGAGCTAGACGTGTTCTAACGCGGTAGTAGGTGATACCGACGAAGGGGGAAAGCATCCGGGAAAGTATTCCTAGTGTTTCGTGTTTTCGGACAGATGAACTGGAGGGGGAAAGTTGCATGTTTGATATGTTAGGGGTGTGTGGTGGACGAAGGGGCTGTGTATCCGGAATCGTCTCGTCGTTCTGAGCAACTTTCATGTAGAAAGTATTTTCATCTGAGCTACGGTTTATTCTCTATTAATTTTAAAAGATTTAAATCATTTTCAGGATTTATTTAATTATTTTAATGCAACATTATCCAGAACAGTGATTGCTGATGTCAGCATGATGTCAGCAGTCAATAGAGGTTGACTGGGTCAACCTGATAGGTGGGTCCCACCTGTTAGGGATTGTTTAGCTAATTAACAGTAGTTAATTAGGGTAACTATTTATTAGGTTAATTAATCTTAATTAGTTAAACTAAACAGGATTAGTTAAGTTAACTAATTAGTTAATTAATTAATTAATTAATTAATTAATTTTATTATTAATTATTTATTTATTATATATTTTTTTAATTCTCTTTTTTAAATAAGAAAAATGTTTTGGGCGTGGGGCCCATCTGTCATAGGCCCCAGGGGCCTTAGTGGGTTTTCGGGCGCTAGTGGGCGCTGGGCGCCAGGTGCGGGCGTGGCGGTTTCGGGCAATGGGTGCCCGTGCCCGAGGCCACCGCAGCGAGGGAGCGAGGCCCAGCTGCGTCGGCGGCATCGCTCGACAGCGGCAGGAGGCGGGGAGCAGGGGAGGCCCCGGACGGCGACGGCCCTGGCGGGCGCGGCCAGGAGCCGCGGGATGGAGGCGGTGGTGGTCGGGCGGGCAGCAGCAAGGGGGAGCGGAGACCCTCCATGGCCGGGCTTGGTCAGAGGGGGCGTGGGCGCGAGCGCGCGCTATCGGCCACGGTCGGGCGCGGCCAAGCGTGGTCCAGGGCGTGCGGGAGCTCGACGGTGGACGCGCGCGGAGGTAGGTGGCCGCGGGC
>NC_041389.1:650477294-650485238 GCF_002162155.2 Triticum dicoccoides
GGGGGTGAGGGGATAAGGTGTGGCCGGCTGGGCCTGGTAGGTGGCCCAGTGGGGTTGATGGCCTGCTAGGCCGGAGCCGGGGGGGGGTTCTTTTCCCTTTTCTTTTTTTTTCT
The DNA here is from genome assembly GCF_002162155.2 of Triticum dicoccoides. NCBI lineage: Eukaryota > Viridiplantae > Streptophyta > Magnoliopsida > Poales > Poaceae > Triticum > Triticum dicoccoides. The sequence goes on from NC_041389.1 coordinate 650,477,408, forward strand.
GTTTAGTTTTTCTCTTTTGTATTTTCTTTTCTGTTTTATTTTAAATTCCCTTTTATTACAGTTTTATAAACACACTAGCACCTAAATTTGTATTTATAAATATACTACTGCCACCTTAATTCTCAACCGAAAATAAAATAGTTTAATATTTTATAAAATTCAATAGGCATGTATTTAACTGTTTTAACTACTGTTTTAATTATCTTAGAGCCTTTAAACACTTTATCAAAGTTTGGTTTCTCCACCATAATTACCGCTGCATTATTTAGTTCACTCCGAACATTTTAGTTTTAAAGTTTGGAAACTTTTGTTGTTTGCCTATGTTTTAAATTTGAATTTGAATCGGGTTCGAATCAACGTGAGTTTAATCACAGTAATGGAGGTGACGTGGCATCATTAGCTTGGGATTACTATAGTCTAATTATCCGGGCGTCACAATTCTCCTCCACTACAAGAAATCTCGTCCCGAGATTTAAGAGGGGAGTAGGGGGGGGGGGGGTTCCGGTTATTCTAATGGATCTTCTTGAAGAAGTTAATCCCTTTCGTTGATGTCTTCAATTCTTTATTCCAAAGCATCATGATGAAGTTGTCATCCTTTCTTCGGGGAACTCCATCGTACTTACAAATAGGTAAGGGGCAGCTCTACAATGATAGGAGGTTATAAGGGAAATTCATCTGGGGTATCCCAAGAATGAACATATGAGTATCTCTCGAGTTGAACAAATTACACCTATCGAGAGCAAAGTAAGACGGTGCAATAAGAAGTTTCAAGCGGATAGGCAATCGTTCATTGCCTGAAGCAGAGTTCTAAAGGGGTTTTGAGCAACGGGAATAAGTATTGTGTCCGATACCAGAATAGATCAACAGGCAAGTGGCCCGTGAATTACATACAAAGTCAAGCACGAGGAATAACTTTGACAACAGGTTGTACAGGAGAGTCAGGTTTCGTTCCTGGGACCTGTGGGTTATGGGCCCACCATGTGGGTTAAAAGTAGAAAGGGGGGGCTGACATCTTGTACGATCACGATAGCAAGGCATGTCAGAGAGTAGCATGTCAGTTATGTCGGCAACAATGTCGGTACCAAGGGCGAGGGACGAAGAGAACCATTTTCCTGCTCGTTGAATGAGGCGGACCAGTAGGCGAAGTTCTCGTCCATCGGTGGTTACCGGAATGTCATCAACAAAAGTAACAGGGTCTTACTGACAGAATTGTACAATGAGGTGTTTACATAAGCAGGAGAATATTACTGCTCAGATCATATAGTTCACAAGAAAGGTTAAACCAACAATGGAAGGAAAATATGATCATCAGATTAAACAGAACAATGGAAAGGAAATTATGTTTAAACACATATTTCAAGGGTATATCCTTCCCAAGGACAAGCAGAGCATGATATCCATGTCAGGATATAATGTAGAAAACTCTTTAGGTAGGGGAGAGAATTTTCATGACATTGCCCATACAACGGTGTTTGGGTAATTGAGCAAGAAACATTTAGCATTGGGCTTCAAATGGTCTTGTTGAAAATCGGAGTACCATAGACATGCTTCGAGATAGCATTGACATGGTCATCAGGTGAAGATCAGACTTTGGAAACACGAAGGATCCATCAGGAATAACTTGTAGAATAAGTCTTACAATTTCCTCATGGATGAATGGATAACCTTGCTGAAAAGGAATCTATAATGATAGGTCCTCCAGCCGGGGGGGGGGTGCTAGGCATGACATCATGTTACCGGGTCATCAAAGGATCAACATCATAACTCTTGGAAAGTTGTCCCAACCATCATATCTGACCGAGATTCATATCCAATTGGTGTCATGAAACCTCAGACTCAGGGGGTCCGAGAGGAAAAAGGTGCAACACAAATCGTCGAAATGACATTGCAAGATCCTCGAGAAATGAACTATGGGAGCGGGTTTCTGAAGCAATAGTTCATCATTAAACGAAGGAGAGGACAAGGAGGTGTCTGGTGAACTCAACAGCAATTCACTGAGATTCCCAAAAGATGGATTTCCACAATTAAGTGAACAAGGAGATAACATTTGTTAGATCAAATGATATAAGGAAGTATGCTCGAGGTAAACATACACAATTAACATTGGTTGAAAGGTGCGCCCGAAATATGGGTTGGGTTGCACGACCAATGTCAGAATGGTGACTCAATAATCAATAGCCTAAGAATGAACTTTCGACCATTAACTAAAAAAATAGGGTTGCTAGAAGGAAAGAATCCAAACAACACCCTTCACTTGTTGGAATTAACACGGGGACCAAGAAAGAATGGTGATGGTGAGAAGTATTTCTATGTCAAGAATTCTCAAGAGGTGGAACAATTCTCAGAACATTCTTGACATAAAGGATGGTAATACTCCAAGGTAAAGAAGAACAATTGCTGGATAGCAAGGAACTCAAGGTATAACACCAAGCATGAACAAGCTTGTGTTGGTGGGAAGGCAATAAAGTGGTCGATGATAATACAATTCATCGAGGGCAAGGATGGTATTTCTCATCATGAATTCAATTGATATCCTGGATGAGCTCAGAATGTTGATGATCACGACACCTTTGCCGCGAGAGTTCATGAAGATGTAATCGATAAGCGACGACATCAAGTCAAAGTAATGATGAAGTGTAAGGTTATTGGAACCAAGGGTACGACACAACTCGAAACCAAGCTTTTTGTTCAAGGCGAAATGGTATGACGATGAAGATCGACGTAAGGTTAGTTCATCATCGAAAATTGTGCTCCGGGAAGAAGGACCGGGTAGCACAGTTAAAACCATCACGAAAATGATATAGCCAAACAGGCTAGGAATGGCGTGATCGGGTACAAACTCGTACTTATAGAAGCTTACTGAAGAGTTGTTGAACCGTAGTGCGGACTCGGTTCCGTTATCGGTGTCTTTGAGTGTTTATTAACTCAGAGCTCGTGAAAAATTGGAATCAGTGGGAAGGTAGCACTTGATGAAGAACTCATAAGGAGTTATGCAGTTCCATGATAATCTCGAGATACCAGGGGGGTAATACTCGACACAAGATCAAAGTAAAGGTTGGACTGGTGTATTGATCCATAGGAGGCAATTGTTTTAACTTGTCCGAGAAATGAGATCAAAGAAGAACAATCATGGTCGGAACCACGGTTGCAAGGGATCAATTCACAGATACCATATGTTAGTTATCAAGGAAATAGTTATTGTTACAAGAAGCTTCCATGATAGGATATACATCGCGTCCATGGGCATGAACACAAAGTTCAAGGTCGACTCCCACTTCTCCAATGCATACCCTTTCATTCACTTCTCGCTTTCGATGAAGTTATAGCGTTGAAATTTTATCTGGCAAAATACCAAAAGAGTACGACTCGTGAAAACTTTCGAGTTCACACATATTAAGGAAGGCATAGGTTCAACCCATCGGGGCATCTTAGAATCCTATACCAGAATCTTTTAGAAGTAATTAACTCAAGCTCGAAGGCAGAGCATGGTTGAGAAAGCAGACGATACAATTTACCAAAGGCATTATGTATCCAAGAAAAGGCTCACAAGTTTATTGAATATGAAGGGCGTTATCAGATAAAATCCAACAAAGGATCTGGTGGTCCACAAGGGATCTGACGTGAGCATCGGTACTCAACTAGAGGAAGCAGATTATAGAAACAACTGACTAACTCAATTGTCAAATGCAAAGGGATTATGATTTCCAAATCAAGGGATCAGAAGCAATGCTCTGATTAGGGGTGGATAAGTTGAATAGCCGTAGGGTACAATCAAAGACAATTGGATTGGTCGAGAACCAATTCCAGTAAAAAGAATGGCAGCTCAGCCGGAAAAGTAATTTATAAGGATCAATGATGATTGCGTGTATTCGCAAACATATTGAGTCAACAGACTCAAAATGGTAATGACAAGGAATGTCAATATGACTACGAGAATTATTGGATTATCCATAATGCAAGCAAGCAAGAATTTCAAGAGCCAAAGGCCCCAAAGGATTTTCGGAAGATCGAATATTATTTCGAAGACTTTTGTGAAACACATGAACAACTGGGGATGAGCGGATACTCGACAAGTGCGAGGATTTATTCGAAGGGGTATTCATGTGGCAAAGAACTGCTAGGCAGTAGGCACAAAGTGTTCTCGGAACAATAGAGAAAACTTCGGGGTATCTTGTAATAACAAGATCAATGGGGGATGATCGTAAGAATGGCAAGTGTAAGTAGTTATCCATACGGATTTATCGATGGTCAGGAATAGCCAAAGTGATGGGCACAAGTCTCGAGAGAACATCAGAGAGTATCTTTGGAATCTTCTGATGTAGCAGGCGATCCTCTGCAATAAGGGGCTCTTCGGGTGGATGCGATCACGAGATCCTAATCTTAGAGTTAGCAAATTCATTTAACCCGAATAGTAGAGAGATCAGAGTCCCAGAGTATAGACGAGGAATAAAAGATCCTAATACCACCCTATGGCGACGTGGGCCCGTAAGGCACACAGCCAAGTTAGTAAAAGTTTTTGCAATGTCTAGACTCGACTTCGGCCAAGGAGTGTGGAAAGGGGATTCCTACAGGCAGTCGGCTCTGATACCAACTTGTGACGCTCTCGATTCAATCGTACACTAATCATGCACGCAATGTGTACGATCAAGATCAAGGACTCACAGGAAGATATCACAACACAACTCTAAAACATAAATAAGTCATACAAGCATCATAATACAAGCCAGGGGCCTCGAGGGCTCGAATACAAGTGCTCGATCATAGACGAGTCAGCGGAAGCAACAATATCTGAGTACAGACATAAGTTAAACAAGTTTGCCTTAAGAAGGCTAGCACAACTGGGATACAGATCGAAAGAGGCGCAGGCCTCCTGCCTGGGATCCTCCTAAACTACTCATGGTCGTCGTCAGCAGCCTGCACGTAGTAGTAGGCACCTCCAGTGTAGTAGGAATCATCATCAACGGTGGCGTCTGGCTCCAGGGCTCCAGCATCTGGTTGCGACAACTAGGTAGAAGGGAAAGGGGAAAAGAGGGAGAAAAGCAACCGTGAGTACTCATCCAAAGTACTCGCAAGCAAGGAGCTACACTACATATGCATGGGTATATGTGTAAAGGGCCATATCGGTGGACTGAACTGCAGAATGCCGGAATAAAAGGGGGATAGCTAATCCTGTCGAAGACTACGCTTCTGGCAGCCTCCGTCTTGCAGCATGTAGGAGAGAGTAGATTGAAGTCCTCCAAGTAGCATCTCCAAGTAGCATCTCCAGTCGCATCGCATAGCATAATCCTACCCGGCGATCCTCCCCTCGTCGCCCTGTGGAAAAGCGATCACCGGGTTGTCTGTGGAACTTGGAAGGGTGTGTTTTATTAAGTATCCGGTTCTAGTTGTCATAAGGTCAAGGTACAACTCCAAGTCGTCCTGTTACCGAAGATCACGACTATTCGAATAGATCAACTTCCCTGCAGGGGTGCACCAACTTACCCAACACGCTTGATCCCATTTGGCCGGACACACTTTCCTGGGTCATGCCCGGCCGCGGAAGATCAACACGTCGCAGCCCCACCTAGGCTCAACAGAGAGGTCAGCACGCCGGTCTAAACCTAGGCGCCCAGGGGTCTGGGCCCATCACCCTGAACACACCTGCATGTTGCGAGGGCGGCCGAAAGCAGACCTAGCTTAGTGGCGTTCCAGTCCAATTCGGCGCGCGCCGCTTAGTCGCTGACGTCATGAAGTGCTTCGGCTGATACCACGACGGCGAGTGCCCATATCTTTCCCACGTAGTTGGTTAGAGCGTATAGGCTCGTAGCCAACTCAGATCAAATACCAAGATCTCGTTAAGCGTGTTAAATATCCGGGAACGCCGAACAGGGCCAGGCCCACCTCTCTCCTAGGCGGTCTCAACCTGCCCTGTCGCTCCGCCTCAAAGATCCACTCGCGGGTGCTCCACCAGCCGACCCGACTTTAGTCTCCACATGTATCATGTATAAAGTATATAGTATATACCCGTGATCACCTCCCGAGTGATCACGGCCCGATAGTATAGCACAGCAGACGGATAAGAATGTAGGGCCACAGATGGAAATACTAGCATCCTATACTAAGCAAGTAGGATTGCAGGTAAAGGTAACAACAGTAGTAACAAGGACAGGCTATGCATCAGGATAGGTATAACAGAAAGCAGTAACATGCTACACTACTCTAATGCAAGCAGTATAGAGTAGAATAGGCGATATCTGGTGATCAAGGGGGGGGCTTGCCTGGTTGCTCTGGCAAGAGAGAGGGGTCGTCGGTGATGTAGTCGACCACAGGGGCATCAGCATCGTCACGGGGTCTACCGGAGAGAAGAGGGGGGAGAAACAGCAAATACAGAGCAAGCAAGTGCATAACAGGACAACAAGCAGAGCTAGACGTGTTCTAACGCGGTAGTAGGTGATATCGACGAAGGGGGAAAGCATCCGGGAAAGTATTCCCGGTGTTTCGTGTTTTTGGACAGATGAACCGGAGGGGGAAAGTTGCGTGTTTGATATGTTGGGGTGTGTGGTGGACGAACGGGCTGTGTATCCGGAATCGTCTCGTCGTTCTGAGCAACTTTCATGTAGAAAGTATTTTCATCTGAGCTACGGTTTATTCTCTATTAATTTTAAAAGATTTAAATCATTTTCAGGATTTATTTAATTATTTTAATGCAACATTATCCAGAACAGTGATTGCTGATGTCAGCATGATGTCAGCATGATGTCAGCAGTCAATAGGGGTTAACTGGGTCAACCTGACAGGTGGGTCCCACCTGTTAGGGATTGTTTAGCTAATTAACAGTAGTTAATTAGGGTAACTATTTATTAGGTTAATTAATCTTAATTAGTTAAACTAAACAGGATTAGTTAAGTTAATTAATTAGTTAATTAATTAATTAATTTTATTATTAATTATTTATTTATTATATTTTTTTAATTCTCTTTTTTTTAATAAGAAAAATGTTTTGGGCGTGGGGCCCATCTGTCATAGGCCCCAGGGGCCTTAGTGGGTTTTCGGGCGCTAGTGGGCGCTGGGCGCCAGGTGCGGGCATGGCGGTTTCGGGCAATGGGTGCCCGTGCCCGAGGCCACCGCAGCGAGGGCGTGAGGCCCAGCTGCGTCGGCGGCATCGCTCGACAGCGGCAGGAGGCGGGGAGCAGGGGAGGCCCCGGACGGCGACGGCCCTGGCGGGCCCGGCCAGGAGCCGCGGGATGGAGGCGGTGGTGGTCGGGCGGGCAGCAGCAAGGGGGAGTGGAGACCCTCCATGGCCGGGCTTGGTCAGAGGGGGCGTGGGCGCGAGCGCACGCTGTCAGCCACGGTCGGGCGCGGCCAAGCGCGGTCCAGGGCGTGCGGGAGCTCGACGATGGACGCGCGCGGAGGCAGGTGGCCGCGGGCGGCTCCAGGGTGGGGTCGGGCGCATCCACGATGCGGCGAGTGCAACGGTCGATGGCAGCAGACGGGAGTCGCGGTGGTCGCGCGCCGGTGCGGGACGGTGTGCGAGCGAGGGGAAGGGGAGGCCGAGGGCCTCACCGTAGTTGTAGGGTACGTGGCAGCGGGTGTTGAGGAAGAGTCGGGGACGACGGCGCCGGCGAGGAGGAAGGTCGGCGAGGCAGCGTGGTGTGGTCCGGCGTGGTGGCTTCCGATGACGGCGTCGAGCGGCGGGGTTCGGGGTGGCGGACGGGGACGACGCTCCGACGAGCAGGGGGATGAGGAGGCGAGGTCCAGGCGGCGGCGGATCGGTCCGGCGAGGACGGGATCTGGGGGGGCGCGGCGTCGGGCTTAGGGCGGCGGCGTCGGTGGTTTGCCCCACCTCCCGATC
>NC_041389.1:650485551-650538018 GCF_002162155.2 Triticum dicoccoides
CTTTTCCCTTTTCTTTTTTTCTTTTTAGTTTTTCTCTTTTGTATTTTCTTTTCTGTTTTATTTTAAGTTCCCTTTTATTACAGTTTTATAAAAACACTAGCACCTAAATTTGTATTTATAAATATACTACTGCCACCTTAATTCTCAACCGAAAATAAAATAGTTTAATATTTTATAAAATTCAATAGGCATGTATTTAACTGTTTTAACTACTATTTTAATTATCTTAGATCCTTTAAACACTTTATCAAAGTTTGGTTTCTCCACCATAATTACCGCTGCATTATTTAGTTCACTCCGAACATTTTAGTTTTAAAGTTTGGAAACTTTTGTTGTTTGCCTATGTTTTAAATTTGAATTTGAATCGGGTTCGAATCAACGTGAGTTTAATCACAGTAATGGAGGTGACGTGGCATCATTATCTTGGGATTACTGTATTCTAATTATCCGAGCGTCACATTAAGGAAGTGGATGCACAAGCAGTATTCCCGCTTAGTACAAGTGAAGGCTAGAAAGTAGATTGAGAAGCGACCAACTAGAGAGCGACAAAGGTCACGAACATGCATTTAGGTTAATCAACATTGAATGCAAACATGAGTAGGATATAAATCACAATGAACATAAATATCATTGAGGCTATGTTGGTTTTGGTTCAACTACATGCGTGAACATGTGCCAAGTCAAGCCACTCAAAACTTCCAGAGGAGGATACCATCCTATCATACTACATCATAACCAATTTAAATGCATGTTGGCACTCAAGACAAACCATTATACACTCCTAGCTTATTAAACATGGTGTGAGTAACTATAATCTCTAATTGTCATTGCAAACATGTTTCATTCATAATAGGCTAAATCAAGAATGATGAGCTAATCATATTTACAAAAACAAAATAGGTGGAGTTCGTACGAGCTTCTTCATCTCAATCATTTCATCAAATTCTGTCATTATTGCCTTTCACTTGCATGACCGAATGATGTGAATAATAATAAGAGTGCACGTGCATTGGACTAAGCTGGAATTTGCAAACATTTATTCAAAGGAGAAGACAAGGTAATATAGGCTCTTTGTTAGATCAACAATGATGAATATGGGAGCCACTCAACATTTTCATCTTAGTCTTCTCCTTACGACCCAAAGAAAATAAAGAATTTCAAAGAAACACACTGGAACATTTTTGGAGTTTTTGTTTTTTCTGAAGGAAGCAACTTAACAAAAAGAAAACAAAAATGAGAAAATTTGTTTACACAAGAAAGCTCCCAACAAGATAAAGAAGAACGAGAAATCTTTTTGGGTTTTATAAAAAATTTCAAACACACAAGAAGAAAGCAAGAAAAATAAACTAACATGGATAATACAATGAAAGGGTATGAACACTGACAACTGGAATGGATGTGTGATGCATGAATGTAACGTCGGTGAGAAATACGTACTCCCCCAAGCTTAGGATTTTAGCGTAAGTTGGTCTATGGCCACGGCTGGCCCGGATAATATCCAGAGTTATAGTTGGGGTTGTACTCGATTGCAGTTGCCGCCGCTTGGCAAGCTGCCTCATGAAGGAGGGCGGTCTCCCTCGCCCTCTCATACTCGTCTACATCATCTTTCCATATGAAATATCTTTGTTTTGCCTGAAAATCAAAGAAAGTAGGAGCAGGAAGCATAACAAGGATGACATGACTCCTGTCAAAGATTAGTCTGTACTGAAATAGCAATTCACCCCTCTCAAGAAACTGGTAACGCTCCATAGCATCATAATCAATAAAAACAGGTGGTAATTGAATATCATTTTGTCTTATGGGAACGCCAAGATGATTAGCTAAACGAGTGGCGTAAACTCCACTAAAGAAATCTCCATCTTTAGCATTCTTATGTAATCGACGTGCAATAATAGCCCCCAAATTATATTGTTTATCGTTCATTACTACACTCTTGATGACACTCAAATCAGAGGCGCAAAGGTGGTTATGATCATGTCTTGATAACCCACAAGTATAGGGGATCGCAACAGTTTTCGAGCGTAGAGTACTCAACCCAAATTTATTGATTCGACACAAGGGGGGCCACAGAATATTTACGAGTATTAGAAGTTGAGTTGTCAATTCAACCACAACTAAAAGACTTAATATCTGCAGCAAAATATTTAGTCACAAAATAGTATGGAAGTAACGGTAACGGTGGTAAAAGTAGCAATAGCAAGTTTGTAGTAAATGTAACAGCAGCACGGCAAAAGTAATTTAGAAAATATCAATATGTTAAAAGCTCGTAGGCAATGGACCAACGATGGATAATTATGTCGGATGGCATTCATCATGCAATAGTTATAACCTAGGGCGACATGGAACTACCTCCAATTCGTCAATGTAATGTAGGCATGTATTCCGTATATAGTCATATGTGCTTATGGAAAAGAACTTGCATGACATCTTTTGTCCTACCCTCCCGTGGCAGCGGGGTCCATAAAGAAACTAAGGGATATTAAGGCCTCCTTTTAATAGAGAACCGGAACAAAGCAATAGCACTTAGTGAATACTTGAACTCCTCAAACTACTGTAATCACTGGAAAGAATCCCAATTATTGTCACCTTGGGGTATGGGGATCATAACACGTAATAGGTGTCTACAACTTGCAAGATAGGATCAAGAACTCACATATATTCATGAAAACATAATAGGTTTAGATGTGAAATCCTGGCAGTCGGGCCCTAGTGACAAGCCTTAAGCATAGCAACATCAATCTCAGAACATAGTGCATACTAGGGATCAAGCCCTAACAAAACTAACTCGATTACATGATAAATCTAATCCAACCCATCACCGTCCAGCAAGCGTATGATGGAATTACTCACTCCCAGCGGTTAGCATCATGAAATTGATGATGGAGGAAGGTTGATGATGATGACATCGTCGATTTCCCCTCTCTGAAGCCCAAAATAGACTCCAGATCAGCCCTCCCGAGGAAGAACCGGAGGTGGCGGCGGCTCCGTATCATGAAACATGAATCCTTCTCTCTGTTTTTTTCTCTATGAATAGGATTATATAGAGTGGGAATTAGGGTCGGAGGAGGTCGAGGGGGCCCACAAGCCTGGGAGGCATGCCCTGAGGGGGTAGGCGCGCCCCCAGGGCTTGTGGCCTCTGGGTGGCCCCTCTGTAGTATCTTTTTGCGACAGTATTTTTTATATATTCGACCAAAATTCTCTGTAATTTTCAGGTCAATCCGAGAACTTTTATTTCTGCACCAAAATTACACCATGGCAATTCTGATGAAAACAGCATCAGTCCGGGTTAGTTCCATTCAAATCATGCAAATTATAGTCCAATACAAGGTCAAAAGAGTTTGGAAAGTAGATACAATGGAGACGTATCATTGTATGTTATATACATCCTGTTTGAAATCTTTTCAAAATAGTTTTGTTACTCATTTGTTATATATCAACAATACACAACACTCAATGTAGTAAACCATTTATACTTTTAGTATTGCTACTAATAAGAAGATTTAATAAGATCAACTCTTCCATTCCTACAAAACCTTTTTGTAAAAAATTTCTTCTAGGGTCACTATCCATGAATTTTTGAAAATCCACTTACTACTAAAAATTAGTTTATACGAAACATATGGCTATGTACATTCGATAGCATAAAGGATGAATTAAATCTCTAAAGAAAATTGAACTCTATCCATCCACACATGCTTATAAACTGTATTCAATATGGATATCTACACACTGTTATGCTATGTGACATTTTGAGAAAATATTTTCCCAGTTTAAACTTCTTTAAAACTTTGTCACAGTACATGTCTTAGCATAATCAGATGTTTCAATCTATCTGTATAGCTTTTCATCCAATAATTCTAGGTCTTTTTAGAAACATGATTTTTAATATTTTGTGCTAATATACTTTATATTATCTCTGGTCAAGTGATATGTCATACATATGTAAGATCAGAAATGCTTATAGAGCTCCCACTAAACTTATTGTATCCACAAGTTTCTTGATAAAGTTTAAATTCTCCAATTACTTTATCAAATTCTAACTACTTGAAATTTTATTTCAAATCTTATAAATGGCTTGAAATATTTATATCATTCATGTATTCCTAGCAAAAACTTGTGGTTGTATCTTATATACATCCTGTTTGAAATCCTTTCAAAAGATTTTTGTTACTCATCTGTTATATATGAACAATACACAACACTCATTATTGTAATCCATTTATACTTTTAGTATTTATACTAATAAGAAGATTTGATAAGATCATCTCTTCCACTCCTACAAAACCTTTTTGTAAATCTTTTCTTCTAGGATCATTATCCATGAATGTTCGAAAATCCATTTACATTTTGTGCCTAGCACACCTTCGAAAGGTTTCACCAAGTTCAACACTTGTTCCTTGCATATAGACTTCACTTTGGATTTCAATGCTTTAAGCCATACCTCTCTAGCCAGTCGCCATCACTGCTTCCTCGTAGTGCGTAGGTTTCATCTTCTTCTAAGATGAAGTATTCCGTATATTTGATAATCTTTCCTGACCTTTGCATTTTGCTACAGTGTTAACCGAAGCTCCTACATCTAATGAAATATATTGTTGGGTCTTTTATATTTGTATCCCAAACTCGAACGCACTACTCAAATTTGCCCCTAATTTTGAAGCATGCTCAAATTTTTCCCTCTGCCATTAGGTGCCCTTATAGAAATGCACTTCTACGTCATTACCGTCCGGTCAAAGGGCTTTGATTGTCTCTAAAAAATTGCAAGAAAATCCAAAAAAATCTGAAATTTTGTGGAATCAAAGATACTTAGTTGCGCAAGGGGGATGCAAATTTTCGTGCTCTTTAGACATACTACGAGCTCGTGGCAAAGGAAAACAATAAATATGTATGTCTGTGAATAGTCAATTCAAAAAAATAGCAAGAAAATTCAAAAAAATATGAATTTGTTTGGCATCAAATATGCTCGGGTGCGCAAGGTGTGTGCAAAATTTTGATGTGTTCGGACATTGTAGGAGATCATGAAGAAAAAAATTGGCTCAGAAAAAAACTTTGAAAAAATACCCTATTTTGGTTTTTTTGCTAGAGCTCCTAGCATGTCATTTGATAACAAAATTTTGCACACCCGAGCATCTTGGATGCCAAAAACAATCATTTTCTTATTTTCTTGATACTTTTTTGAATTTACTATTCACAGGCATATAGATTTATTGTTTTCCTTTGCCACGAGCTCCTGGTATGTCTAAATGGCACAAAAATTTGCATGCACCATGCGCACCTGAGTATCTTTGATCCCGCAAAATTTCAGATTTTTTTGCTATTTTTTTTTGAGACGGTCAAAGCCCTTTGACCGGACGGTAATGGCACAGAAGGGCATTTCTGTGAGGGCACCTAATGGTAGAGGGTCAAATTTGAGCAGGCTTCAAAAATCGGGGCAAATTTGAATAGGTAGTTTGAGTTAGGGACAGAAATGCAAATGGACCTATATTCTTCGCTTAGTTTTATGGACAAATTGCTCCAAAACATTTTTGGTTTAATTTTCTTCAACTTAAGCTAAAGATTCAATAATCTCAATAAGCTCTATCATCCTCCCACTTACTCCTTTAATGAGTAAACTTTTCTCGAAAAACATCAATTCTCTGACAAAGATTTTGTCCTTGAATTTTGTGTAAGGACAAAAACTATGATCAAACATTGGTTTAAAAAATTCTATAACTCTTTATAGTTTTTATCAGACTTTTAGATGGTGGCTCTTTTAAGTGAATAATTTGCTCTGTCAATTATAAACCCCCCCAAAAAATAATGAGAGCAGATCGATAATTGTAATAATTCCATAATTATTCAATTGCTTGCTACACTTATGACTCACATATATTTCTTCTTGAAAGAATAATCTTGTTTATCTTTTTCCATAGTGATATTATATCTTCATCCCGAATTTCTTTGAACTATTTCAAATATTTCAGTCCATATGTTTTATCAAGTAAATCATATTTACTCATTACATTGATGAAAAATATTCATCGCGCCCTGTTATATCCATCGAACTTAATACATCACAATGTATTCAGCCAATTCATCTGATATAACCAAGAAGTGCCACGCACTACTGGTTTTATCAGTCTTCTCAAGTTGTTTAGCTTTAATGTTATAGCTAACAAATTTCAAAATTCATCATGAATAAACCATCATAAATTAGATGTTTAATCAAAACCATATTCTCATAATAAAAAGAACAACTATTGTTTAATACTTACAAGAATATCCATCACATGATCCTTAGAAAAATGCATTACATAACTCCAAATAAAATAACTATTATTTTAGTTCTAAGATAAAACTTGAAGATAAACTAAAGACATGACTTCGACGGTCTCCGAGCAGCAATCCCATCACCATTCCCAAGTTTTATCATTACATAATTTCTTCTCTCCTTGTGAGCTTTTTGTAGTCCCTGTATCGGTTTGCAAAAATGAGAGTAACCGATCAGTCTCAAATATCCATGACATACAGAAATTTACAAGCAGAATAATATTAACTTTGTATTAACAATTATACCTTTATCATAAGAACCATTCTTCTTATCCGTCAAATACTTCTTGCAGTTACGCTTCCAGTGTCCCTTCTTGCTTATAGTAGCTACATTCAGTCTCTTTATTGTCTCTGCCCCTATTCCTCTTCTAAGGCTCAGTCTTACTAGCTTCAATAGATTTCATCTTCTTGGACTTCCCTTTCTTCTTGAAACTCGCGGTCTTATTAACCATCAACACTATTTTCTTCTTCTGCAATCCAGTTTCTGCAATTTTTCACTTTTCTCCATCCCATTCATGTTCTAATTCATGATAAACCATCGTAAGATGGGGGAGTGAAGCAAGCACAATATTTGTACCGAGTGTTCGAGGAATTCCAAATTCTAGAGAAGCTAGTCTATCAACACAGCCAGCAAGGTTTACCGTATGCTCATTCATCGAGGAACCATCTTCCATCTTGTATTCAATCAAGGCCTTGGTTAATTCAAAAAATTTAGTCCATGCCTGCTTCTTGTACAGAACTTCCACTAACGCAATTATAAAATGAGTATTAGATCATTCAAAATGCTTCTATAGCTCAGGATCCATGCAAGTTAACATGAGGCACTGGACTGAATCATAGGCATCACTACGAGAAACATAAGCAGCAACTTCTTATGGTAGTGCATCCTTTGCAGAAGCATCACCTAGGGGCTAATCCAACATGTACTCCTTTTTAGGACTCTTGAGAACAAATCTCAAGTTCTGGATCCAATCCACATAGTTTCCATCATTAGTAGCCAACTTTTCTTTCTCTAACATAGGGCCTAAGTTGAACATATAGTGAGCCATTGATCTAAAATGATAGAAACAAAATCCATTTACACATTTATCCATAATTAGTGTTGCACTAGTGTTTAAACAAATTTTAATATTAAGTGAACTCCCACTCAAACCAGTATCACTCATAATTGATAGTGAGCGATTCAAGGTCCTGATCTCATTCACACCCATGGATGGTAGAATCTCATATGATGTGAGTTTCAACCGGTAGGCAATCTTTTGTCGATCATATCGCCATATGACTCTTGTTCATCTTTTGATGCTTTGTGCTCCGAGCTTAGAACTTTTCTACTTGAACTGTAAGGCAACCGAGTGTTTCTGCTGTGTAGTCCTACATCACCTAACTTTCCCTAGTCGCCTTGCGAGAGGAGAAAGAAAAGATGTGGTAGTGGTATTTTTTTAACTCCCTTACACCAATTGATAAGTTTGTATTGTATTTTTTACAAGTAAGTCTATATTTTATGTTTACAAAATTTTACGTCAAACATTTGAATTTACAGGGTGACCCCACATGTCAGGACCATGTGACGTTGACTTGACCATATACATTTTAGACAAGGGTAAGAACAAGTTTGGCATTTGGACTTGAGGGTTTTTTTGCCAGATTTTGGACTTAATATTACAA
Source organism: Triticum dicoccoides (assembly GCF_002162155.2). Taxonomy (NCBI): domain Eukaryota; kingdom Viridiplantae; phylum Streptophyta; class Magnoliopsida; order Poales; family Poaceae; genus Triticum; species Triticum dicoccoides. The sequence continues at coordinate 650,493,523 of NC_041389.1, forward strand.
GAAGAAAATTTCTCTATTTATGCACAGTAGCAAAAATTCATATTCAGATCCGTGAACAACTCATTATTCTTGGTGTCATGTCCTTTGAAGCCATGCTGTTGGAGACCAGAGTTGTTGTCGATCTCTCATGAGCCATGCGTTTGGAATTTTCTTGAACCGGGCAATTTCATGCCATGTGTTGGAGAAATTTGACTACAGTGGGTTCTTCCTTCTTCATTTCCTAATTTTTTTACAACCACATGAGAGCATAGTGTCATCCTATTGGCTAGGATAGCACGGAAGCTAGATAGCTCACCAAGGCTCGACCCATGGAGTGTCTGTGGTGCTTAAGTTTCTTCTATAAAAATATGCCTCCAAGGGTTAGTCCTGAATGGTCTCAGTTACAACCAGATCTAAACTATATTTGTGCTAGTGTTCCAAAAAACTCCCTCCGTTCCTAAATATAAATCTTTTTAGAGATATCAATATAAACTACATACAGATGTATATAGACATAGTTTAGAGTGTAGGTTCACTCATTTTTCTCTGTATGTCGTCCATATTGAAATATCTAAAAAGATCTATATTTAGGAACAGAGGAAGTATTCTAATAAGAAACAAGGACAAATTATACATCCATCTCTGTGGACACAACAACACTTTTATCGCCGATCTATAGATTTTGTTCTTTCAGTTTTGGATGCTTGGTTCAACTTGAGCTTGTGCCTAGTTCGGTTCTACAAGATTTTATCTCAACCGATGATGCCAAAAAAATGCAAGCAAGCTTTGCTCCATTAAACCCTAGAAGTTCACTGGTTAACAAGTTGGAAGATAATCCTACAAAAAGAAAAAGGAAAAAGGTTGAAAGTTCAAGCATTGGGAAAGACAAAAAATTGTAGTTCGTCGAAACATGAACATACGACCGTAACGAAACATTTGCTTTTTTCCCTACATATTTTAGTTTCTCCCCTTCATTACGTATTACAATGATAAAAACAATCTCATTATGAAGTCAACTACTCACGGTCACAGGTGACAACACACGTACCACAGAAATGTGAAATCAATGAACTAAAAGATAAGTGCGCAAATGACATTAGCGACAGACAAAGGTGTTCAATAAGAAAAGGTACAACTGTGTCCCCGGGATTAATTTATGTTAGTGAGGAAGTTTCCACTTGTCTATTCACCGGTCGGTTATACAACAGACAACAATGGTGCATCATACATCTCCAATGTATCTATAATTTTTGATTGTTCCATGCTATTATATTATCAATCTTGGACATCTACAAGCAATTATATATCATTTTTGGGACTAACCTATTAACTTAGTGCCTAGTGCAAGTTGCCATTTTTTGGCCTATGTTTGGTTTTTCAAAATATTAGTACCAAATGAAGTCCAAATGCCACGAAACCTTTTGGTGATTTTTTATGGACATAAGAGGACGCTGGAAGCTTCAAGAGGGGATTAGAAGATGGAGCGGTGGCCCACAAGGCACCAGGGTACAACCAAGGGTTAGGGCGCGCCCTGGTGGCTCATGGCGCCCAATGGCTCCATTTGACCTAACTCTGCCTCTATAAATTCTCTAAAATCGTGAAACCAACAGAGGAGTCCATGAAATACTTTTCCGCTGCTACAAGCCTCTGTTCTCGAGAGATCCCATCTAGCGACCTTTTCCGGTACTCCACCGGAGGGGGAATCAATCACGGATGGGTCTACATAAACCTTGTTACCCTTCCGATGATGCGTGAGTGGTTTACCACTGACCTATGGGTCCATAGTTAGTAGCTACATGGCTTCTTCTCTCTATTTGATCTTCGATACAATGTTCTCCTTGGTGTTCTTGGAGTTCTATCCGATGTAATCACTTTTTTCGGTGTGTTTGTTGGGATCTGATGAATTGTGAGTTTATGATAATATTATCCATGAATATTATTTGAGTTTTCTCTCAACTCTTTTATGCATGATTTTTATAGCTTTGTATTTCTCTCCGATCTATTGATTTGGTTTGGCCAACTAAATTGATTTATCTTGCAATGGGAGAGGTGCTTTGTAATGGGTTCGATCTTGTGGTACTCAATCCCAGTGAAAGAAGGGGACATGACACGTATGTATCATTGCTATTAAGGGTAAAAGGATTGGGTTTATTCGTGCGTGAGTTTACTTTGTCTACATCATGTCATCTTGCTTAGGCGTTACTCCATTCTTTATGAACTTAATACTCTAGATGCATGCTGGATAGCAGTTGATGTGTGGAGTAATAGTAGTAGATGCCAAATCATTTTCGTCTACTTGTCTCGGACGTGATTCCTATATACATGATCATCGCCTTGGATATCATCATGATTATTTGCTTTTCTATAAATTTCCCAACAGTAATTTGTTTACCCACCATATGCTATTTTCAAGAGAGAAGCCTCTAGTGAAAATTATGGCTCCCAGGTCTACTTCATCATATATTAAAAATCCTAAAAATACCTCGCTCCAATTTTCCTTTATTTATTTTATTTTGCATTTTTGTCTGATCTATCTATATATCACTATAAAATTTAATCTTGCAATTAACCGCCAAGGGATTGACAACCCCTTGTTCGCGTTGGGTGCAAGGATTTGTTATTTTGTGTGCAGGTGTTGTTAACGAGTTGTTGCGTGATTCTCCTGCTGGATTGATAACCTTGGTTACATAACTAAGGGAAATACTTATCTCTACTGTACTGCATCATCCCCTCCTCTTCGGTGAAAAACCCAACACAGCCCACAAGTAGCAGTGCAGCATTTCACCTCTACAACAAAAAGAATTGTCAATAAAGGAGCTCGCGGATCTTGTAGTTGTCCTCGCACGCCGGACCCTCGACCACAATCTGCTGAGAACCCGTTCTACCCTACAATGCACAATCATGCGTATCACAGGCACACAAACTAAAACCATACATGATCTAAATTTAAAGGGTTTTTTATTTCTGTGGCCTGGTTCCTTAGCTCTACTCATTCATCCCCACTCTGTTAACTTTTGCTCACTTTTCCCCACTCCCTTGCCCGAAACCCTCATAATTGGTTATAACGGACATTGTCGTCAGGTCAATGCCTTTGACCGTTAGCTGACGAGTGGGGCCGCGTATACGTGGGCTCTTGAAAGACCGCAGTCGTGGGGTAGCACATGTCCATGGACATGCCCGAATAGTCCCATCATATAAAGAGGGTAACCACCTCCATCGCCCCTACCATTTTCCCCAAATCCCCTCGTTGTCCCAACATATTTGTCTGTCCTTAAATTTGCATGTGGTATATTTGTCTGTACTGAATCTATGGTTAGTTAGAGAAACTCCAATGGGCCGACCCTAACGGACGGCGATTTCGTCCGCTTTTTGTCCGTTTGGGTCGGCCAAGCGGACACGGACGTCCGCTTCCGTGTTTGGGTCGGCTCGTGCGCCCAATGGTGGCTCGGCCCATTTTGACGGCGCCCACAAACAAAACTATGCATGCATATTTAAAATAAAAACAACTTAATTAAACATTAAAGATGGCCAGTAAGGCCGGCGAGAGTCCACGCGTCCACATTAGCATTAAAAGAAATTAAAAACAACCTAACTACGAGGCGGCTGTCGGTGGGAAACGACACCTATGTGATCACGAGGATCCCTTCTGCGGTTGCGGGGGCGCAGGGTTGTGAGAAGAGCAATATTAGCAATCGGCACAAGGATTGTTTACCCAGGTTTGGGCTGCGAGGATGCGTAAAACCCTTGTCCTTCTTTGGTGGATGTATTGAATGTTCTTGAGCTCTTGAACTAGCTACGATGGCTACATGGTTCAAAAGAGCCGAATTCCTCTCCAGTATGCCATGGGCCTCCTTTTATAGTCGAAAGGGGCTGCCACAGTGTCACACAGGAGGTGGAAATGCCTACAGTGCTATGAGCTTATCGCTCGTATTACAGGACAAGATGCATTTAATGCATAGCTTAGGTGTCTTCTTGCTTTATCGGGGACGGGAGCGAGGCTTGTCCCATCCGTCGCCGCTCCTCCTCGCTTCGACACGCGCCCTGGCCAGCGATGCATGCGGTGCCATGTAGGCAGGTAAGCAGCTGAGGTGGCGCGACGGTGGAGCCTTCACGAAGATCGGCATGCCGCCACACAGGCATGTGCTGAGTTGGCCTGGAAGCTGCATGTTTCCACGCAGGTGCCTGCCCAGCTGGTTGGGCTGGCAGCTGCATGTGAACGGCGGTGGAGACTTGGTTGGTGCGGGCCTGGCAGTGGCCCCACTTACACCCTTGGCAAGGGCCTTGCCGGGTGGCCCGACAAGGGTCTTGCCATGGCGCGCAGTCGTCCCCGGGAAGGATCTTGCCGGGGATCTTGTGGGTTTCCTTTGCAAAGGTTCCGCCAAGGGTCGCCGTCTTCTGATCGTCATCTGATCTCATATGTTGATGGCTTTGACGAAGATCTGTATGCCATCACAGAGGCGCCTCCTGAGCCCTAGGCTCAAGGGTGGTCTGCTCCATTGGCAGTGGGCAGGCGGCCCCGGCAAGGTCCTTTCCGAGGCCATGCGGGTCGCCCTAGCAAGGGTCTTGCCGGGGGAACCCTCCTTGCCTGCTTGCTCTTGGTGTTTCTGGTCTGGGCGTCGCTTTGACCATCTTGCAGCTTCGACTCCTCCATTTTGCCCTGCTAAGTGTGGCTTCGGCCTGTGGCTCTGACTGCTCGCGCACAAGTAAGGGGTACAAAGGAGTGCCCCTACTTTAGTACACCGACAGGAGCCCCCGAGCCTGGGCCACACATAGGCGCAACGCGTTGTTGGGCCAGTCCCAAAACGGTGCGCGGGTAGGCGGGGCGGTTTTTACGGCAGTAACTTTCCGTCTGCTGGCTTCCCCACGACCTGCGCGACGTGGGGGAGGTCATGCGTGACGTGGGGGGCATGCACGGGGCAGCTTCCGCATGCATGCGTCGTATCGCAGTTAATGGGAAAGGAGGCGGCCCGCGCCTTCCCTGTAAAAAGGAATAACCGCGGGCGCGCTGCTCACTTTCCCCCTTCCCTACGTCTTTTCCAATCTTGGAACCACCGCCCCATTTCTTCCTCCTTCTCGAGCCCCCCATCTTCGTCCATCGTTGCTGCGCTTTCGCCATCCCCTGCTCTCTTGCCTCTCGCAGCCGCCATGGTGCCCAAATCCACCGAAGGCAAGGGAGTGGCCAAAGATGCCGGGGCGACGGAGCAGCCCGAGACCGAGCAGGTGGCGCGATGGGCGCAGTTCGCCTACTTTCCCTTGACGGTCGACGTGTTCGAGCTCCGGGAGTCCTTCAAATCTCTGTGGGGGGGTGAAGATGGGGGGAGAAACGACAGGGCATCCAGTCACGCACGTCATCCCCGCCAACTGCGCCGAGGCCACCCCAAATCGGTACCCCTTCTTTGTAGACTACTTCTCCTGCAGGTTCTGTCCCCCCTTCTCCGATTTCTTCAACGACATTATGCACACCTACGGCTTCCGCCTTCTGGATTTCACACCGAATGTCATGGCGTGCATGGCTCTCTTCGCACACCTCTGCAAGGGCTTTGCCGGGGTGCACCCCAACACGGCGCTCTTCCGCCACTACTTCTCCCCTCGGGTCCAATAGGGGGGGCGCCATCTCCGGTTGCGTCGCCTAGATTCTGAGGGCCAAGGGGACGTACCCGGAGGGTGCCATGAAGGAGAGGTGGGAAGAGTGGTGGGGCCGGTGGTATTGGATTGAGGAGGAGGACCCGCCAGCATTCTGCGAGGTTCGCCGGGCGCCGCCGGTCCACGGAAACGACTGGGGCGACGTCGACACCGACGACGAGAAGTTCACGATCACCACCACCAGGATCCTTCACCTCACCAAGGACGGGCTCATCCTCGAGATGATCGGGGCGGACTACATCTGCCGCTGAATCACTCCTCTACACAACAAGGGGAGGCCGGCTGGGCTTTTTACGAATTCTGCTGACATCATGAGGCTCCGCCCCGGCCTCGACCACAACCTGACGGTGATGAGGCATGCCCATCTCTGTCAACGGATCTTCTAGCTTGAGGTCAATAGCGATGGCGAGGTTGAGCGGTCAGGCAAGGCTGCGAGGGCTGCCGAGAAGGCCGGCAAGGTTGTCAAAGGGCCCCTTTTCAAGTTGCCGGCAGGAGTGGTCCCGCTGTGCAACAATTCTCGCTGGTCCGACATCATCGCCATGATGTCGGACTTCAATGCGCACGACCTTGACCCACGCTGGGTCGAGCCATACGAGCTCCAAGTGCAGGAATTCTTTGACACCTTGCACGAGGGGTACGTCACCGCCGAGCCGCGGCTCATCCAGGATACCTCCCAGGTGGAGCTGGACTACATCACTGCCAGGGCGGCGGAGGCGGAGCTCGCCAAGGAGGTCGGCAGCGCCGACAGCGTGGAGGACAAGGCCGCGGCAGAAGCGGGGGGAAAAGAGCTTGCCCAGTGGGTGGCGGCTACTGGGGAGGCCAGTGATGCCGGCACCGGGGCTCCCCTCGTCGAGGACGTAGTCGACGAGTCATCGTCGGAGTAGGACGAGGGGGAGGAGACCGTGACCGCCGACCCTCCGGCCACTGGAAGAGGGCGAGTCCTGCGGCAGGCCACCTCTGGCAAGCCGGTCTGTCCCGGCCGGGCCGCACAGCTGTGGCAGGCCCAGGAGACATCTGCGCGCCAGACGAGGGCTGCGGCGATGAAGAAGGCGGTGAAGGCTGTGGTGGCCAAGAAGAAGGCATCCGCTTCTTCGTTGTCCAAGCATGCCCAGACGCCACCGCCTCACCCCTCGCCGGCAGGCGTTGGCGCGTGGATCGCTTTTGACTTTGGGTCCCTCAGGCCAGGGATGAAGAGGAAGGCAGCAAAGGAGGAGGAGGAGGAAGAGTAAGCTCTGCTTTTCCCCTTCTCACATTGAGACGCCGGCCCAAAGGGCGAAGAGGGCCAGGACTTCGACGAGCGGCCAGCCCCCGGCAGGCACCTCCGGCACGCCACTCGTGGTGTTGAGTAGCCCGGACAGCAGCCCCCGACCCAGCCCCCAGCGTGAGTCCATCACCCGTCCTTCGTCGACGTGCGCTAGGGGTACGATACTTTGGTACTGACCATGTTGTGGATGTAGGAGGGGAGCAGCAGCAAGGGGAGCCACAGAGGGCTTCTCCCAATGCACCACCCCCATCGACCACGCCGCACTGAGGGGCGTCCCCAGCAAGGGCACCAAGCACAGAGCCCATGCACACGGAGGAGTAGGAGGAGAACACGGGTGCCGGTGGCTTCCCCTCGACGCCAGACCTTGGCGTAGAGGGGACTTCTGCTTCTCGGCCCGGCGCGGGTAAGCCACTCGCTTTATGTTTCTGCTTGCCTTCTTTCTTTCTTCTTTTTTACTGGCTTTTGATCTTGGCCCTGCCCTATCCCCTTCTTGGCATTCAGACTTCCCCTCGATGGACCCAGAGGAGGTCGATACCGTCATCGAGGATGTCGCCAAGCATGCCGCAGCGCAGGCCGAGAAGATCACCGCCGAGGAGAGCGCCAAGGGCGCTGCTGAGGGCGCCGCCAAGGGGCCCGCCGGGGAGCTCGGTAAGGGACCTGCCGTGGAGGCCGGCAAGGCCGCTATTGAGAAGGAGGTGGTTGATGACCAGCCTTCCTCCTCCGCCGCCTCCGGCTCCGGCAGGTACCTGAGGGTGGGTGACAACTTGTTCGTCCACCTCCCAGGCGCGTCGAGCACCAGGACACCAGTCGAGGGAGAGGTGTTTGATGACGAAGTGCTTCCCGCCCCCGGGCTCGAGGCCATCGACGAGCCGAGCGTTGGTGGCGACAGCTCCCAGGAGGAGCGGCTGCTCCAGGCCATGGGCGCCAGCTTCCGAAAGCTCCAGGCGCTCCACCACGCCTGTTTGGACAAGGCCAAGTCCAGGACGATGGTGGTGGAGAGGGCGGAGGCTGACCTCCAGGAGCGCGTCACCGAGAAACAGGACTGGTTCCGCCAGGCTCAAGACGAGCTGAAGGCCGCCCAGGGCGACCTGGCCAAGCGTGACGTGGAGCTCACCATGAAGCTGGCCGACGTCGAGAAGGCCCAAGAGACGGCGAGGAACATGGCCGCCACCATTGAAGCCGTGCGGACCCAGCACGAGGCCGCACTAAACTCCCAGGAGTAGGACCTTGCCGCGCGCAAGGAGAAGCTCACCGCCACGCTCCACGGCAAGGATGAAGAGGTGGACAAGCTTGTCGCACAGCGGACCCGAGAGTTGGAGCAGAGGCACAGGGAGGCACTCGATGCCAAGGCTCTTGTCCACGCCGGCAAGGTGAAGGAGCTGGAGGCGGAGCGGGGTGAGCTGAAGGAGCAAACTCTGAAGCTGTCCAAGGAGAAGGACACGCTCAACAGCACCCTGGCGAAGGCGCATGGCGCGGCCGTCAGCAGGGCCGAAGAGCTCTCAGAGGCCAACAACTCCATCAGAGACCTCAGGATGAAGCTGGAGGGTCTTGAGAAGATGCTGTCGGAGGCCAACGCCCGAGGGGGGACCCTGACCAAGGACCTGGAGACCGAGAAGCAGGTGCGGAGGAACGAGGTTGCCAACCTTAACGACCACGTGGAGGGCAAGAAGCGTTGGCTCGAACGCCTTGCCGTCATTGCGAACTCGGCCACCACGCAGTTGGCCACCATGGGGATGTTGGACATGAGGTACACCATAGAGACGAGCCTGAGCCCCAACGCCAACCTGACCCTGTTCTTTGAGAGGGTCGTCGGCGCTCTGGAGCGGCTTCACTCCAACTAGACGGCCTCCCTGGCCGAGGACTCTCGGATGCTCTACCGGGGCGCCATGACCAAGGTACGTGCCAAGGTGGCACACTGGAATCCCAACCTCGACTTCGAAGTTGTGCTGAAGAGCTTGCCGGAGGATGCGGACATCACGGAGCTCAAGGAGCGTATCAAGCCCATCATCAGTCGCATCGACGAAATCAAGAGGTTGGAGGGCCAGCGCAGGGACTAGGCACCCCGTTTCTTATCGCCGCTGCAGGTCCATGACCAAGACAATTGCTATCTTTAGTTAGAACCGCGGCGGCAATTTTGTAGTATGACTCTGTAGTACTTCCGACATTACGCATGTTATTTTCCCGTTAGATTTTCCTTTGTATGTCCACCCTACGTTAACTGGGTAGGCTTGCCGGCACGTAAACCCAAGGCGGCATCTTGAGGAAGGATCCCCATTGGCCTGCTGGGTATGCTTGCTGCCGGGAAAACCACCTTACGGCCCTTAACGCGGCCGCTCAAACTGTCAAGCTTGACTCGAGTCAGAGTCGAGAGCGTTGCTAATTGCGGAAGGCTACCTTGCCGCTCTTGATGTGGCCGCTTGAGCCTTTGACCAGACTCAAAACAGAACAAGGGTGTTGCCAATTGCGGGAGGGCCCCTCTGCGTATAGGTTTTCCATACATAGGCAGAATCTCCGAGGACAATAACCTTATATTAAGGAGGAAAGTTTAAAGTTTGGCATGACTTAGCTTTTTCGTTGCCGCCCTGGCATCATTCGTGCTCGCAGGCTACGCCGCTCTCTTGGCCGCCTTCTCCTCCGGTGAGCACAGCCGCGGGAAACCACTATGCCGGCTGTTAAACCAGATTCTCACAATTGCGCAGGACCCCTACCTGGAGCGCCAAAGATGTCGGTGGGAAACAACACCTATGGGATCACGAGGAGCCCTTCTGCGGTTGCGGAGGTGCATGGTTGTGAGAAGAGAAGGATTAGCAATCGGCACAAGGATCGTTTACACAGGTTCGGGCTACGAGGATGCGTAAAACCCTAGTCCTACTTTGGTGGATGTATTGAATGTTCTTGAGCTCTTGAACTAGCTACGGCGGCTACGTGGTTCAAAGGAGCCGAATCCCTCTCCAATACGCCATGGGCCTCCTTTTATAGTTGAAAGGGGCTGCCACAGTGGCACACAAGAGGTGGAAAGGCCTACAGTGCTATGAGCTTATCGCTCGTATTATAGGACAAGATGCATTTAATGCGTAGCTTAGGTGTCTTCTTGCTTTATCGAGGACGGGAGCGAGGCCCGTCCTATCCGTCGCCGCTCCTCCTCGCTTCGACACGCGCCCTGGCCAGCGATGCATGCGGCGCCACGTAGGCAGGCAAGCAGCTGAGGTGGCATGGCGGTGGAGCCTTCACGAAGATCTGCATGCAGCCACGCAGGCGTGTGCTGAGTTGGCCTGGAAGTTGCGCGTTGCCACGCAGGTGCCTGCCTAGCTGGTTGGGCTAGCAGCTACATGTGAATGGCGGTGGAGACTTGGTTGGTGCGGGGCTGGCAGTGGCCCCGCTGAAGCCCTTGGCAAGGGCCTTGCCGGGTGGCCCGGCAAGGGTCTTGCTGTGGCGCGCTGTCGTCCCCGGCAAGGATCTTGCCGGGGGTCTTGTGGGTTTCCTTGGCTAAGGTCCCGCCAAGGGTCGCCGTCTTCTGATCCTCATTTGATCTCATATGTTGATGGTTTTGACGAAGATTTGTATGCCATCCCAGAGGCGCCTCCCGAGCCCTAGGCTCAAGGGTGGTCCGCTCCGTTGGCAGTGGGCAGGCGGCCCTGGCAAGGTCCTTGCCGGGGCCATGGGGGTCGCCCCGGCAAGGGTCTTGCCGGGGGAACCCTCCTTGCCTACTTGCTCTTGGTGTTTCTGGTCTGGGCGTCGCTTTGACCATCTTGCATCTTCGACTCCTCCCTTTTGCCCTGCTAAGTGTGGCTTCGGCCTGTGGCTCTGACTGCCCGCACACAAGGGGTACAAAGGAGTGCCCCTACTTTAGTACACTGACAGCGGCGCGCTGCCCAGCGCGCCCTAGGCGTTGTCATTGTTGTCGTCCTCAGGGTGCGTGAGGTCGATGGGCGTCAGCGCAAGGCCGGCCCAGGGGAACACCGTGTTCCAGGCGGCGATGATGTAGGCCGCGGGCAGCTGTTCCGGTGGGGGCAGTGCCGGCGCGGGGGGCTGTGCGGTTGCCTGTGCAGGCGCGGCTTGGCGATCCTCCTCCTCAGCCTCGCGCGCCTCCTCCTCGAGGTCGCACTCGAGCATCTCCTCGTACTCGCCGCGATGGCGCTCCTTGGCAAGCCGTCGCTGGCGCCACATCTCGAGGTACGCCGCCTCCTGCTCCGGGATCACCCCCATCCAAACCGGTGGCGCGGACACCCACTCAAGCACCACTCCCATCTAGGAGAAGCGCGCGATGGGTTTGGGCTCCGGCTCCAGGTCGGCCTTGACGAGCCATCAGGGAGGAGACGTCGGGGCCACCGGCGGCACGGCGCAATCGCCCTCACGGTAGACCACCGCAAGGGTCGCCTGGTAGGCGGCCTCCGCCACCTGGTCTTCCTCCCAGATGACGAGTGGGGGCGGCGGCATGCTATGGTCGACCTCCCGCAAGTTGCATCACCTCGCCTCCTCGTGCTCGAAGGAGAACCACCTCGCCCAGTTAGGCGAGTCGGTGGCGTAGGTGGCGTCGCAGTGCTGCTTCGGCGTCAGCATTGCCCGTCGGCGCCGCACCTCCTCCGCGTGCGCCCTAGTCGACCGCGGCGCCGTCGGCACTGGGATACTTTCTGGATCCAGATGCCAGTCGTGCGGCAGGGTGATGTCAAGGTACGGCAGAGGGACGCGGTGCTGCCAGTGCCACTCCGCCTGGTGCACTGGCACGCTCACTCGCACCCTCTGCCGGTGAGCAGGCGCCGGCGGAGGCGGTACGAACTCAGGGGGGAAAGGAATGGCGGGGGCCTTGCCCATGGACTTGCTACTGCCGGCGCCGGAGAAGAGCCCCATTTGGCTAGGGTTGGTTAGGGGTTTTGCTAGGGTTTGCCAGCGACGGGGGAGCGAGCTTGCCTAGATGGGGATGGTGAGTTTGGATGAGGACGGCCCCACCGAACGGTCGCTTAAAAAAGGGCGATCGTCGTCGCTGACGCATGGGCCCGTGGTCATAAATTAAGCTGACCACGAGTGGGCGGCCGCCAGGTGGGGACGTGGCGGACAGCGAGAAGGCGCGCGTGGCGTCCGTTTGACGTTCGCGCCGACGCATTTGGGGCACAAATTTGGGCCGCAAATGCGTCGGTGCGGATGCGAAGCAGACGTGATTTGGGTTTGGGTCGGCGCGTCGGGCCACCACTTTTGCCCGCGCCGACCCAAACGAACTATGATCTTAGGTGCTGCAATGATCACACATGTTGTGTAGGAAATCAAATGCATGCTCCAAATGAGATCATGTAAACCTTGGCAAACCTGGACAGTACAAATTCAAGAAAACGCAAAAACAAGTAAAACCTTGACAAACTATCTATGTTTGTGTACGAGATCATGTGTGAAAAATTTGAAGTGATTTAGAGGAGGTCAAATAAATTTGAATTTGAGAAAATGTGCTCCAAATGAGCTCCCAGGCTAGGGTAAACAACCCATTTGTAATCAAGTTTTTTTGAACCTACTCTAAATGAGCCAAATGTTTTTTATTAACACATATTCACTTTCCATAGTGTAGATTCAAAGTTTCACTATTTTTTGAATTAATCTTCATATTTTTACATTTTTTTAAAACATATGCTTTAATATAAAAACTATTAAAAACATGTTTTGAAATATGAAAATGGAAAACTAACTTCAGATCTTTTTATTCACTTTAAAATAAAGCTTTAGTTATTTTTTTATTTTTAAAAAACAGAAGGTAACACCACCTCCTCTCCTTGAACTCTACGAAACCATGTACATGATAGCTCATATGTGTGAAGGTTTTCTCATGAAAATGACCATAGAGCAAGTTTATGATTTTTGGTTGGTAACATGTCACATAAGACAACATTGTGCGCAGGTTTTATATTTTTTTTTGACTTAATGGTGCTCATTTGACCTCGATCGTGCCAGCTAGGGTTTTTTCATGAAAATGACCATAGACCAAGTTTAGTATTTTTTTCCTCGTTAGTTTGTCTTATAAAACAACGAACGGTGAAGGTTTCATATTTTCGATTGTTTTAAAATTAATTATGCTCAGTCAAAGCCTTCGAAACCCCGTTGACCAGCTCAAAACCCCTCTAAACCCCGCGGGGTTTCGCCTAACCCTAGCTCCCAACGTCAGCCGTCCGATCATACCCTCGCGCCAAGAGACAGCCCTCAGATTAGGCCTTCTAGAAGGAACTAGGTGGGCTGGCTGTGTGCAGGCTCCGTGCTGTTAGCTCACAAGGACGGCTCCGCATCGTTGGATCGTGGGGCAATCCGCCAGAGGCGATCCTATTGGTTGTGCTCGGTTGCTCGCCCACCACTGACTCCGTGAAAAAAAACATTGTTACTGGGCCCAAAAGGAAACCAAGCTCTGGGCCGTTGAATTGCATCCTTTTTTTTGCATCGTTTCCTCTGTTTTTTGTGAACGTGCTGGCTCTGTATTTTTGCATCGCTTGCTCTGTTTTTTGCATCGTTATTTTTTTTCTATACAAATGTAAAATGACCAGATTTATAAGGGCTAAATTTATTTTTATCATGTAAAATGGCCACAAACTATCACCAAATGGGTCATTTTGCATTTGTATAATAGCCACAAGCCCTCTATCTCTTTTTATCATGCAAAATGACCAAATTTTTAAGGGCCAAATTTATTTTTATCATTCAAAATGGCCACAAGCTCTTCAAAAATTGTCTCTTTTTGTTCATATAATATAGGGTTTGACCACAGATTCCCACATGTGCAATTAGCTTCTTTTTCTTCTTCTTTTCAAACCACCATTTCCCACGCGTGTACACTCCCGATGCTGCAGTGGGTTTGAAAACGGGCTACTAACTTCACATTTGACCCCGTTATTGCCACGGCCAAATAACACGTAGCACTACAGCTATTTAAGCCACCCTCTGCCTCTGCCATCCCTCGTCCATCGGCCATTCTTGCTCTTTGACCCCTTCTCCATCTTCTACAGATCCCTCAGCCATGCAGTACACCGGACCAACCTACCGCTTCCTACCCACCGTGCCGGAGAGGCTCTACCCTACCGGCGTGTACGTTGATCGCACACTACGTGTGTGGGCAATATCAAGGCTGAGGACCGCAAGGAACTTCACTGAGTTCTTCCTCGCATCCGGCTACCACCACCTCCCGAGGGGATCTCCAACGATGTTCCGCATCGAGGAGGTCATCCAAAACCGGGTGGTGGTTGATCTCCTTTCCCACTTCACCAACACATTCGACACCTTCTACCTCCTCAGCCGGGTGTTTTGGTGTGGCTCCGAGTTCATCGCTTTCACCACCCACAACAGGTTCACGGAGTACAACAACATCTTCCCCACCGCGACGTGCATGTACACTCTTCCGTACCCCATCAACAACACCCCGGAGGAGCAGTGAAAAGGGTGCCCGGAGGAGGAGCGAGGTGGAGAAGGCGGCGGCTAGGGTTCTAAACCCTCTATATTTTTTTAGTCTATGTTATGTTAAGTTGTAATTGAACTATGTTGGAGTTGCTATGGGCTTGTTGGCCCTTTTCTTAAATTATATTATTAAGTTTTCTATCTATTCTATAATTAAGTTCTTCCTAGTTTGAGCTATGTGATCGTGCTATGGGCTTGTTGGGCCTATCTACATATTGGGACTGCATATTTGTTAATTATTTTCTTAGAGAGCTCGTCTTGTTAGTAGGGTTCCCTTGTTAGTAACCACCTAGCTAGTGCATGCAAGCAAGCATTGTTGGTAGGTATGAATGAGTACAACTAAGAAAGGGAGTGGCTCTTTTTTACACAAGACACAAATATGTAGCCACCTAGCTAGAAGAGAGAAGCCAGCGGCAGTGACCATCGCTTCATCTGTGGCGGCTGGCATGCAAGAAAGCTGCTCGGTCAGTGCATCGTGGCGGACGCATCGGCGCATGCAGGCTCGGTCGATGCATCGTGGGATCGTGGCATCGGTGCATGCAGGCTCGACGATGCATGCAGGCAGGGTTTGCTGGGTGCATGCATAGCAGGCTTCTGTCCTGGCGGTGCGTGCAAACGTTTAATGCAAGGGACGGCACAACGAAACCACGGCCCAATGGTCGAACAGCGACCCCACCCAACGCGGCACAATCCAACATGGCCCCACTAGCCAGAGTTAAAGATCAAAGCCTTTGACCCGACGGCAACGTCCGTTATGCCCAGTTATGAGGGTTTCTGGCAAGGGAGTGGGGAAAATTGAGCAAAAGTTAAGAGTGCGGGGATGAATAAGTAGAGCTAAGGAACCAGGGGCACAGATGTAAAAATCTCAAATTTAAAAGCAGCTTATCATGCTTGATTTGGAGTATCTTTCATTGTGTCATTCTGTTGTTCAAGGACAATGCCAACCAAAGTGTGGCCACAAAAAAATATGATTGATGAAAATTGCTGCTAAATGTATAGCAGCTCTACTGATTAGTTTACCTTCTGGTTAGAATCACCAATCTTGCATACGGTGATGTACTCGCAGCATCGTAGAGCAACCCTAGCAAACTAAACCTGGAAGGAATTTCTTAGCATTAGATTTCGGTCTCAAGTATATATAACCAGAGATATCCATTTGATGCACATTCCAAAGCCAAAACATGAAGGATAGGATGACTAAGGGGTGTAATATCATAAATTCAAAATAAAAATCAGAGACATACCTGTAAACCTTTATTTGCTAGGACTTGCTTGAAATCGGCCAATTTCAGATCACCCACAAGAACTGACTTTATGGGCTACTGGAGTTGATGAGGGGGTAGCAAAGTGAGCTTCTCGTACACCTTTCCAACCCCTGCAATTTCATGCTCACCCAACTACAAAAAATGTTGGTGTCAGAGCCAGTGCTTTCTTTCAACAAACTCAAAGAAAGTAATTATGGCTGAAGACTGAGACCATGTGCTTTCTGGTGGTTACTGGCCAAAATTTTGCATGGATGGCTTAGGGTTGATGACCAAATTCAACTGGTTTAACATTTGTTATTCTTATGGTTGGTGACTAGTTGGGAAAATGAATGAATGGGTTGGCCGGTTGGAAGCAACAACACTTTTCTTTGTCCATTTTTTGTTTTTTCATTTTGAACAGCAAAAGAAATTCTACCATTTTCATTTGTTTGTTAATTATGGAGATCTAAATGAGCTCTGAGTACTTTAGGAGGCATAAATTAACATGGATGCCTCCATGTTCCCCTGACTTTATACACTCCTTAAACTTGTATATATAGAGGCATAAACATGGATGCCAACAAAAAATGTACAATATAGATCAAAATGAACTACTTCCACTCTACACACAAATACCATCACCTCTTATAAACTCATGTTTGTAAAACATGGATACAAAACTACTACAAGTTGGATGATAAAACAAGGTATAAAAACAAAGGATGAAATAGGGAAATGTAGGCTGAAGCAAGAGCTTATAATAGAGCTAGATGAGTCGAATGGATATGTTTCCTCTTTTGCCGCTTCACTATTTGGGTGTAGTGTGCCTTGCACCCTGAGTATACCATGGTACTTATACAGGGGCAAAGGGGAGTCTTATCCCATGGCCAGCGAATCTGCACCTCCTTCACGATGCAAAATCATCCATTCTCTGCTCACATAAATGTGGCAAATGAATATTGGGAGATTATATATATATATATATACATTAATGATGCACATCTTTGGAAATGTTGTATTGCTGGCTTATGCGACGACAAAGAGATGCGTTGGGTAGCATGAGAGAATGGATGTACGATTAGGGAAGGCTGATGGGACGAAGAGCAACGATGAATCATGCGAGAGAGGCACTCAGGGCAGGAGGGATGGAAAAGTAGGTTTATAGATATTTAGAAACAGAAATATATTAGAAAATTATTTGTGGAGGTTTATAAACGCAAGGATGTACTTCAGAGTATTGTGTTAAAAATCAATGTCTCACGAAATGTTAAAACAATCTCAAGTAGCCACGAGCCTCTCTCCTAGAAATTGGGCAAAACATACCCTCGATTAAAGTTGGCAAATAAATTTTGTAACTAGTTCTTTTTGGTATTTTTTTATCAAAGTGACAATGGACAAATATGTATGATATCTATTACATTGCGCCCTATTTATATTGGTGCCGATCAAGAAATATATCAATGCCTTGGAATCAAGGATAGTGCCTCATGTTCTTCTTGTTTAGAATGAATGAAATTTAACATTAATCTTTCGAAATTAAACAACATAAAACTAAGCAACATGACAATGCATACATAAGAAAACATAGTTCCATGAGTAGATTTTTTTCCTCCATCGCTCAAGGAAGTTTGATTGTGCTAGACCATGGTGTTCTTCTTCTTGTTAATGACTTCCTTAATTATAGACTTGAGATCCTGAACATTGATTGGTTTGGGCACAAAAACATCAGCACCAGCACTTATGAACACCTCCATGGCATCGTCATCAGCTGACATCCCAACAATCTTCACATCAGTTTCCCCCATAGCATGGATCTTTACAACTGCCTATTAAGCAACACAACAACAAAAAATAGTTTATTTGCAAACTTAAAACAAGGACTTATGTTCAGATCAGTACATTTCTAAAAAATTGTAAAAACATTGAAAATCCAAAGGGGAAGCAAAGCACCTCAGGACCAGTCATGATGGGCATGTCCTTGTCGCAAAAAATAATGTCAAACTTCTTCCCCTCAAGGAATAGGTCAACTGCTTCTTTTCCATTCATGGCATGAGTAATCTCACATTCAAAATTGCGTAACTTCATTGAGAGGACCATCCTTTGAACTGTGTTGTCCTCAACAACTAGTGCCTTCATGGAGGAGGATCCTTGGACCTTGGATGCCATGATCAGCTAGACGAATCTGAAAATAGAATAAAGAAATTAGTTATTCCCTTACACACTCATTCCAAATACACGCAAGGAAATTATTAATATTAATTAGTGACATAATAGTTTCACTAATATAAAATTCCCAAAACATAATGAAAAAGTGACAGAAGAAATCTGGTACCTTCCGTCATATAGATTGATCAATTGTTATATGAATGCTTAATTTTGCATGTTCTTTCTATTTACGAAATCATGTAGCTCCAAAAAATAGACGCAACCAAATAACATCAACTTAGAAAATAAACCATAAAAATGGCAACACGTATATATAGAGGCATAAACATGGATGTCAACACAAGTGTACTATATAGATCAAATGAACTACTTACACCCTACACATATATAACCTCACCTCTTGTAAACTCATGTATATAATACATGGAAACAAAAACTACAAAGGGTGGATGATGAAAACAGATCAAGAAACAAAGGATGGGATAGGGATATGAAGGCTAATAAGGTCAGAAATTACAGTGGAGGAGACGGAGGACGAGGAGGTCGAGGAGGAAGAGAACGGAGATCTTTCCGCTCTTGCTGCTTGACTGCTTGGTGCTGGTGTGCCTTGTACCCTGATTATGTTGCGTTATATATAGCGGGCCGAAGGGGAGACGTAGCTCATGGTCAGCCAATCTCCATCGCATTCACGATGCAAAATCTGCACCGCTCTCCACTCAAATAAATATGGCAAACTAATATTGGGAGATTTTATTAAATAATGATCCATCTTTCCAGATATGCAATATTGCTCGCTTCTATATTGATAGAAGGGTGTGTTGGGTAGCATGAGAGAGGTGATTGAGGGTGGACGGGAAGAAGAACATTGGCGAAATAGAGTATCGGGGGAGAGTGTCGATCGGTGGTGGGTGGGTGGGATACGAAGGGTTATAAATGTTCATATATTGAAATATATTGCATAAATGCAAGCAGATGCTTTATATATCATGTTAAAAAACAATATATCACAAAATATTAGGAAATCTGAAGATCTCGCGTTTCTGCTACGAATTATGCAAAAACAATATTAAACGCATTAAATAAATATATTAAACTATTTACTTTTTTATATTTGTTTATATATGCGTCAATGCGAAATATGCATGCTACTTATTACATTGCATAGTGTCATTTTATATGTCTCCAATGTATCTATAGGACCTTGTTTGGGTACAGTGAATTACCACCGTATCCAGACAGACAGCCGCACATGCCAGCACAAGAAATCATCTTGGCATATGCTTTTACAATCCAAGAGTAAAAGGATAGAAAACGTTGTACAAAAGAGTGCTTTATTGATCTACAAAACTTTACAACGTCAACTTACAAGACTCCAAGTCTCAATAATATATTGATCTCAGAGCAATCACTACAAAAAAAGACACATATGCATTATGGCCCAAATGAAACTTGTTCTGTCATGGAAGTGACACTTCCATGTTATAATTGTGACAAAAACACATATCATCATAAATGTGGTGGGCTCATACTTCTACGGCAAAAAGTTATGACAAAAATGGGTTTTTCGTCCTAGGCGTGTTCGCACGTGCATGACATTCTTTGGGCCGTCCATGACGTAAAAGATCGTGGTAGAAGTGAGGCTGAGAATTTTTCTGGTATTTCTTGCTACAGTGTTGGCAATTGGTTGGTGGTCAGGCCTGAGGGATGTAGTATGCACGACTACCACCGACACTTCGATACCCACATATATCACTTGCTATAGCTCGACCCATTTTTGAGCCCTATGTTTTTTCTGTCCCAGTTTCTCCTCGGGCTGAAAGATGAGCTACGACAGTGGCCGCCTTCAGGCCCCAAGTTACATCACACGAGCTGCAATTTTTTCTTCTATCCAAGAGGAAGAACTTGAGCAATAATAGGTCCCATGCGCTACAGCCCCGCTCCTGTTGGATGGCCACCACATATGTTAGCCCCAATTCTGGCATGTGCAACCATGCCACCATGACACAGGGGAGGTGATTACGTTCGTTAGAGCTAGCGGCTCGAATTCAGGTGAGCCAGCGACCTGTATTTTTGTTGTGGGGACAAGTATTCGCGTGAACACCAGTGCATTCCTAGCGACGGCACATGCGAAGATGACTGACCACCATGTCGGGATTCAAGAAGTTCTGGCTGATAGTGAGGAGTTTCATTATTTATTTTATCTCATTTTTGGACTTAACAGGAGGATAATTTTTTCGGTGATGAAAAAACAGAGAAAAAGATAAGTTGCAGATTTTCATGTCTAGAAGGTCCCAAGGAGCATCGGAGAGGCGGAAGGTGGTGCCCATGGGCATCTTCCGCCCCCAACTCATGACCAGGGGACGCGATCCAAGGCCACGGGGACCCCATAGGCATAACTCCACCGCCTCCATGTTCCCATGACTTTATACACTCCTTAAACTTGTAATATCTTGGTTTTTT
This sequence comes from Triticum dicoccoides, assembly GCF_002162155.2. Lineage (NCBI taxonomy): Eukaryota > Viridiplantae > Streptophyta > Magnoliopsida > Poales > Poaceae > Triticum > Triticum dicoccoides. Next base: position 650,513,698 of record NC_041389.1, read on the forward strand.
CTGTGTAATTCCTATCGTATATTAATGGTAACACTATATCTCCATACAGTCCATTTGACAGTAACACTATATCTCCATATAGTCCATTTACTACATCTTCATATGGTTAATATTTGGAACTACACCATAGTATATCATTAAACTTTTATTGATCCAGATTATACTCTATTGAAGTCTTCTCAAGCCTAAATCTATATCATATATAAAATCCATAATCATGTTTCTTTTATGAAACTATTTCAAAAATTTATACCCCGATGGTTAATTTATATCAGTCATGAAGTTAGTTTGTGTTAATTTTACAGCAAACAATTTCAGTAACTATTTACACGAATCTCTTCATCTCCTCCATGGAAAAAAAAGGAAAAACTTTCATCCAGCTGAGGTACTTAGTGTTTTAAGCAATCACCCTCGTGAACCTCTCTAGGTTCATTATGGTACTTACTACTAACAATTAGTTTATACGAAACATATGGCTATGTACATTCGATAGCATAAAGGATGAATTCAATCTCTGAAGCAAATTGAACTCTATCCATTCACACATGCTTATAAATTGTATTCAATATGGATATCTACACAGTGTTATGCTATGTGACATTATGAGAAAACATTTTCCCCGTTTAAACTTCTTTAAAACTTTGTCACAGTACATGTCTTAGCATAATCGGATATTTCAATCTATGTGTATAGATTTTCATCCAATAATTCTAGGTATTTTTAGAAACATGATTTTTTTTATATTTTGTGCTAATATACTTTATATTATCTCTGGTCAAGTGATATTTCATACATATGTAAGATCAGAAATGGTTATAGAGCTCCCACTAAACTTATTGTATTGACAAGTTTCCTGATAAAGTTTAAATTCTCCAATTACTTTATCAAATTCCAACTACTTGATATTTTATTTCAAATGATATACATGGCTTGAAATATCTATATCATTCATGTATTCCTAGCAAAAACTTGTGGTTGTATCTTATATACATCCTGTTTGAAATCTTTTCAAAAGAGTTCTGTTACTCATCTGTTATATATGAACAATAAACAACACTCAATATTGTAATCCATTTATATTTTTTATATTGCTACTAATAAGAAAATTTGATAAGATCATCTCTTCCACTCCTACAAAACCTTTTTGTAAAACTTTTCTTCTAGGATCATTATCCATGAATGTTTGAAAATCCATTTACATTTTGTGCCTAGCACACCATCGAAAGGTTTCACTAAGTTCAAAACTTGTTCCTTGTATATGGACTTCACTTTGGATTTCAATGGTTTAAGCCATACCTCTCTAACCGGGCACCATCACTGCTTCCTTGTAGTGCGTAGGTTTCGTCTTCTTCTAAGATAAGGTATTCAGTAGGTCTGATAATCTTTCCTAAGCTTTGCATTTTTTTACAGTCTTAACTGAAGCTCCTACATCTAATTAATGTAGTATATTCTTTGCTTAGTTTTATGGAAAAATTGATCCAAAACATTTCTGGTTTAATTTTGATTCAACTTAAGCCAGAGATTCAATAATCTCAATAAGTTCTATCATCCTCCCACTTACTCCTTTAACAAGTAAACCTTTTCTCGGAAAACATTCATTCTCCGACAAAGATTTTATAACTCTTTATAGTTTTTATCAGACTTTTGTCCTTGTTTTTGTGTAAGGAACACAAACACTACGATCAAAGATTGGTTTGAAAAATTCTATTACTCTTTATAGTTTTTATCAGACTTTTAGATGGTGGCTCTTTTAAGTGAATAATTTGTTGTTTCAATTACAAATCCCCAAAAAATTATTAAGAGCAGATCGATAATTGTAATAATTCCACAATTATTCAATTGCTAGCTACACTTATGACCTAGATATATTTCTTCTCGAAAGATGAATCTTGTTTATCTTTTGCCATAATGATATTATATCTTCATCCTGAATTTCTTTGACCTATTTTAAATATTTCAGTCCTTATGTTTTATCGAGTAAATCATATTTACTCATTACATTGACGAAAAATATTCTCCGCGCCCTGTTATATCCATCGAACTTAATACATCACAATGTATCCAGTCAGTTCATCCGATATAACCAAGCAGTGCCACACACTAGTCGTTTTATCAGTCTTCTCAAGTTGTTTAGCTTTAATGTTATAGATAACAAACTTTAAATTTCATCATGAATAAACCATCATAAACTAGAGGTTTAATCAAAACTATATCCGCATAATAAAATGAACAACTATTGCTTAATACTTACAAGAATATCCATCGCATAATCCATAGGATAATGCATTACATAACTCTAAATAAAAATAACTATTATTTTAGTTCTTAGATAAACCTTAAAGATAAACTGTTGGGGATATAACTACTGTGTATGAACTGCCCAGGAGGGGCTGGGTCATACCACTAGTGACTTATCAATAAAGATGGCGGGTTATAGCAAGCCTATTGACGACCCAAGAACCAAAGGCGACTTGAGGCCCAAGAGGATAAACCGCCACATGTATAACTTGTATTGTAAGGCAAGCTTAGTCAGTCACCGAGCCAGACACGTTGTGTATGAGCCGGCCGGGACTCTATAAACCGCCAGGCATCAACCTGTCACTACTAGGGAAAGCCTAGCAGCAGCGCGGGTTTTGGGCCTATTAGCAGCGAGGGGGCCGGCGCTACTAATAAGGCGCTACAGCTAACTTATAGCAATAGCGCGTGTGCCACCCGCGCTACTACTACGTCCTTTAGTAGTAGCGTGGGTAAAAACCCGCGCTACTACTACTACTACTACTACTACTACTACTACTACTACTACTACTACTACTACTACTACTACTACTACTACTACTACTACTACTACTACTACTACTACTACTACTACCCGTGGGTAAAAACCCGCGCTACTACTACCAGCGTGGGTTTTTTTGAATTTTTTCGAAAAAATATTTCGATTTTTTTCCCTAATTTTCAAATTTCTGAATTATTTTAACCTCAAATCTCTAATCACCCCTCATCGCTGCTCAATTTAATCTCTAATCACCCCTCATCATTCCAAATCATCTAACTTCCCGGACGGTCACCCATCCTCTCACTACTCCAACCTGAGCACGCTTAACTTCCGGGTTCTATTCTCCCTCGTTTCCAAGTCTGCACTTGTTGTTTTCCTGACAATAGTAAGATGTCAATCCTATTAACCTCAGGAATTTAGCTTGAGCGTGAAGTCACACATTTCACTATTTAAGTTTGAAACTATTGTTCTAAAAAATTAGTAACACTAATATTTCTTGAATAATTAGTTTGACCATAGTTTGACCATAGTTTGGCCATAGTTTGACCAGATTTGACCAAAATTCAAAAAAACTAAAATAATTATTTAGTAACACTAATATTCTAGAATAATTAGTTTGACCATTGTTTGACCACAGTTTGACCACAATTTGGCCATAGTTTGACCAGATTTGACAAAAATTCAAAAAAACTAAAATAATTATTTAGTAACACTAATATTCTAGAATAATTAGTTTGACCATTGTTTGACCACAGTTTGACCACACAGTTTGAATTTTTTTCGATTTTTTCCACTCTAGATCTTAAAAGCCCCGTAACTTTTTTTCTGTTAGGTTTTTTAGGATTTTGAAAATGTTTAACGGGGTTCCCCTGCCCCCCCCCCCCCGTTAAATTTGGATGTAACTTTTCAAGTAGATGATTTTTCATATAAAAAACTTTTCCATCCGAGTTAGTATGCAAAAGTTATGCCCATTTTTACAAATTCTCAAGAGATTTTGCAAATAAAGTCGAAATTCATATTTGCAAATTTTCCCAACAACTAGACCACATATCACATGGGAAACTTATTTTCTTTTATTTTTTTGACATTTTCATCATTTTCTTTTATTTATTTTTTTAAACTGAAAAGGCGATCCACAGGGGGGTAGAGTTTGAAAATGGGACCTTTAGTAGTAGCGCAGTTTTTTACCCCCTCGCTACTACTATGGCACCACTTAGTAGTAGCGAGGGCTAAAAACCAACGCTACTGCTATCAAACTTAGTAGTAGCGAGGTTTTAAAAACCCGCGCTACTACTATGGCATGTCCCGGGGGGCACGGTAGAGACCGCTTAGTAGTAGCGAGGGTTAAAACCCCGCGCTACTGCTATCAACTTAGTAGTAGCGAGGTTTAAAAACCTGCGCTACTGGTAAGTAGCAGTAGCGAGGGTTTTTAACCCTCGCTATACTAGTAACTTTCTGTGTATAGGCTTTTCCCTAGTAGTGTGTGTATATAAAAGGGGTGACCTGGCGGCGGGTTAACTCAAGAAACAAGAGATCGAGAACTAGGTCAAGCGTATTCGCTCCCTGGTAATCGAAACCCAAGAAATACAATCCCAACTGGAGTAGGCCTTTACCTCCACCACGAGGGGCTGAACCATTATAAACTCTCTGCGTCCTTTGTCCTGATTAACCCCTTTAAGCTAACCTAGTTGTTGTGGCTCCATGATTAAGTCCTTCTGCTAGGACATCTGTCGTGTCAAGTCCATGACAGTTGGCGCCCACCGTGGGGCTGGCACATGGTGGCTTCGAGTTCTTGAAGGGCAACTTCGCAGGGATCAAGGGATACGCTGTGGGCCAGATGACCAAGAGCCGTCGTGACAAGCTCTACATCGACGACGCGGGCTAGGGCCCCGAGGTCGGCTCAATTGATTACGGGTATCGGGTCCCCTTCGGCGGAATCCACGTTTTCATCCGCAAGATCAGTGAATCGGGCCCTGAGCCGGACACCTGCACCGACATCATCGAGACGGCTCAGCGGTGTCGGAACATGCCGAGGCAGACACATCGAGGCTCTGAGGGCACCAGCTGTGGCGTTTCTTCAACGGAGCGCTTGAAAATTCGGGCAGACCCATTCGGACTGGGTCAGGAAGGGCGATGTCCTCAATATAGAACCACTCGGAAGGCCACTCTTCAGACGCCTTCTTCAGTGTGCCGGGTAGGTATCCGGTCCTGGGGATGCGCCATACCTCGGCTCCGCCCACTTCAAATATTGATCCCTCTTGGTTACGAGGGACAAGGCAGAATAGTTTCCTCCATAATTCAAAATGGGCCTCACAGCCCAGGATTAGCTCAGAGAGCAACGTAACCCGTGATGTGCAGGATGGAGGCAAGAGTGAAATTGTGCAGTTAGAGGCCATGATACTCCAGAAGTCCTCGGAGGAACGGATGGATTGGAAATCCGATGCCTCTTAGTAAGTAGGGAACGAAGCACACTCGTTCCCCCCTGATGGATTGGGGAAATTCTCAACCTGAGCCCCGCCATTGAATGAAGTCAATCCTACTCCAACGGGAACTAGATCTGCGGGGGGAAGAAATCCCTGTGTTTGCAGCTTCACCAGCTGAGTGTGGGATACGGAACAGCTCTCCCAATCACCTTTTTCGGAGCCGTGGGGACGGGAGGAAGAACTGGGAGCGCTAGCCATGTTGGAGTGGTTCCTCTTAGCAAGCTCTGAGGATTTTTCCGCGTGATGTGGAACGGATCTGAGATCCAATCCCTTTAAATAGACGCTTTTCTTACATGGTCGGGGTGTTATGTGCAAAAAATGCCCCGACCTCTCGTATTCGCTCGACATGTGGAAGCTGAAGTCATGGATGCACAGAAGCCGATAGGTACGACATTAAATGCAAGGCCGAATACATCTCTTTGAAGTCATCAGAGGTGGAACCCGCCTTGCAATGCTGAAGACAATCTGCGCGCCAGACACATCATCATTGAAAGCCTGGTTCGGGGGCTACTGAGGGAGTCCTGTACTAAGGGGTCCTCTGGCGTCCGGCCTGTTGGACATGGGCCGGAATGATGGGCTGTGAAGATACAAGACCGAAGACTCTCACCCGTGTCCGGATGGGACTATCCTTGGCGTGGATGGCAAGCTTGGCATTTGAATATGAAGATTCCTTTCTCTATAACCGACTTTGTACAACCCTAGTCCCCTCCGGTGTCTATATAAACCGGAGGATTTAGTCCATGGGACAAGAATAATCATACATGCTAGACTTCTAGGGTTTTAGCCATTACGATCTCGTGGTAGATCAACTCTTGTAATACTCATATTCATCAAGATCAATCAAGCAGGAATTAGGGTATTACCTCCATAAAGAGGGCCCGAACCTGGGTAAACATCGTGTCCCCTGTCTCCTGTTACCATCGACCTTAGACGCACAGTTCGGGACCCCCTACCCGAGATCCACCAGTTTTGACACCGACATTGGTGCTTTCATTGAGAGTTCCGCTGTGACGTCGAAGACAGGATTGATGGCTCGCCTTGTTATCAAAGACAGTATCACCTCCGGAGAAGCCCTGACCTCAGACCAAACCCTCCGGCTAGGCGGCTTTACCATGACCGCCCGTATGGCCGTTAAGCCGACGATGACTTCTCGGGTCATATCAAATCACCTCCATGTTGATTCCGAATACTCCAAACGGATGGATCCGACAGGGTTGTCATCTTTAAATGAACTCCTAGATCACATCGCTGCTTTGGGGGTCGCTACAAACTATGATCGGATTGGGCTTAAACCCGATTAGAGAGAAATCAAATCTCCACCGATCACCCATCAGATAGCGGTAGTTGAGGAGCAAGACGACAACTCTTCCTCTATATTGAGGACGAACTATGTTTGGATTTCCGATCTCGAAAAGCAGGATACTTGTCCGTGGAATGACGTGACATGTCATCCGAACTTAGAATCAGATGATGGGCCTGAAAAACCAGTTGATATCCCGGAGCCCGAACTATTAAGCTCAGAGATTTCTCAAACTCCAGATCCCAAATTGGGTCAGGGTTCGGATTTAAAGCCACCCACCCACCCAGATATACGTGATCTGATGTACATACGACAGCAGTCTCAGGAAACAGTCCATCACTTTTGGGCCAGATTCCTCCTTGTCAAAGACAAGATTAAAGATTGCTGCGACAAAGACGCGATCTCAGCATTCTGCAATAATTGCATGGACGTAGGAATCCTCAACGCCATCAACCGCCATCGCGTATTACACTTCACTAACTTGGCAACCATCATACAGAAGTACTGCGCAATGGAAAGCGCCTGGAGAACTCAGGTAGCTCTCTAGGAACCACCGGTTTCCACTCAACCGTTCGTCCGGGCAAAAAGGATGCACCCTCGCGGGGCACCCGAACCAATAGTAAATAAATCTAAGCACATCAAGGGGCGCGGAACCATTCTGGAGGGATGGCTCGATAGGCCATGCAAAATACACACAACACCGGACACCATACCAACCCACATCCTTAGAGCATGTTGGATACTCCGGCAAGTGGCCAAGAGCGGCGAGGATATCCTCACCAAAAATACCCCAGAGCAACATCACCCGGAAGACAACGACCTCAGCGTATTGATGGTCTTTGAGACTTTTGCTTCAAACAATCGGCGCAAAAGGGCCCTCCGCGACCTCGCCGAAGGTTGCCAAGTCACGGCAACAAACCCTTGGAATGACATGGCCATAACCTTCAATGGCAGTGACGAACCAAAATTCCGTACAGTCCGGGCACCGGCCGCCTTGGTCCTCAATCCAATTGTGGACGGCTTTCGGCTCACCAAAGTTCTCATGGACGGCGGTAGCGGACTAAACCTCATCTACGAGGATACACTCAACAAAATGGAAATAGACAGGAGCCGCATTGAGCAAAGCAGCACAACCTTCCGAGGAATCATTCCTAGTCGGGAGGCACGATGTGTGGGAAAAATCACACTTGACGTGGTGTTCGGCACGCCGGAGAACTATCGATCCGAAGAGATAACCTTCCAAGTGGCCCCTTTCAACAGCGGATATCACGCCTTATTGGGGTGAGATGCATTTACACGCTTCCAAGCTATACCTCATTATGGGTACATGAAGCTCAAGATGCCTGGCACAATGGTATGATCACTCTTGCCAGCAATATGGACATAGCACTCCGCGTTGAAAACAAAACCGCATTCCTGGCCCTCGAGGCATTGTCTGAAGCCCTTGCGGCCGAAGAGTTAACCGTGCTGCGCTCCACTTTGGATAGGGATGATGTAATCCTAGACAAGCGACCCAAATCCACCTCCTTTAAACCAGCAGATGAAATAGTCAAATTTCAACTCCACCCGACGGACCCCAAGAAGATAGCATCCATCGGGGCACAACTCGGCCCAACAGTCGACGCTGCGCTACGAGAGTTCCTGCGCAAGAACTGGGACATATTCGCATGGCACCCTTCTGATATGCCAGGAATCCCACGCAGGATGGCCTAACACAACCTTAACATACTGAAGGGATATAAACCGGTCAAGCAAACAATGCGGCACTTTTCCGAACCCAAACGACAAGCCATGGAGGAGGAACTATCCAAGTTAATCGAGACTGGATTCATCAGAGAAATAAAACATCTGGACTGGCTAGCAAACCTGGTGATGGTGCCAAATAAGGATAAATCCTGGCGCCTATGCGTCGATTTTAAAGACCTCAACAAGGCATGCCCTAAGGATCCCTTCCCCCTCCCTCGCATCGATCAGATTATTGATGCTACCGCAGGACACGACTCATTGTGTTTCCTCGAGCATACTCCGGATACCATCAAATCAAAATGAAGGAGTCTGGTCAAGCCGCAACGGCATTCATTACCCCATACGGGCCTTTCTGCTTCAACACTATGCCCTTCGGGCTCAAAAACACTGGCGCCACCTACCAACGCATGATTCAAACATTTCTGGAGAAACAAATTAGCAAGACAGTTGAATCATATGTGGATGACGTAGTCATCAAGACTAGACATGTCGAGTCACTAATAGATGACTTACGTCTCACATTCGACAACCTCCGTGCATATGACATCAAGCTCAATCCGAAAAAGTGTGTTTTCGGCATTCCTGCCGGAAAACTGTTGGGCTTCATCGTTTCCAATAGAGGAATTGAGGCCAATCCAGCCAAAATCCGGGCTTTGTCACAATTGGCTATACCAACTGACCTTAAACAGGTCCAAAAACTAGCGAGATGCGTGGCAGCTTTAAGCCGCTTTATCTCCAGATAAGGAGAAAAGGCATTTCCACTGTATCGCCTTCTCCGATGCACTAACCACTTCGAGTGGACGGATGCGGCAAGGCTGAACTAGAAGAAACAAAGGCTCTTTTAGCGAGTAACCCAATCCTGGCCGCGCCGAGTGTTGGCGAAGCAATGTTATTATACATCTCCGTAACACACCAAGTGGTGAGCATGGTTCTCGTTGTCGAGCGAGAGGAGGACGGACACAAATTCCCGCTTCAGAAGCCGGTATACTACGTATCCACTGTCCTCACACCATGCAAATCTCGTTACCCTCATTACCAAAAGATAGTATATGCGGTCTTCATGACATCCCGGAAGCTGCGACACTACTTCCAAGAGTGATCGGTCACGGTGGCTTCCAAAGTACCACTGAATGACATAATTAACAATCGCGATGCCACAGGTCGGATTGCTAAGTGGGCCACCGAGCTCCTTCCATTCGACATAACATACAAACCGCGCCGGGCCATTAAATCCCAAGTATTGTCCGACTTTGTCGCCGAATGGACAGAGGCTGAACTCCCTAAAGAGTATGGCACATATTGCAACTGGGTCATGCACTTCGATGGCTCCAAAATGCTGGCGGGCTTAGGAGCGGGCGTTGTCTTGACATCCCCCACTAGAGATACAGTTTAGTACATACTCCAAATATTATACATTGACTCCAACAATGCAGCCGAATACGAGGCCTTACTGCACGGTCTTGGGATGGCCGTCTCCATGGGCATACAATGCCTGTAGGTGCGCGGGGATTCAAACCTTGCAATATCCCAAATAAATGGACACTTCGACACCAAAGATTCGAAGATGGCAGCCTATCGTAACGTCGTTCTCAAAATGTCAGCTCGGTTCAAGGGGCTCGAGTTTCATCATGTGGTTCAAGAAAGTAATCAAGCGGCGGATGTCCTCACTCGCATCGGCGCTAAGTGCGACCCTGTCCCACCTAACATATTCCTAGAAAGGCTCTTCAGGCCATCCGTGGTGTGGCAAGGGGAGAGCGGCAACACCACTCCAGACCCAATTATACCCCTAGATTCCGAACATAATACTGATATCATCGAGGGCTCAGCCGCCGAAATAACACCATCGGCCCATCTTATCATGGCAGTCATTGCCCCATGGACCGAACCCTTCTTGGCCTACCTTAATAGGAGAGAGCTCCCTGAAGATCAGAATGAGGCTCGCTGTATTTTTTGGCGGTCGAAATCCTACAAGGTTCATGACGGAGAGCTCTACAAGAAAAGTGCTACCGGAGTACTCCAAAGATGTATCTCCGAAGAAGATGGACGGCTGCTCTTGGCGGAAATTCATGCCAGTCTCGGTGGTCACCATGCCGTGGCTCAGACCCTTGTAAGTAAGGCCTTCCGTACAGGTTTCTATTGGCCGACGGCCCGAGCAGATGCACAGGACCTTGTCCAACATTGTGTCGGATGCCAGCTTTTTGCCAACCAAAGCCATATGCCACCCACCGCTCTACAAACAATCCCCATCACTTGGCCTTTTGCTTTCTAGGGGCTTGATATGGTCGGACCCCATAAAGGAGGAAGCCACAAGAAATAATATTTGTTGGTCATGGTGGATAAATTCACTAAGTGGATAGAGGCCAAACCAGTTAAAACGGCCGAAGCCGGACCGGTAATAGACTTCATATCCGGTGTTGTGCACCGTTATGGTGTTCCACACAGCATCATCACCGATAACGGCTCCAATTTCACAGTCGATGAGGTGAAAACCTGGTGTGCTAATCTAGGCATTAAGCTCGATTACGCCTCCGTCTATCACCCACAAACAAACGGTCAAGTCGAATGAGCCAATGATCTTATTATGAGCGGCATCAAGCCTAGACTAGTGCAGTCTTTGAAAGAATCAGAAAAGCACTGGGTTGAGGAGCTCGACTCCGTACTCTGGGGGCTGCGGACCACGCCCAATCGCACTATCGGATATACACCCTTCTTCATGGGGTACAGCGCAGAGGTTGTGTTACCCTGCGACATTATTCATGACTCACCTCGAGTGCGCATGTATGAAGAGATAGAGGCCGAGATTGATCGACAGGACAGCATAGATGCCCTGGAGGAGGAGCGCAACATCGCAAAAGCCCGTTCCGCATTTTATCAACAGCAGGCTCGCAGATATCAAAGCAGAGAAGTGCGGGCCAAGACATATAATGTTGGCGAACTCGTTCTGCGCTTGCCAGAGAAGAAAAAGGACAAACTCAAGCCCAAGTGGGAGGGTCCCTTCATCATTGACAAAGTTCTCACCGGAGGAGCGTACCGCCTGCATGATGCATCAAACAATCGCCTAGAGCCGAACCCATGGAACGCGGCCAGACTCCTAAGATTCTACGCCTAGAGCCGAACTCTTTGTTCGTCTTCTTCTCCCTTTTGTTTCCATTACTTTTTATCTCTTTTTGCTTGTTTTAGCTTTAAAGCTCTCGTGTGGCTAAACCGCGCACCTACGACGTACACATACTTAAATATGTACGCCCATAATACCTGGGAGCTACTTGTACAAAAGCTTATTATTAATTTCTGGGCATCAAGCTCACCACATATGTGTCTTTTCCTCATATGTACCTTTTCTTTGCCATTATATGCATCGTTATGACTGAAGTTTTGGCCAAGCTGGGTTGCCTGGCTCCTATGCTTATGCCCTACGTTCCCCTTTGTTCGGCTAGGGCATAAAGGGAGCACCTCTGTGATTGTTACTGCCGGGTCATCCGGATGTGTACCTCGGACTGGGTGAAGCCGAAAGCTAGCGTTCTTAAGGGAATATTCGGTCGGCGGACTAAAGACATTTTCACCCATTACACTGTGAACCCCCAGATGCCACGTATACTGCGATTTTTCAATCATAGTTCGGACATGCATATTCACGCATGTTCACCCAGGGAAAGGAACCCTTAACGGAACTATTCTCCCTGGAAGATGTTTCTTACAATTACAATGTAATATAACATAGCTAGCCGGATTCAACTTGTTTGTTCAAGCAACTATGACCCCTACACCTGGTTTCCACGCATACCCCGATCTATCTTGCCGCTCAGGTATTCGGAAGCACTCCATACCTTCGGGTACAGAGGTCAAAGCCAAAAGGTCTGCCATGACGACCGTTTTACAATCCGGCTAGGGTCAAATATGTCAATGAAAGTACATAGTCACTGGGACTCAAAAACTCCCTCCTCTATGCCATCTAACAGGTTGTCTAACTTACAATCATGTTGGGAATATTTTCCGGCTATTTTTACCCGGTCATATACCAAACTAATGGGAATATCTTTTCCCTCCAACCGTAGAGGTCCAACCCGGGCCATATGATTTGGATCAACTTGGTGTAACGTGTCTTCACCATGGCCCAGGCCTCTCGCGCACCTTCTGGGCAAGTTGATATCTTCCATAATCGGAAACGCCTCCGCGCTCCTCTGAATAGCTGTACAAGTTCCTCCATACTTTATGGAGGGGAGGCGGCTGGCCACAAGGCCTTGGCAACACTTCGCATTGCCTGTCGATCTCGCTTGTGTATTTGCGACAGCTCTTGTAGCCGATCGCCTGAAGATACGGACATTTCCTCTTCGGGACGGCCAGTCAGCATACCTGTAGACATAAATCTGTTAGTTCTTTTCTTCGCCGAATTGCACAGAGGTAAATTCAAAAGAATACTGAATATGCCTCCTTGTAGCCTCTTATTTTCCTTCACAAAGTCAGCTAGCTGGGCTCGAACATCTTTCAGTTCTTCGCCCAGCAGGGTGTTGGAATCCTGCAGCTTATTTTTATCCTCCCTGACCCGTTTTAGCACTTTTGCCCGCGCCGACCCAAACGAACTATGATCTTAGGTGCTGCAATGATCACACATGTTGTGTTGGAAATCAAATGCATGCTCCAAATGAGATCATGTAAACCTTGGCAAACCTGGACAATACAAATTCAAGAAAACGCAAAAACAAGTAAAACCTTGACAAACTATCTATGTTTGTGTACGAGATCATGTGTGCAAAATTTGAAGTGATTTAGAGGAGGTCAAATAAATTTGAATTTGAGAAAATGTGCTCCAAATGAGCTCCCAGGCTAGGGTAAACAACCCATTTGTAATCAAGTTTTTTTGAACCTACTCTAAATGAGCCAAATGTTTTTTATTAACACATATTCACTTTCCATAGTGTAGATTCAAAGTTTCACTATTTTTTGAATTAATCTTCATATTTTTACATTTTTTTAAAACATATGCTTTAATATAAAAACTATTAAAACATGTTTTGAAATATGAAAATGGAAAACTAACTTCAGATCTTTTTATTCACTTTAAAATAAAGCTTTAGTTATTTTTTTATTTAAAAAAAACAGAAGATAACACCACCTCCTCTCCTTGAACTCTATGAAACCATGTACATGATAGCTCATATGTGTGAAGGTTTTCTCATGAAAATGACCGTAGAGCAAGTTTATGATTTTTGGTTGGTAACATGTCACATAAGACAACATTGTGCGCAGGTTTTATATTTTTTTTTGAATTAATGGTGCTCATTTGACCTCGATCGTGCCAGCTAGGGTTTTTTCATGAAAATGACCATAGACCAAGTTTAGTATTTTTTTCCTCGTTAGTTTGTCTTATAAAACAACGAACGGTGAAGGTTTCATCTTTTTTTGATTTTTTAAAATTAATTATGCTCAGTCAAAGCCTTTGAAACCCCGTTGACCAGCTCAAAACCCCTCTAAACCCCGCGGGGTTTCGCCTAACCCTAGCTCCCAACGTCAGCCGTCCGATCATACCCTCGTGCCAAGAGACAGCCCTCAGATTAGGCCTTCTAGAAGGAACTAGGTGGGCTGGCTGTGTGCAGGCTCCGTGCTGTTAGCTCACAAGGACGGCTCCGCATCGTTGGATCGTGGGGCAATCCGCCAGAGGCGATCCTATTGGTTGTGCTCGGTTGCTCGCCCACCACTGACTCCGTGAAAAAAAACATTGTTACTGGGCCCAAAAGGAAACCAAGCTCTGGGTCGTCGAATTGCATCCTTTTTTTTGCATCGTTTCCTCTGTTTTTTGTGAACGTGCTGGCTCTGTATTTTTGCATCGTTTGCTCTGTTTTTTGCATCATTATTTTTTTCTATACAAATGTTAAATGACCAGATTTATAAGGGCTAAATTTATTTTTATCATGTAAAATGGCCACAAACTATCACCAAATGAGTCATTTTGCATTTGTATAATAGCCACAAGCCCTCTATCTCTTTTTATCACGCAAAATGACCAAATTTTTAAGGGCCAAATTTATTTTTATCATTCAAAATGGCCACAAGCTCTTCACAAATTGTCTCTTTTTGTTCATAAATATAGGGTTTGACCACAGATTCCCACATGTGCAATTAGCTTCTTTTTCTTCTTCTTTTCAAACCACCATTTCCCACGCGTGTACACTCCCGATGCTGCAGTGGGTTTGAAAACGGGCTACTAACTTCACATTTGACCCCGTTATTGCCACGGCCAAATAACACGTAGCACTACAGCTATTTAAGCCACCCTCTGCCTCTGCCATCCCTTGTCCATCGGCCATTCTTGCTCTTTGACCCCTTCTCCATCTTCTACAGATCCCTCAGCCATGCAGTACACCGGACCAACCTACCGCTTCCTACCCACCGTGCTGGAGAGGCTCTACCCTACCGGCGTGTACGTTGATCGCACACTACGTGTGTGGGCGATATCAAGGCTGAGGACCGCAAGGAACTTCACTGAGTTCTTCCTCGCATCCGGCTACCACCACCTCCCGAGGGGATCTCCAACGATGTTCCGCGTCGAGGAGGTCATCCAAAACCGGGTGGTGGTTGCTCTCCTTTCCCACTTCACCAACACATTCGACACCTTCTACCTCCTCAGCCGGGTGTTTTGGTGTGGCTCCGAGTTCATCGCTTTCACCACCTACAACAGGTTCACGGAGTACAACAACATCTTCCCCACCGCGATGTGCATGTACACTCTTCCGTACCCCATCGACAACACCCCGGAGGAGCGGTGAAAAGGGTGCCCGGAGGAGGAGCGAGGTGGAGAAGGCGGCGGCTAGGGTTCTAAACCCTCTATATTTTTTTAGTCTATGTTATGTTAAGTTGTAATTGAACTATGTTGGAGTTGCTATGGGCTTGTTGGCCCTTTTCTTAAATTATATTATTAAGTTTTCTATCTATTCTATAATTAAGTTCTTCCTAGTTTGAGCTATGTGATCGTGCTATGGGCTTGTTGGGCCTATCTACATATTGGGACTGCATATTTGTTAATTATTTTCTTAGAGAGCTCGTCTTGTTAGTAGGGTTCCCTTGTTAGTAACCACCTAGCTAGTGCATGCAAGCAAGCATTGTTGGTAGGTATGAATGAGTACAACTAAGAAAGGGAGTGGCTCTTTTTTACACAAGACACAAATATGTAGCCACCTAGCTAGAAGAGAGAAGCCAGCGGCAGTGACCATCGCTTCATCTGTGGCGGCTGGCATGCAAGAAAGCTGCTCGGTCAGTGCGTCGTGGCGGACACATCGGCGCATGCAGGCTCGGTCGATGCATCGTGGGATCGTGGCATCGGTGCATGCAGGCAGGGTTTGCTGGGTGCATGCATAGCAGGCTTCTGTCCTGGCGGCGCGTGCAAACGTTTAATGCAAGGGACGGCACAACGAAACCACGGCCCAATGGTCGAACAGCGACCCCACCCAACGCGGCACAATCCAACATGGCCCCACTAGCCAGAGTTAAAGATCAAAGCCTTTGACCCGACGGCAACGTCCGTTGTGCCCAGTTATGAGGGTTTCTGGCAAGGGAGTGGGGAAAATTGAGCAAAAGTTAAGAGTGCGGGGATGAATAAGTAGAGCTAAGGAACCAGGGGCACAGATGTAAAAATCCCAAATTTAAAAGCAGCTTATCATGCTTGATTTGGAGTATCTTTCATTGTGTCATTCTGTTGTTCAAGGATAATGCCAACCAAAGTGTGGCCACAAAAAAATATGATTGATGAAAATTGCTGCTAAATGTATAGCAGCTCTACTAATTAGTTTACCTTCTGGTTAGAATCACCAATCTTGCATACGGTGATGTACTCGCAGCATCGTAGAGCACCCCCAGCAAACTAAACCTGGAAGGAATTTCTTAGCATTAGATTTCGGTCTCAAGTATATATAACCAGAGATATCCATTTGATGCACATTCCAAAGCCAAAACATGAAGGATAGGATGACTAAGGGGTGTAATATCATAAATTCAAAATAAAAATCAGAGACATACCTGTAAACCTTTATTTGCTAGGACTTGCTTGAAATCGGCCAATTTCAGATCACCCACAAGAACTGACTTTATGGGCTACTAGAGTTGATGAGGGGGTAGCAAAGTGAGCTTCTCGTACACCTTTCCAACCCCTGCAATTTCATGCTCACCCAACTACAAAAAATGTTGGTGTCAGAGCCAGTGCTTTCTTTCAACAAACTAAAAGAAAGTAATTATGGCTGAAGACTGAGACCATGTGCTTTCTGGTGGTTACTGGCCAAAATTTTGCATGGATGGCTTAGGGTTGATGACCAAATTCAACTGGTTTAACATTTGTTATTCTTATGGTTGGTGACTAGTTGGGAAAATGAATGAATGGGTTGGCCGGTTGGAAGCAACAACACTTTTCTTTGTCCATTTTTTGTTTTTTCATTTTGAACAGCAAAAGAAATTCTACCATTTTCATTTGTTTGTTAATTATGGAGATCTAAATGAGCTCTGAGTACTTTAGGAGGCATAAATTAACATGGATGCCTCCATGTTCCCCTGACTTTATACACTCCTTAAACTTGTATATATAGAGGCATAAACATGGATGCCAACAAAAAATGTACAATATAGATCAAAATGAACTACTTCCACTCTACACACAAATACCATCACCTCTTATAAACTCATGTTTGTAAAACATGGATACAAAACTACTACAAGTTGGATGATAAAACAAGGTATAAAAACAAAGGATGAAATAGGGAAATGTAGGCTGAAGCAACAGCTTATAATAGAGCTAGATGAGTCGAATGGATATGTTTCCTCTTTTGCCGCTTCACTATTTGGGTGTAGTGTGCCTTGCACCCTGAGTATACCATGGTACTTATACAGGGGCAAAGGGGAGTCCTATCCCATGGCCAGCGAATCTGCACCTCCTTCACGATGCAAAATCATCCATTCTCTGCTCACATAAATGTGGCAAATGAATATTGGGAGATTATATATATATATATATATATATATATATATACATTAATGATGCACATCTTTGGAAATGTTGTATTGCTGGCTTATGCGACGACAAAGAGATGCATTGGGTAGCATGAGAGAATGGATGTACGATTAGGGAAGGCTGATGGGACGAAGAGCAACGATGAATCATGCGAGAGAGGCACTCAGGGCAGGAGGGATGGAAAAGTAGGTTTATAGATATTTAGAAACAGAAATATATTAGAAAATTATTTGTGGAGGTTTATAAACGCAAGGATGTACTTCAGAGTATTGTGTTAAAAATCAATGTCTCACGAAATGTTAAAACAATCTCAAGTAGCCACGAGCCTCTCTCCTAGAAATTGGGCAAAACATACCCTCGATTAAAGTTGGCAAATAAATTTTGTAACTAGTTCTTTTTGGTATTTTTTTATCAAAGTGACAATGGACAAATATGTATGATATCTATTACATTGCGCCCTATTTATATTGGTGCCGATCAAGAAATATATCAATGCCTTGGAATCAAGGATAGTGCCTCATGTTCTTCTTGTTTAGAACGAATGAAATTTAACATTAATCTTTCGAAATTAAACAACATAAAACTAAGCAACATGACAATGCATACATAAGAAAACATAGTTCCATGAGTAGATTTTTTTCCTCCATCGCTCAAGGAAGTTTGATTGTGCTAGACCATGGTGTTCTTCTTCTTGTTAATGACTTCCTTAATTATAGACTCGAGATCCTGAACATTGATTGGTTTGGGCACAAAAACATCAGCACCAGCACTTATGAACACCTCCATGGCATCGTCATCAGCTGACATCCCAACAATCTTCACATCAGTTTCCCCCATAGCACGGATCTTTACAACTGCCTATTAAGCAACACAACAACAAAAAATAGTTTATTTGCAAACTTAAAACAAGGACTTATGTTCAGATCAGTACATTTCTAAAAAATTGTAAAAACATTGAATATCCAAAGGGGAAGCAAAGCACCTCAGGACCAGTCATGATGGGCATGTCCTTGTCACAAAAAATAATGTCAAACTTCTTCCCCTCAAGGAATAGGTCAACTGCTTCTTTTCCATTCATGGCATGAGTAATCTCACATTCAAAATTGCGTAACTTCATTGAGAGGACCATCCTTTGAACTGTGTTGTCCTCAACAACTAGTGCCTTCATGGAGGAGGATCCTTGGACCTTGGATGCCATGATCAGCTAAACGAATCTGAAAATAGAATAAAGAAATTAGTTATTCCCTTACACACTCATTCCAAATACACGCAAGGAAATTATTAATATTAATTAGTGACATAATAGTTTCACTAATATAAAATTCCCAAAACATAATGAAAAAGTGACAGAAGAAATCTGGTACCTTCCGTCATATAGATTGATCAATTGTTATATGAATGCTTAATTTTGCATGTTCTTTCTATTTACGAAATCATGTAGCTCCAAAAAATAGACGCAACCAAATAACATCAACTTAGAAAATAAACCATAAAAATGGCAACACGTATATATAGAGGCATAAACATGGATGTCAACACAAGTGTACTATATAGATCAAATGAACTACTTACACCCTACACATATATAACCTCACCTCTTGTAAACTCATGTATATAATACATGGAAACAAAAACTACAAAGGGTGGATGATGAAAACAGATCAAGAAACAAAGGATGGGATAGGGATATGAAGGCTAATAAGGTCAGAAATTACAGTGGAGGAGACGGAGGACGAGGAGGTCGAGGAGGAAGAGAACGGAGATCTTTCCGCTCTTGCTGCTTGACTGCTTGGTGCTGGTGTGCCTTGTACCCTGATTATGTTGCGTTATATATAGCGGGCCGAAGGGGAGACGTAGCTCATGGTCAGCCAATCTCCATCGCATTCACGATGCAAAATCTGCACCGCTCTCCACTCAAATAAATATGGCAAACTAATATTGGGAGATTTTATTAAATAATGATCCATCTTTCCAGATATGCAATATTGCTCGCTTCTATATTGATAGAAGGGTATGTTGGGTAGCATGAGAGAGGTGATTGAGGGTGGACGGGAAGAAGAACATTGGCGAAATAGAGTATCGGGGGAGAGTGTCGATTGGTGGTGGGTGGGTGGGATACGAAGGGTTATAAATGTTCATATATTGAAATATATTGCATAAATGCAAGCAGATGCTTTATATATCATGTTAAAAAACAATATATCACAAAATATTAGGAAATCTGAAGATCTCGCGTTTCTGCTATGAATTATGCAAAAACAATATTAAACACATTAAATAAATATATTAAACTATTTACTTTTTTATATTTGTTTATATATGCGTCAATGCGAAATATGCATGCTACTTATTACATTGCATAGTGTCATTTTATATGTCTTCAATGTATCTATAGGACCTTGTTTGGGTACAGTGAATTACCACCGTATCCAGACAGACAGCCGCACATGCCAGCACAAGAAATCATCTTGGCATATGCTTTTACAATCCAAGAGTAAAAGGATAGAAAATGTTGTACAAAAGAGTGCTTTATTGATCTACAAAACTTTACAACATTGACTTACAAGACTCCAAGTCTCAATAATATATTGAGCTCAGAGCAATCACTACAAAAAAAGACACATATGCATTATGGCCCAAATGAAACTTGTTCTGTCATGGAAGTGACACTTCCATGTTATAATTGTGACAAAAACACATATCATCATAAATGTGGTGGGCTCATACTTCTAAGGCAAAAAGTTATGACAAAAATGGGTTTTTCGTCCTGGGCGTGTTCGCACGTGCATGACATTCTTTGGGCCGTCCATGACGTAAAAGATCATGGTAGAAGTGAGGCTGAGAATTTTTCTGGTATTTCTTGCTACAGTGTTGGCAATTGGTTGGTGGTCAGGCCTGAGGGATGTAGTATGCACGACTACCACCGACACATCGAGACCCACATATATCACTTGCTATAGCTCGACCCATTTTTGAGCCCTATGTTTTTTCTGTCCCAGTTTCTCCTCGGGCTGAAAGATGAGCTACGACAGTGGCCGCCTTCAGGCTCCAAGTTACATCACACGAGCTGCAATTTTTTCTTCTATCCAAGAGGAAGAACTTGAGCAATAATAGGTCCCGTGCGCTACAGCCCCGCTCTTATTGGATGGCCACCACATATGTTAGCCCCAATTCTGGCATGTGCAACCATGCCACCATGACACAGGGGAGGTGATTACGTTCGTTAGAGCTAGCGGCTCGAATTCAGGTGAGCCAGCGACCTGTATTTTTGTTGTGGGGACAAGTATTCGCGTGAACACCAGTGCATTCCTAGCGACGGCACATGCGAAGATGACTGACCACCATGTCGGGATTCGAGAAGTTCTGGCTGATAGTGAGGAGTTTCATTATTTATTTTATCTCATTTTTGGACTTAACAGGAGGATAATTTTTTCGGTGATGAAAAAACCGAGAAAAAGATAAGTTGCAGATTTTCATGTCTAGAAGGTCCCAAGGAGCATCGGAGAGGCGGAAGGTGGTGCCCATGGGCATCTTCCGCCCCCAACTCATGACCAGGGGACGCGATCCAAGGCCACGGGGACCCCATAGGCACAACTCCACCGCCTCCATGTTCCCATGACTTTATACACTCCTTAAACTTGTGATATCTTGGTTTTTTTCTGTGTAATTCCTATCGTATATTAATGGTAACACTATATCTCCATACAGTCCATTTGACAGTAACACTATATCTCCATATAGTCCATTTACTACATCTTCATATGGTTAATATTTGGAACTACACCATAGTATATCATTAAACTTTTATTGATCCAGATTATACTCTATTGAAGTCTTCTCAAGCCTAAATCTATATCATATATAAAATCCATAATCATGTTTCTTTTATGAAACTATTTCAAAAATTTATACCCCGATGGTTAATTTATATCAGTCATGAAGTTAGTTTGTGTTAATTTTACAGCAAACAATTTCAGTAACTATTTACACGAATCTCTTCATCTCCTCCATGGAAAAAAAAGGAAAAACTTTCGTCCAGCTGAGGTACTTAGTGTTTTAAGCAATCACCCTCGTGAACCTCTCTAGGTTCATTATGGTACTTACTACTAACAATTAGTTTATACGAAACATATGGCTATGTACATTCGATAGCATAAAGGATGAATTCAATCTCTGAAGCAAATTGAACTCTATCCATTCACACATGCTTATAAATTGTATTCAATATGGATATCTACACAGTGTTATGCTATGTGACATTATGAGAAAATATTTTCCCCATTTAAACTTCTTTAAAACTTTGTCACAGTACATGTCTTAGCATAATCGGATATTTCAATCTATGTGTATAGATTTTCATCCAATAATTCTAGGTATTTTTAGAAACATGATTTTTTTTTATATTTTGTGCTAATATACTTTATATTATCTCTGGTCAAGTGATATTTCATACATATGTAAGATCAGAAATGGTTATAGAGCTCCCACTAAACTTATTGTATTGACAAGTTTCCTGATAAAGTTTAAATTCTCCAATTACTTTATCAAATTCCAACTACTTGATATTTTATTTCAAATGATATACATGGCTTGAAATATCTTTATCATTCATGTATTCCTAGCAAAAACTTGTGGTTGTATCTTATATACATCCTGTTTGAAATCTTTTCAAAAGAGTTTTGTTACTCATCTGTTATATATGAACAATAAACAACACTCAATATTGTAAAACATTTATATTTTTTGTATTGCTACTAATAAGAAAATCTGATAAGATCATCTCTTCCACTCCTACAAAACCTTTTTGTAAAACTTTTCTTCAAGGATCATTATCCATGAATGTTTGAAAATCCATTTACATTTTGTGCCTAGCACACCATCGAAAGGTTTCACTAAGTTCAAAACTTGTTCCTTGTATATGGACTTCACTTTGGATTTCAATGGTTTAAGCCATACCTCTCTAACCGGGCACCATCACTGCTTCCTTGTAGTGCGTAGGTTTCGTCTTCTTCTAAGATAAGGTATTCAGTAGGTCTGATAATCTTTCCTAAACTTTGCATTTTTTTACGGTCTTAACTGAAGCTCCTACATCTAATTAATGTAGTATATTCTTTGCTTAGTTTTATGGAAAAATTGATCCAAAACATTTCTGGTTTAATTTTGATTCAACTTAAGCCAGAGATTCAATAATCTCAATAAGTTCTATCATCCTCCCACTTACTCCTTTAACAAGTAAACCTTTTCTCGGAAAACATTCATTCTCCGACAAAGATTTTATAACTCTTTATAGTTTTTATCAGACTTTTGTCCTTGTTTTTGTGTAAGGAACACAAACACTACGATCAAAGATTGGTTTGAAAAATTCTATTACTCTTTATAGTTTTTATCAGACTTTTAGATGGTGGCTCTTTTAAGTGAATAATTTGTTGTTTCAATTACAAATCCCCAAAAAATTAATAAGAGCAGATCGATAATTGTAATAATTCCACAATTATTCAACTGCTAGCTACACTTATGACCTAGATATATTTCTTCTCGAAAGATGAATCTTGTTTATCTTTTGCCATAATGATATTATATCTTCATCCTGAATTCCTTTGACCTATTTTAAATATTTCAGTCCTTATGTTTTATCGAGTAAATCATATTTACTCATTACATTGACGAAAAATATTCTCCGCGCCCTGTTATATCCATCGAACTTAATACATCACAATGTATCCAGTCAGTTCATCCGATATAACCAAGCAGTGCCACACACTAGTCGTTTTATCAGTCTTCTCATGTTGTTTAGCTTTAATGTTATAGATAACAAACTTTAAATTTCATCATGAATAAACCATCATAAACTAGAGGTTTAATCAAAACTATATCCGCATAATAAAATGAACAACTATTGCTTAATACTTACAAGAATATCCATCGCATAATCCATAGGATAATGCATTACATAACTCTAAATAAAAATAACTATTATTTTAGTTCTTAGATAAACATTAAAGATAAACTGTTGGGGATATAACTACTGGGTATGAACCGCCCAGGAGGGGCTGGGTCATACCACTAGTGACTTATCAATAAAGATGGCGGGTTATAGCAAGCCTATTGATGACCCAAGACCCAAAGGCGACTTGAGGCCCAAGAGGATAAACCGCCACATGTATAACTTGTATTGTAAGGCAAGCTTAGTCAGTCACCGAGCCAGACACGTTGTGTATGAGCCGGCCGGGACTCTATAAACCGCCAGGCATCAACCTGTCACTACTAGGGAAAAGCCTAGCAGCAGCGCGGGTTTTGGGCCTATTAGCAGCGCGGGGGCCGGCGCTACTAATAAGGCGCTACAGCTAACTTATAGCAATAGTGCGGGTGCCACCCGCGCTACTACTACGTCCTTTAGTAGTAGCGTGGGTAAAAACCCGCGCTACTACTACCAGTGTGGGTTTTTTTGAATTTTTTCGAAAAAATATTTCGATTTTTTCCCTAATTTTCAAATTTCTGAATTATTTTAACCTCAAATCTCTAATCACCCCTCATCATTCCAAATCATCTAACTTCCCGGACGGTCACCCATCCTCTCACTACTCCAGCCTGAGCACGCTTAACTTCCGGGTTCTATTCTCCCTCGTTTCCAAGTCTGCACTTGTTGTTTTCCTGACAATAGTAAGATGTCAATCCTATTAACCTCAGGAATTTAGCTTGAGCGTGAAGTCACACATTTCACTATTTAAGTTTGAAACTATTGTTCTAAAAAATTAGTAACACTAATATTTCTTGAATAATTAGTTTGACCATAGTTTGACCATAGTTTGGCCATAGTTTGACCAGATTTGACCAAATTTCAAAAAAACTAAAATAATTATTTAGTAACACTAATATTCTAGAATAATTAGTTTGACCATTGTTTGACCACAGTTTGACCACACAGTTTGAATTTTTTTCGATTTTTTCCACTCTAGATCTTAAAAGCCCCGTAACTTTTTTTGTTAGGTTTTTTAGGATTTTGAAAATGTTTAACGGGGTTCCCCTG